>NC_064535.1:31415088-31724302 GCF_023856365.1 Brienomyrus brachyistius | reverse complement strand
TATCTCTCGGCTGGCCTGGGAACACCTCAGCATCCCCCCAAAAAGCTGGTAGAGGTGGCTGGGGAGAGGGAGATCTAAGTATCTCTCCTGAAGTTGCTACCCTTGCGACCCGGATCCTGGACAAGTGGGTGGTGATGGATGGGTGGATGTTTCATATGAGCCGCAGGACCAAAATACATTTATGCATGATATCCTGGGAAAATATAATAATGCTGTTTTTAAAAGATTTTTCAGTTCAAATACCCATACTGGAAGGTTATTGGGTGGATTAAAAACATTCAGGATTTACGCTGAATTGTCTTCACAGTGAAGCTGATGATGGTAAAGAATGGGGGAACAGCTTGGACTGCTATCAAACGGCAGTCCGTTTTTATAAACAGTGTCATAAAATAGGCTTCACTGCCGCAGGACGACCGTGTCCTTGATTTGAATGCTTTGTAAAGTCTTTAGACACGCTGAGGCACAGACAGCTTTCAAACAAGCACGAAACCATTAAATATAAATTCAACACAGGTTGGCCCACTTTTCAGCAAATTTAGGTCAGTTCTTTTTTTGGTGGCGTTCTCCATTTTTAACTTGTAACATTTCCTAGTTAGACACTTGTATATTGAACCCAATATTAAAATTAACTCACCTTGCATGACTATCTCTGTATCCTTCATAACCTTCTGCTCTTGGCAGTGCTCCTTTTATAATAATCAAAACGTTTTTAGTATCAATAATCATGTTCCATCACAGTACAGAATATAAAATTAACTTAAAAACTTAACATATTGTATATGTGTATATATTGACGTGTACATATGTACAGTCCTGAGGATAAGTCTTAGTCAAATAAAATGTTTAAATGATGTTGGCGTAAATGTATGCTATTATGACTGTCTTTCAAAATCTCTCCCAAAGTCACCACAGTTTTTGCAGTAATCATTCAAAACACGTCTTTAATGACTTGACCTCTAGCATACCCCGTTTTGCTAGGAAATAAAGCATAGTTTTATGTTGGTATGACAAGGGATTCAAACAGAGGGATTTGCAGTAATATAAAAAGTGTAAAAAAGGACAGTGTGAAACAATGGGGCTGGACTCATCACTGAATATACATAGATCCTGAATTGATGTACATAATGAAAATAAATATTGTACTGGCTAGGGATGTAAAATTTTGGCCTAAAAGTGAAGCAATTTTGTTTACATAGGGAAGGATTCAATGCATTGGAAATCTTTTATTTGTACCACAATTTTTAACTTCACTTAAATTTTTTTTTAATTAGTTTAATTATACTATTAACAGAATAAAAAGAAATATGAATCTCAGACCATATAGAAAGCGCTACCCGATTGACTGCTTTCACCTGTGGTCTTAGGCCAACTAGTAAATTCAACACAGGTCATTGTTGCGGGGTACATTGATGTGGAAATTTTGACCAATACCAATATATTTTTGTATGCTAATATCACTCGACCAAGTGCATGACGGAGGACAGACAAAGCCGAAGGGCCATTGCTGAAAGCAGCCTTGCTCACTACCCCATTGGCAGTGCCTGTCTGGCTCCCCAAGTACAGCAGAGACCAGCCATGGGAGCTGTTTGAGGACCATCTGCCCAGAGCAATGCCTGGGACGAACAGACAGTGGCTGTCCACCTATCCACTGCGCTCAAACCGCAGTTCTCCAGACCCTCATAGACATTTCAGTGCTTCTCTTTAGCGGAGCTGAAAGAGGCACTAAAGCTGCGGTTTTGGAGAAGCAGAGGGGAAACAGAGGCCTGTTAGCTGTTCGGCATCAGGTGGCAAGGCAGACTGGAGTGACTGGGAGTACTATGGTGCATTCGATTACACTAGCCAACAAATTTTAGGGAATTTTTTGCTTCTTCCATAATTTTGGGTGAAACCAATAGATTTTAATGTGCTGAACACAAATATGTATTTGAAATTTTTGAATCAGGTAGGGTTTTAAAGAAAACTGTGCTTATGCATTTAACATTATAACGTCTTCAGTGGCATAGGCCTATCCTATGATATTGCAACGTAAGCAACACAAGAAAAGATTAGAAATGTTTTGATGCCGATTTTCGTTTGTAGTCACTGTCCGGGGCTTCATGTATCAGTGTCCAACAATAGCCCCCCCAGCATAGACAGACTCCACTTTCCCTGGTAACGTTTCTCCATGTTTGCAATTTCTTGGTGAAACTTTTCTCTCCATGTTCGTCACTGACTGCACCAAGGTTGGCTGGGAAGAAATCCAAGTGAGAATGTAGAAAGTGCAATTTCAGTGATATGCTGCAGTTCATTGATTTGTATGCCTGGAGCAGACTTTCAACCTGTTCGACGTAGTTTGGTGCCTTGTAATTACCCAGAAAGTTAAAAACAACATTCTTGTAGGTGATCTATGCGACACGTTCGACACCCTGCAGCAGTCAAAATGACTGTCCCTCATCACTTCATGGGTCTGTGGACCAATAAAGATGCCTTCTTTCATCTTGGCGTCACTGAACCATGGAAACATCTGTCACAAGTGCGAAAAGGCTTTGTTGCTCATTCATTGCCTTGAAGTTTTTCATTAGCCCAAGTTTGATGTGCAAAGGTGGAAGAAATATTTTCTTCGAATCAACCAGTAGCTCAAGTGCAACGTTCAGCCCAGGAACCAATGTCTTTAAGACATGCTTGGGCTTGCCTGAACGTGCCCAAGTACATATGATGAGACAGATTTCCATGAAGAATTTGATCTAAATGAGTCTCTAGTATAAATTACATTAGTTATTTTTAAATACAATAGTTCTGACCTACTACTGCCAGGAATGTAAACTGGAATACCCATTACTATGCAAACCACTCGTATTCTAACATTGCTTCCCTACTATTAGAAAATTAGCTGTTTCTTAAAAACCTTGCCCACTGGTAGATTTCAAAGTTAATTCTGTGATCAGCATCGCAAAATCTATCTTGTGCACAAAAAATTTTGAAGGAAACAAAAACCATGTTGACCAGTGTCATTTCCCTCCAATTCGGAACTCGGATGAAAACGTCAGAAAACGACACGAAAAACTTCACTTCCCGTCGGAAACTCGCCTCTTTACGCCTGGTTATGGTTGGTTATGGTGTAAAAATATTCGCTGTAACACAGAGTTGAGATCACGTGTTTCCTGTGGAGGTGGAGCTCCACTCTACACGCATTTGCAGCTGGACCCTTTTAAAATTGTTTTGTTCTGCGATCCCACTACGCTTGCTATTTGCTGAAACCTGACGGCTAGGATAAACTTAATACAGACATGTCATGTAAAGTGTGCTTTGAGCATTAAACTGTGGGGGACAATGTACACCATGCAACTTTAATATTATGTGTTTTCATACGTATTTATTAATAATTGCACTCGCCGCCACTGACTTTAAGCAAGACAGTATATGCCCATGTTTTGGGCTGGGTGTGGGCTGTCCGATTGGGGACATACGTTTTACTACCTGAAAAATAATTTGCCTTTCTCAGTGGACCTACCCATTGCTTCCGCCATGATTGTTGTAATGACACACTGCCAATTTGGGAACTCGAGTTACCTCACTGGTAAATATGACTTTGTAATGGCGCCCATGCGTTCCCATATCATCTTTATGATTTTAGCGAGTATGTCCCGCCTTGATCTGTCTGGTGTTGTATAACAGCTCAGTTAAACTTTGCCCCATTTGGAAACCGGGGACAGCGAACTGCGCAGTTCTCTTTTTTCTGAATATACTCATTAATCATAGAATAATCCTTGGAACCGCGGCACTATGTCTAGAGCAGCGAAAAGACTGAAAATTGTCCTGAATCACCTGGATCATCCTTCTACTACTCTCGTATCCTTTGCTGGGTTTTGGTCCTTCCTGGCCGGTGAGATCTGGAAGGCTGCGCCGTACCGCAGCCTACATAGTGCGCTGCAACTAAGTAGGGAACGCCGAGGCATAAGAAGGGGATGCTAAGGCCTTGCTTTTTTATTGTTTTTTTTCTTCAAGGTTATATTTTATTTATTTATTTTCATGTTTACATAGTTTAGAAGTTACTCACGCCGTGTTTAACCATTCGCCTTGCTATTCATGAACGATACATTAATTTAACGCGATCTAAGAATTTTAGTGCTGCATCGGAATAAAGCGTAATACATAATGGACTTGTCTATGTTTTCTTTAGTTTTAATATATGCTGCAGAAGTACCATCTAAAAAACTTGAAGTCCGCTTCACCTTGACTGTATTCAGATAGCGTCTCCTACTTCTGCACCGTCGGTGTCCTCACATTACACTTTACCGCTGCGGTAAGCTGATTATGATTAACTAAAAAAATTCAAACAATTGGACCTTCAAAGTGACGCTGATCAAGCAGATTTATCTGAGTTTAAATGTTTGTAAAAATGGCATTTAATAAAGCAGATTGGGCCCAGTGCAGTATTTTAGGAAAAGGTACAACAGCAATTACCAGTCTGGCATTTCAGCCTGCGACTTTCTGTCCTTGCTGATCCCACCAGCAAATTTTATGCAGGTAGAAAATTTTTTAATAAACAAATAACGACTTATTCATTAGTGTTACATGTTTGTCTCCATTATTGAGTAGAAGTCAGTGGTCCTATTTTCACCACATTGGATATGGTCAGATTGTCCTGACTGCTAAAGTGATGTCGTCACTTCCAAATGCTGTGAAACAACTTGCTGCTATAATGGGTGCCACAGGCATACTGTTTTGTGAGACAGGGATTGTGTTAATGGACATTTCTGAAACAGAATTTGAAATAACTGTTAAAATGAGACTAGCGAATGATGGACTGAGTTGTAAACTTTTTTTTAAAATCTGATTTCCAGGTACACCCTTGATAACAACGTCCTGACACCTGAGCAAAGGATTTTCTACGAGGAAAATGGCTTTTTGCTTATTAAGAACCTCGTGTCTGCAGAGGACATTGAAAAATTCAGGCAAGCCTGTGAACAGCCATAACTGACAAAATATAATTTGTTCCAGCAGTACAAAATTTGTTTCCATAGATTTATGACAATTTTCAGTTTTATCTCTGCACATCATAGCATGGTCCTTAGTGGAAAACACATGACGACCCTTATCTCTCAGTGTACGTAGCCTGGTAGTTTAATATTTCAAACAAAGTTTCATATTAATAGAATATAATAGCTAGAACCACACACATTAGTTAATAGCTACTTTTTGAAAATCAGATACACGTTTTTTCACATCCATGTGACAGACGTCTACATATTACCTTGCTTTGACGTTACGGAACTCATGTCGGAAAATGTGTATTATAGGAGATGAAAACGAGATTTGAGAAAATTTATTGCATTTTTCCAGTTTGTTTAGTTGATCTCTAAAGCTGTGTGTCTTTAACAAGTTTAAAAATGACAAGTTTCTCCTACCATTCAGAATCCGTAATCCTCTTTTGTGGTGATGATAATGATGATGATGATGATAATTAATAATAATAAATCCAACCAGTGCAGGATTATGGTGAGCCAGTTCCAGGAAGCATACAGTGTTATGATGATGATGATAATTGTTGTTATTATTTGGCCACTTCTCCAACATGGTAACAATTTTACAGAAGGACAGCTTTTTGCAGAAATAATTCACTCGTTTAAGGTGCAATAGCAGTGATGTTCCATGGACTGATGACCTTCAAGTCGATGCCTTTAAGCACCAAGCTATCTACTAGCTCCAAAATGTAGCCTGCAACTGAAGGGTCTCTCTGCCATAAAGCAGACGATCCACAGCGAGTTTGATGAAAGCGTGAATGATGCCTGGTCAGCTGGTCAAAGTGCAGCTTTTGACCCATTTAGCTCACCTGCCAGACAAGATTATCTCTGCAATAAATACTCCATCTTTCTAATCATGTTGGAGTGAGCTGTGTCAATCTCCCTTCATTTTACTGTAATGTTGAATGGCAGCTGTTTCAGGCCTGTGTGATTCTGGGTCACACTAGGAAGTTGTCTCAGATGTGATATGCACAGATGTCTGTCTGTCCTCTCAGGACGGAGTTTGAACGCATCTGTAGGAGAGAGGTTTACATCCCAGGTCTGATCATTATGCGGGATGTGGCCATCGCCAAATCAGAGTTTGTCCCTGACCAAAAGGCGGTGTCCAAGCTGCAGGACTTCCAGGAGGACCCAGAGCTGTTCCGCTATTGCTCCCTGCCTCAGGTCTGAAAACACACTGTCACCCTCAAGTCCCCATCAAGGCCAGTCCCTGCCAGTAATCTCATTATGGCCTAATTTCTAATATGTCGACTGCCTTGGTTTGATTACCCGTGCACTCCTTGTGTGTCAGATCCTGAAGTACGTGGAGTGCTTCACCGGCCCGAACATCATGGCCATGCACACCATGCTCATCAACAAGCCGCCGGATGCAGGTGAGCTTTCAAAGCTCTGCCCGCCTTCCTATCAGCACATGGCAAGGCTGTGATGAAGCTGGCACAGCATTTAAAAGCAGTTTGAAGATGAAAGAAAAATGTGAAACATCCTGCATATATTTTACAAACATCACACCCCGCAATAAGAGACAGAGACAGTATCTGTCTTAGATAAAAAAAAGTGGCTTTTATATACAGTACTGTGCAAAAGTCTTAGGCAGCCAAAAAAATAACTGTCATGTTGGTGTAAGACTATGCTGTTACGCCTGGCAAAGTGTGTCAGCTTAGCCATTTCAAAACCTCTGCTAAAATAACCCTGTTATTTCCAGCAGCCATACAGTACACCCGTGTATTTTTTTTACCTGACAACTAGCCCACCTCATATATCTATTCAATATCTCGTTCTCTTTTTTTTAGGTAATTAAGTTAATTAAGCTGGTGGTGAAATTTAATAAACATATTTTTCGGGTGCCACTGAGGAGAAGTTCGGGATCTGAAGTGGTGTTCATCTTGCTATCCAAGTAGATATCAGTAACTTTCTGGAGAACAGAAGGCATTTTTGCTAGTTTTTATTGTGTTACTCGTAATTTTAATATAATGTTAAATAATATTTTTTGTTCTAAGACAATGTGTACTTGCTACCCAGATAAATAGCGTCAAACATTTCTTTTGAGAGCCTAAGACTTTTGCACAGTACTGTATTTACTTAGATATATATTAGTAAAAAGGCAGTTTTTGTGATTATGCTTTTTATTAGTTTTCAACAGAGCATGCAGAAACGGAAACATCCAAGAATTTTTTTTTTAAATCCTAAAATAATACAGAAAACAAAAATGAGTAATAGTAATAAACAATCGGCGGATCTGGGAATAAATACAAAGTTTGACAAGGACATCACAATGATAACACAGAAACATCAATGGCACAGAATTCTTGTAATAGATAAGCGAAGTCCCTTCTGCGCAATAACTGTGGATTAACTAGCTCTATTCATTCTGGCAGTAGTCTCTTCCAGTGGAGTGATCATTAAGCAAGGATGTAATTCAGAAGCATTTCAAATTTGTCTGTCTTAACTCTGCAGCTGTGGGTCTTTTTTATTTATTCTTTTTTTAGTGGCAGTAAAGTCTGAGAATACCAGATGCTTTTCACAGTAGGCAAAGTTCAAGCGAAGAGATTTAAGTCATTTAATAAGCAACGACTATGTTCGAGCATGACATCAGTGCAAAAAGACTTGGACACCATTCGAATGGCATACTTCCAGAATTAAGCTATAGTGGGGCAATCAGAAAACACATGAAGGAAAGTGACTGTGGAATTATGGCACAGTGTTCAATGTGGGCTCAGGGAAATACTCATTTTGAAGCCTCTGTTGGTGTCATATAAGGTCGGTGAATATTCTTGTAATGGGTTAATTGATGTGCTAAACACTTTCATGTCAGGTATAAATTAGACCATATGTTTTCTCAGTCAGTCTTGGACACCCATACATCCCTGTTCTGCTTTCCATACTGAAACAGTATGCAGTGCTTTCGTAGAGCTTATTATGAATGTACAGTCAAAACCCAGTTATAAGAATTTTTCTTGTCAGGATGGAGAGCAAGCAACAGAAAACAACTCTTAATAGATTTTATCATTAACTAGGGATGACGAGTTGGTTACAGTCCGATTTAGATCACACATATGGAAGGGAAAGCACTAGGAAGGAGACAAAAACTTCACTGCCCTTTTACTCCCTTCACCCTCTGCAGCTATACAGTAGGTGTCAGCCATGCTCCCTCAGGTTATGACTATTTGGAAAATGGCAGTGTGTTCCTTTCAAACAGCTTACCATAATAAATGCAAGTCGCAAATGTGCATATGTGAGTCCTTGACTGTCAGAATTGGGAGTAGAGGTGTCACAATTGTTCAGTTAAACTTGATTCTTCAGTTTGTTTGTTTTTCAAAGTGTCAGTTAACATTTACCTTCTCGATTTCTCAGCAGTACAGTTTTCCTGATTTTCTTCAAATATTTCTATTACTTACTATAGGGAGCTCTCTGGGAAACTCATTTAATAGCCTGCATCTACCGCTGGTTGCGGCACTGTAATGCATTTGATAAATAAACTTGATGAACCTGACACATTTTTATTTGATATGGAGGAAGGAATATGAAGCATAGTGGATGTAGGTCCAAATATAAAGAGAGTGAAAGCCTCAGTTGTGTGGGATCAGTTCACATTGAAAGTGAAGGAAAAGTGCTGTCATTACAAAACTTAAATATCCACAATAGTGCAACTGCAATGCAACCGCATCTTAAAAGAAGACATTCACGGACTCACCCAAAACCCAGGTTAGCCATAAACAGCTTATAGTTATTAATTAAGGTTATGTCACCTTTAGCCTCTTGGAGTGCCCTATTCTGTGTTTTTCATCACTTTCATTTAAGTTATTGTGCTGAATTTGCTTTATGCAATTCCTATAACCGCTAAAACGAAGATTAGCCCCATTACTTAGCTGCATCATCTTACATAGTATGGTAGACTATATAACAACCATATTATTTGGTTATATATAATTTTAATTAATAACAATATTTATAAAACAAAAAAGAGTTGCTCATTTACCCAAAATAAACTATAGCCAAATGGAACTTATCTACCAGTAGAGTTTGTCAAATAAGTTGGTGTTTCTGCAAGCTGTTCCAATAGACATGTTGACAAATCATTTGCTTTTGCTCAATATTGTTTCTATGGAATCCAAAATAACTTCATACAGTGGAACACAAATGTCTTTTGGTGACCAGTTCTTCTTCACTGTTCTCTCCTCACGCATGTTTGTTAAATTTCTCACAAACGTACCATGCTGTCTATGAGTACATCCAACAGCACGGCAGTAAACTCTATACTGATACTAGATAATCTTGTGAAGGAACCATCATTAAAATTGTATCCCATGCAGAGTTTTGTTTCCTCTGACAATATTGAAATGTTTTAGCGTTACTTACTGGCTTAACTCGGGAAGAACTGAGATAATAAACTATGTGACGTTTGCCTGTTTTCAACATTTACAAAATACAGTCATTATAGAAATACAAGTACAAATAATGGAGGGACTTAAAATATGATTAGGCTACACTGCTGTTACTGTTTTTCTGTACATCACATGCACAACACAAATACACCAACAAAAGCCAGAATATCATTGCTGAATCGGTATAATTTCTTTTGTTATCAGATTTTTCACTCTCATTGTCTGTACATTACTTGATTATTAATCGTGACAGCCCTAGCTGGGAGCTGAGCGGCGTGACGTTAGACCTCTGGCCTGGTTCCCTCATAGGGAAGAAGACGTCTCGTCACCCCTTGCACCAGGACTTGCACTACTTCCCTTTCCGGCCTGCTGACCGCATCGTCTGTGCCTGGACCGCCATGGAGCACATTCACCAACGTAACGGCTGCTTGGTAGTGCTGCCTGGGACCCACTGTGGCACCCTGAAGGAGCATGACTACCCAGAGTGGGAGGTCTGTGTGCCTGCAGGAGGGAGGTACTAATGGGGAGGAGGGGTGGGATATGGAGCTAGATGTCCCCTACAGAGCTGGGTACAGACCCAAAAGCTGAGGACGGTGCCGTTATGTTCTTATGTTAATTTTAAATGGTGTTGATCCTTGTACAGTTCTTGCCTATTAATCTACTCTCTCCCCATCCTTTGAAGTTTTCTTAACTTTATTTTAGCTGCAAGAAAAGGTCTTTCACCTAGCGGGGAAACTACAGATTCTTTCATCTCCTTGTACTTCCCTCTCACTTTCCACTGGCATCCAGGGTGGAGTGAATAAGATGTACCATGGTGTGAGGGACTACAACCCAGAACTGCCCAGGATTCACCTGGAGATGGAGAAAGGAGACACAGTGTTCTTTCATCCTCTGCTGATCCATGGGTCGGGAATGAACCAGACTCAGGGCTTTCGGAAGGTAACTGTCTTATACAGAACCCGGTGTAGATCTCAGGTTCTGCATCAATGGATTCTTGGGTTCTAGAGCAGGCTGCATGCTGCATGCTGATCTTTGAGGGTGTGGATCCAATAAGTTTTAGAGATTAAATTTTAATTAACATTTTGTAAAACATCTGATAAAATAAATTAGATCTGTTTATACTGTAGGGGGCGGCATGGTGGTGCAGTGGTTAGCACTGTTGCCTCACACCTCTGGGACCCGGGTTCGAGTCTCCGCCTGGGTCACATGTGTGTGGAGTTTGCATGTTCTCCCCATGTCGTCGTGGGGTTTCCTCCGGGTACTCCGGTTTCCCCCCACAGTCCAAAAACATGCTGAGGCTAATTGGAGTTGCTAAATTGCCCATAGGAGTGCATGCATGAGTGACTGGTGTGTGAGTGTGCCCTGCGATGGGCTGGCCCCCCATCCTGGGTTGTTCCCTGCCTCGTGCCCATTGCTTCCGGGATAGGCTCCGGACCCCCCGCGACCCAGTAGGATAAGCGGTTTGGAAAATGGATGGATGGATGTTTATACTGTAATTTTTGTACAATTATGTACATGTGCAAGTCAGGATTTTCCATAATATGTTCCAGTATTGGGAACCAAAACTCAGTCCTTGGAAATTTTCCCAAAAATGATCCTGTGGACTGAGTGAGTTTTGGAAGTTTGCCCATCAGTTATTTTGTTGTGTCATGGCTAAAGCTGTTTTATGTGCCCATACCTTCTGCGGACCAATAAGGTATGCTTTCATAGTTACTATGATGGCAGGTACTTAAACACTGAGTTTGTGCATTGTGAGGTCTGAGGTTGGGGATCCTGCTGTGTAAACACATCAGCAACTATGACACTCACATTCCACCCCACCTCTGCAAATGTAGATGGCATTTCGGTGTTTGTTCTTACGTCCCAGAAACATAGCTGAAATCCACGTGGCTCTCCCTCCCCAGGCCATTTCCTGTCACTATGCCAGTGCAGACTGCTACTACATTGACGTGAAAGGGACAACGCAGGAGAACATTGAGAACGAGGTGCAGGAGATAGCAGCCCGGAAGTATTCCCTGGACAGCATAAAGTTTCAGGTAGGAACTGAAGTGCATGGAACGTTAAGTGTTAACATTTCAGCTTAACAGCTTGACATTCAAGATTCAGCAGATGGCTGTTGTCAGTCCATCAATATACCTGTTTGCGTCTAGAATGAAATATAGTCTCCCTGAGCCCCATGGTGCTCTATTTGCACATTTACTAAACAGTATACTATGACTAACATTTACTAGACAATATACTCTACATGCTACATTTACACAGTGACTAGATGATACGCTACGTATTATACAATTTATTCATTCATTAATTCATCACTATAATATAACAACATGTTCAGTAAAGTGTTTATTAGTAAACAGTGAATTGGGATTTAGTGTTTAGATTAGAAGTTCTCAGTCAGTGCCGGTGGTCTGGCATCCCCCACAGGGACTTACCTGGATGGTCATGCTGTACCGTCCATGTAAGCAACACCTGCCTTTATCCTAATTAGGATTGCTTGTTTAAGAACATAAATGTTCGCAAGAATGAAGTAGGACCTGAAAGTAAAGCAAAAACTAGCGAAACAAATATTTTTTTCACTTCTCTTCAGTTAACCTTGGTGTGGAACGACAGCCTTTCATTCTGAGTGACCTAGGAAGGCAGTTAGTGCCTCTGACAGGAAACACATTCTTCTGAAGGCTTGCAGTGGTGATTGTAGTTCTGCCCAACATTTTATTTGTGTAATGGAGCTCCATAGCCGAGCAGGAAGTAGCCTCGCAAGCAGGGACGGATTATGGGTTGTGTGGGCCCCTGGGCAAAACGTTCGCGAGGCCCCCCCCCCACCACCACCACAACCACCACAATTCAAGGGCCCTTGGCAGCCAAACGCCCTCCCTATAGGGTTAGGGGCCCTTGTAGGCAGAGGATCAAAGAATGTAGGCCCTCTAAAATAGACAAACGAAAATACATTGTTGATAAGCGTTGCAAATTGTTTTGGGCTAGGGGCCCCACGGGCCCTCTGCACCCTAAGGGCCCCTGGGCAGCGGCCCCGCTGGCCCGGTCCGTAATCCGTCCCTGCTCGCAAGGGAACATTTCACAGAACGAACTGTGTTAAGACCTTCGTAAACACCAACATTCTACATGCTAAAGTTAAATAACTCTTTGTGTATTAGTGTATATGTGTTTCTTCAGTAAATGAATAGCTGCTTGAAGACTGCAGACACAGCTGCCTTCAGATAAAAAGGGTTCCCACCCTTGTGTTACATTCTTTTTTATTTTTAGTGAATGCTTGTGCCTCTGCTCTGTGGACTTTGCATGTTCTTCCTGGGTGCTCTGGCTTCTTCCTGTAGTCCAAAGATATGCAGTTCGGCCAATTGGTGTCTCTAAATTAGCCACAGTCTCTACGTGTGTGTGTGCATGTCCGCGCCTTTTGGCAGACTGCCTCCTGCACAGCATGTTCCCTGGGCTTCTGCTCCCTGCTGCATGAGATGGCTCCAAACGCTCATGATCCTATTATTGGTCAAGTTGGGGGTCTAATCTTGGTGGGGGCAGGAGGGAATCAGATCCGGATGCAGTTTGCCTGTTGTGTAGTGGTGTAGTCGATACATTTGCTTTTATGTGAGGGGGGGGGGGGTGGTGTATTTTCAAACGGGGGGGATAGCATCCACTTGCATCATATCACAACCCAAGCACTGCCTTGGACTGATGTTTTTCCAACATGCTTTATTTTCATTTAAGGTTCTCCTTCTGCTTTTTTTGGTGCCATCTGGCATACAGGACACCTGGGCTTTGAGGGGCCGCCTGGTGCAGGGGGAGCGAACGTCAATTTGAAGGGAGCTGGGATGACCGAGCCCTTGTCTCTGCCACCTGAAGCTAATCCATGTGGATGACGGGCATCGTGCCAGTGCGTCTCACCTCTCAGACACCTTCTGTGTAACTGATGTCACTTTGCCTGAATGATGAATCCGTTGCTAATTTTTAGGCGGGGCCTGCAGGTTTGTGATTTGTGGTCAGTAGCACTTTAACCATGCAGTTAATGTTCTCCAATTCTCTAATAGTGTCTTCACTGGATAGTTTGTAATTTGGGGACAATTTTAGTGATAAAAGGGACAGGTTACAGGTTTTTAATATAATCTGATATAGTCTTATATAATCTGATATAAGACTTCTCTAATGTGCTGTAATACTGGAAATCTATGTATCAGCATCAGAATGCCTTTATTGCATGGTTGCCTTTTTAGTCAGTAGTGGGAGGGTCTTTTGGCCTCCACTGTAATAACTCAGCTTTTTAAAACACTTAAGAGCATGCAATGGATGGAATGGATGAAAACAGTAGTATGTTGCCTTAAATAAATTCATTAATTTTTTGAGTTAATCTGTTCATGAGTTTATTAAACACTGGCTTGGTTCTGTATCAATGTTGTTAAAGAGCCACATCACCGTCACACAGTGATTGATGTTTTGTTTTGAGCGACTGCCTGAGCTCCTTCCCTTGGTGTGGCCATGGCCAAAGAAAGTTGTAATATTAAATGACACGATTTCCTCTCCAATGAGAGAAGACATGACAGGTTTTTTTGTGGTCTGACCTTTTGAAGCAGAAAAGCACTTTGAGCATTAGCCACTGAACTACTAGAGCTCATAACTCATTCAATAAGAATCATGACGGATTTCTGGGTAAATTAGTATTGCTGGTGACTGAAGGGTGTAGCCCAACTCGTGTGAAACATCGTATACTTTCTGTGGCCCTGGGCCTGTCATATCCATCTTTTTTTTCGTTTTATTTTGATCTCATTTGGTTGAATAACTGGACCAGGAGCAGATGAAAGACTATAGCTGCAAGCCAGCCTTCATGACACCCATTTTTTATTATTTTTTAATTAGGTTTTTTTTTTATGTAAGACACCAAAGCTATAATGAGTCAGTGTTATTTAAGGGAGTTGAGAGGGTTATTGATACATGAGCAAGCTTGGAATATATGAGCCATTACTCAGCCTGCATCAGGAACAAAGTGTCCACCTGTGATTTGCTGAAAAGCGAGCCAAGGAGAACCGGTCCATAATGTGGTACAAGGCAAAGCATCTCTTACACAGGCTTGTGCCCACTTTTTTTATTCCCATTTCCATAGCAGACCAGGCTCACACAGCTGTCTTTTGCCCTGAAAAACAGCTTACTGAAAAGGCCATGAAGGGGGAAATTTACCTAATGCTTTTAGCCCGGAGCCCTCTAACATAGAGTATTGGTACCGGATGTGAGTATAGCTTAATGCATGTTTAATTTCACCACACCCACACTCACCATGGCCTAATGATCTGAGATGTTCCAATATGATCAACTGTGTCGCCACAACAAGTCTGAATGGTGAGCATTCAAGGGATTTGTTTATTCTTTTCCAGGGCCCTTTTGGAGGGAGGTACCTGGTTTTGAAGGGGGGAGGGGCCCTGCAGGGAACCATGAGCACAAATTAAGCAGTGTTAGACAGGCAGAGACCTCCCTAGAGGTAGCCACACTCCCTCACTCCTTCCTTCCATCACTCCCTCATACACTTAAAATGTACACATACACGAATATATTTACTTGCATACAGAACCATGTGGAGACATATCTGAGTTGGACACGAACTTGTGTGTGTGTGTGTGTGTGTGTGTGTAAAACCATGCAGATGCACACAGACATGCACACACTGACAGATGCAAAGATTGAAATGCGAACAACCAATAAGGAGCATGCATTAATCATGAAATCTCACACAAACACACACAGTTGGACACAATGCACAGGGATGCATGAGTGTTGTAATCCACACTGGGGCACATAAGCATGTTTTACTTGACACACACTGGAACACAACCATCCTGGTCATTCATCCTGATCCCGTTAGGCCTCTCTGCAGCCTTTGGTAAAGTAAATCATCAAATCCTCCTCATCACCCTTACTCAACTCTGCAGAATTCGAACAGACGGATCAAGTGGTTTGGGGTGCAGAGGTGCCATGTCAGATAACAACCATTGTTCCCCATGGCTCTGTCCTTCGTCCTATCCTCTTATCTCTTTACATTACCTCTCAAGGTCAGATCATCCAGTATCATGGCTTAACGTAACACTATTTCACAGAAGACATTGAGATATACCTGACCTTCCCTCCTGACTACACCACTGTCTCTGCTTGGATGTCTATACCTCGATGACATCGCAGCCTGCATGAAGAATCTTCACTTCCAGCTAAATCTCTGTTTAGATGACATGCTGTCTTCTGCTGAGCATATGCCAATGCTGTCCTGATCTTACAGATTTGCCCAGTAGGACATCAGGAAAATCAGTTGACTCCTTTACAGCATATACCAGGGGTCTCCAACTCCGGTCCTGTAGAGCTACCATCCAGTAGGTTTGCTATCATACCTGGCTTCTGATGAGCCACACCTGCTCTCAGGTAAATACCAGGAACAGGTGAGGCTCATCAGAAGCCAAGTGGGACAGAAAACCTACTGGATAGTAGCTCTCCAGGACCGGAGTTGGAGACCCCTGGCATATATGTTTGTATTATGCTATCTGCCTCACTTGTACACCACTTTGAATAAAAGCATCTGCGAAATAACAGTGAATATAACACACACAGGTTAGGGCACATAAGTATGTGATGACATGCATGCAAGCACTGGGATATTTAAGTGTGTTATAATACACACTATAGGTCACACAAGCATGTCCTGACAGAATACACATGTGCACACACTTCTCTGAGCCTCACTTATTCAGTGCTCTCTCTCTCAGACTTGCTACTCCTTGGGCTTGTGCCAGGACTCAGGTGGAGTCCGAGTAGCAGCAGTGTAGCTCACAGAGGAGCCTTGTTGGCTCTCCTGTTTAACTCCTTCTGAAGAGGCGCTCCAGTGAAGCCCCTAAGAGATTCACAGCTGCTCCTTCTCCCCTTGATACGATTAATAATGGAGGCTTTATCTGCAGTTTCCTGCAGATTACATGGGGATGGATGCAACATGGAAGATACTGACCTAAGCTTGAAATAAAAAAGCTGTATGTTCTGTTAGCTGGTTTAGTACTATACCTTTAACAAATGTGTTTTTCTGGTTTTCCTCTGTTTCCTGCTGTGAAATTACAGATTTTACTGTTTGTAACTTCAGAGCAACTGAAGTAACATTATCATCTTCGATGAGCTACTGACAGTCAGACACAAATTCTGTTTGTGTGAACATATTTGGCCAAATCGGACTATGATTCTATTGGGATATTTTTCTTATAGACTTATATAGACAGTTTAAGGGACTTTTCTGTTTCTAGAAAAATTGACAATTTTTCAATGTATCACTGTGGGAAAACTAAAGTATTTTTTCTTAGTACCAGTTACATGCTTCAGAACACCTGCTGGAAACCATAATATTCTATTTGTCACATTGCTTGTACTTGCATGTTAACAGGAGTAGGTCAGTCTTATGGAATTTGAATTTATTTTGCTTATCTAATATGTGTTTGTAGGATGCAGAGAGAGTGTTGTGGGGTTGCTTTGCAGGTCAATGTTGCCAAGCTTTTTCAAAAGAAATTCATCAGGGTCCTTCTCTGTCTGTGAAGGGATACACAAACAGTTCTGACACTGAGGCTGCACCAATTCAATATCAAAACTTTGTTGTTCAAAAATTTTGGAGATTTTATTGATTTTTCCCCTATAATGGCTATCCTACATATCATGTGGGAGCAATACAAATGTCCTAGTCAACAGTGGGGCTTAGTCTTTTCTTTAGTGTTGGTGTTTCTTCCGTCAGAAGGATTTTTGGTGAGAGGGAGAATAGAGAATATAAAAAGAATATATATGAGAGAATATAAAAAGCAATATTTATGAGTCTTATAAAAAGCTCAATGTATGAGTCTTCTGTAAGAATGTACTATGACAATTGTGCCATACTTTTTTGGCTGACATGGCCCCCTGTCTGTGTGGTGAGAAACTAAAGATGAATTCCAGCTTGGTAAAGCCAATGTCAGGTCATCCACCATGAGCTGAAACTGAGGAACCAGTAGGTCTTGCATCGAGACATTCATCTGAGAGGCAAGAATGGGAGGAGAGTCCACATCAGAAGTGTTTTGGAGTTCCCTAGTCAGGCCAGAACCCACAGAAAGGACCCGAAACAAGCAAGCAATGCGATTAGACTCACAGATGCCATATGTCTGCATGGAGGATCTGGCTAAAACTGCACCATTGCTCACAGAGGGAGTGTCTACAGCAAGTGAGTAGTTACAGAGATTCCTGGTGGGAATCGGTTATGTGAAATCAAAGTATGGCATAACTGGAATTTTCTTAGGTTAAGTTTAATTTTACGCAGTAAATAGTGTTATTTCTGCATTCATTGTTTTTCCATAATCAGTATGGTTGAAGACCCAAAGTATAGGAAATATACAGAAAATGTTTGGGAGGTGAATATTTGAACAACTTTGTACATGTCCTTGTAAAACATGGTCTTTATTGCTGTTTTGACTTTATTACACTTTTTTTGTGATGGGAGGAGAAGAATGCTGACTATCTTATATCATAATGATACACATTCATTTCACAGGGTCTATATTCGTGTTTCTTTTGGAACATTCCTTTGATTGGAATTACGGTGGGTTGTATGATTTATGGATGTGATATTCTCTTATCCCTCTGAGGTGATCAGTTTGTGGGTGTTGTCGCAGTCGTCTTCTGAACGTGTGTGTACAAGCCTGTGGGTCCCACTATGAGGTCAAGGGATTTTTGCACATATTTGATAGTATCCAGATTAAGAGCCTCAAAATACACAGGCCTGTAACGCCATAAAACATCAATCTTACTTATACAGCCTTGATATGGAAAGAAACCCCTTTTAGCAAACTGTAATCTGCAAATCCAACACAACAAATATTCATACTAGCAGGAGACTCTGATGATCTTGTGTAAACAGGAACAATTGTCTATTTCGCTCCCTCCCACCTCTTATGCAGCTTGGTTTATACTGCTATAGTGCTAGATATCTTCACCTGGGACGATGTGCAGCTTTTGTTGATCTCCATTTTGAGGGACAGTGGATACCTCAATTCAGACCTAGGCACAAGCCAGCTCATCTATGAAGTTTATGAATGAGAAGATTTTTGGCCTTAAAACTTCATAGAAGGACTGCTTCTATTGATATATGCATATATCTTCAAAAAGTCAATTTTTATGGGACACAAACATAATCATTAAAGAATGGCCCTTGCTGCCATGGTGAAGCAAGCTTGGATTTGGCCCTCAATTAAAAATAATTTCCCCAAGGGCTGGTCTTATCCTATTGTAATGATTATAATAGTCGAACCACTGTTGATTTTACTGGGTGCAGGGGGTGCCCCTACTGGTCAGATGAAAATGCTATGTAAACTTATCAAGTTCCTTAAAGTTAAATTATATTGTAAAGTTATACTTCAAAATGTGGCGTTGGGGGAAAAGCCTAGAGTCGCCTCTGAGTCCTGCTCACTCTCTCAGTGGAAGTGACATTTTTCTGAGATCAGGGTGAGGCATTGCTGGTTTATCGTAAAATCTCCCCAGGCAGCACGGTAAGCTTTCTGTCTCTGTGGTGACAGAGTTAGACTGTGGTGGGGGGCTGAGTATACACTCACTGCAGTCATCTTGTCTGTGTGCCCTGCATGCGCTTGGCCAGTACTCTGCCAGCTTCTGGCATCATAAATGTCTGTAATTGGCGTAATCAATCAACAGCCCTAAACAGATTATTTTGTGTATTGATCTTGTTTATGTGAGTGACTGTTAATGTGATGACAGACTATGTGACTACACTCTTCTTGTTTGTCTGCCAGGTTACTATGCAAAGTGAGAGTGTGCGTGTGTTTATGGGTAGCACCTACGTTGTCCACAGTGGTGAACAAGTGTAAGAGGGGCATGGATACCCTGGGCCAGAATTTCTAACTACGCCCCTGATGGTGAATAGCATCCGCTGGATGTAGCAGTACAGATGTCATATCAGTGTTAATGTATTGTGTTGAGTGCGTGTTTATGTGTGAATGCAGTTGAATGAGGTGAACCATGCTTTGTGTCTCTGGTTGGTTCCCTGCAGAAACCATTCCGTAAAAGTCCTCCCCCCTCTCCCTTGAAATTCCAGCCTCCCGCCCCTCCGGAGCACGCTCACTGCAGACGTTTCATTACACTCGCCTCATTCACCATTGTTCTGGTCCCAGCGCTGCTGTGCCTCCACTCTGCACGATGACCAGGACGCCTGCCGTGCTCCTGTCCCTGCTCACCGCTCTGTTCCTCGTGGCTTGTGAGTATGACCGAGGACTGGTACTTCCCTATGGCTGAATGGAAGGCACCACTGCCATCCAGGAGATACTTCTGAGCAGCTCAGAACTTATTAAAGTTATTATTTATGTTTATTATTATTTATTGTTGAACTTTATGACACTTTTCAGGAGTTTTTATCTGAGGTGTTTAATACAAGGTAAAAAGGTATCAGGAAAAATATGAAATAAGCATAACTGTCCTCAAACAGTCAGCGATGGGGTCCAGGGAGCAGCAGTGTCAGCCGACCAGAAGGACGTGAAAGCAGCAGAGCCCCAAGGTGAGCTTATCATCCCCTGTGCCCTGTCCCATCTGTGAGCTGCCAGCACCATGACCGCATCCCTCTGCTATTGCCCCCTTCAGAGCATAACAGCAGGGTCTTCATGTCTGGCTTGGATGCCTCGAGTTTCTTCAAGAGACGCAGCCGGCGTTCCATAAAGTCGCAGTATGAGCTCAATGGTGAGACTTTTTCCTTTGTGTTCTGGATCTTCACTTTGGCTGTCCCCACCCCTATAGGGATGAGATGGGGGGAGGGGGGATTCACTGTTGGTTTTGGGACAGGCAACTAGGTCAAAGAGAGAATCATAAAGGAGGACCCAAATCAAGATCCACTCTAAGGAAATTGTTAGGACCATAGACTAAGATAGAAACCTAGTATAAGAAAGTGCTCTGATCCCTGGACCGAGCAGATAGGTTCTGGGGCAGTGTGGGAGTTTGATTCACAGCTGAGTGGCCCATGGTCAGCAACAGATGCCATTCCCCGTAGCAGCGGTCTGTGGTCCAGTGCTGTGGTTGACCAGCCTCTTGCCAGGCAGCAGACGCCTGAAACGGCTGGGGGATTGTGGCATGCAGGCGGACAGGTTTCAGGTGTCTTTGGACCAGCTCCGGATAGGGGCTGGCAATGGGAAGCAGCTGGAAGCAGCTGAAGGAGTCACAGGATAGCATGGAGCAGAGCCCACACTGAGCCCACCAACCCTCATCAGCCCCTGAACAGCAGAGATATATGCTGAGGGCACACTAGACGGTCATCAGATGAAAATAATGAAAAATAGGCTCATGCTCCGGAAAATTCTCGCGCAGAGAGTTTCCGAAAGCCCCAAGCTAGATGTGCGTGACTGTGGATCGAGCTGAAGGGTCCCCTTGGCTGCGGGGAGGCTTTGGAAGAGGAGCGCGGAGCTGGAATGTGCAGGCGTATCTGTGGTTAACCCCTGGCAGGTTTCGGGCCAGGGCAACCTGTTTATACAGTTTATGTGCACTAAAAACAGAGGGACCTCAGCCCTGTAGTAACCTGCGTTGGATAAATCCCTTCACAACACTGGACAAATTTGTGTTTTTTGATCACAAAACAATCAGACCATGCGATACCTTTTTAAGAAAATTTCAGTGAATTTTTAGAAACTTATCAAAAGTTCTCAGCTAGATTACATGAGGACAGAATGAGTTTGTGTTTCTGGTACTGTAACACACGGACGCTTCTTCTCAGTCATGTCTAAAAAAAGTTTTGGACATTTGCTCTTTATTTTTTTACAGGTATTTTGTTATGCTAAGTAAATCATTTCAGCCTACTTTTTCATAGTGAGGATTTCTGAGACTTTGAAAAATCTGATTAACTTGCACAAACTGTAGCCCAGCTGGATCAGGGTTCAGAATCCACACGTTGACTGGGTAACTGGTACTGGTATTTCATTTTTAACTTTTATTTGTATAATGACGATGATTTGACCATGACAGTGATGTATGACAGTGTGTCTTGCTGTGTAAGACTATTTTATTGTATAGACTTCTGACATCTACAGGCAGGTGCGTTTATCTAGGTGTAGCCCCATAGTATCTGTATGTGTGTGTGTGTGTGTGTGTGGGGGGGGGGGGGGGCATGTATATATGACATTGTCATATATACATTTAAAACTCAGTTTAAAAAAATTCTCTGAATGCAATTGAAAACTAAAAATGCCAAAAGTCTGGTATTTTGTTTTGTTAATTATGCTTAAGTTTATGGCTGGGTGGGGGTTGTCATAATCGGGATTAGGGTTTGGCCCATAGACATAGACATAAATGGACAGTCCCCACAAACGTATGAGTACCAGCATGCTGACATGATAACACGTCAGAGCCGATCCACGCATAAGTACTCTCTCTCTCTCTCTCTCTCTCTCTCTCTCTCTCTCTCTCTCTCTCTCTCTGTATCTCTCTATCTCTCTGTATGTGTGTGTGACACAGGGTTGCCATTTATCATTTACATTAAAGTAAAATGTATGGTTAGATGTGAGATGTTTTTTTTTTTTTGGGGGGGGGGGGGCTGGTAGAAACAGTAGTCTATTTGGGGCCCTATTTGCTTTTGGGGGGTGTCTAGGAGGTGCTGTGGCTAGATGAGTGTACTACTGAAGGGCATGAGTCAAACTGGTCGGCATGTGAGGTGCTGCAAAACGAAATGACAAATTGCTACTGGGCTGAAAATCTCCGTGGAGGCCGCTGGTGCACTTCAAATGATCATAAGGTGTGTCTGAATGTAACAGAGTATGTGGCCAGTGATTCATCTGGTCCAAAATTATTGGCTGATGAAGGGTGACACCCATTTGGGCCTCATCCTTCATTCAACACCACCATCCAGGCAGGTGATCACGTGATGCTCTGCAGGGGCTGTCAGGAAACATGCTTTATTTAAAACTGCAAGCTAACCTTGACTTGGTCCGTATCACCTGTGGTCCACAGACCAGTGATTTAATATTAGCCTGCATTTCTACTATTGTAAACAGACAGTTAAACGTTTATGGTATTTATTTATTAGCCCAGATTTACTTGCATATATTTAACAGGCACTAAAATGGGCTATTAAGGGTTGGTGGCTGTAGATAAGGTGAAGTGTGGCTGGGATATGTGGTGTTTCTAAGGCACCTATAGAGTTAGAATTTATATGTGAGTGTGTGTATACTGTATATGCATAAATGGCCTGGCTACCCATCCAGGGTTTATCCTAGGCTCCCCCCACCCCCAAACCCTAACCAGAAGACAGATGGGGGTGTTACTAACTTGTTTCAGAGTTTTGATTTTGAAGAATAAATATCCAATATCCGTCCATGTTCTTCCACATATCCTGTAAATGGTTAGGACAACCATTCTAGTATCATATTTCTACATTGCACATATTGCCCACATACAGTTGAGCAAAGACAGCGCCTAGCAGCAGATGAGCAACGAAGGGAGTACAGAGAAGAGCAGAGGAACGAGTATGAGAACTATGTGGAGGAGGTGCGTGACGGTAAGTCATCGTCAAGTTGATCCCATTCTTATTTTGCATCACTGATGGGCCACGAAAATGATCATTCATACTATCAGACTGCTGGATGGTGCAATGGTCAACATCAGATTTCTTTATATTTTCTACCTTTCATGCCTAAATAAAATTATTCTACACTCCTGTAAATAAAAATGACAGCAGACATATTTCTCAGAAATTCAGAATTCTGTCCACTGGTATAAAGGTCAGTTTACTGAATGCTGAGTGCTTCTGTATAATAGCATATTTAGGAATCCCGTTATAAATTCATATTCAAAAGCCAAATGCTGGGAACAAATGCATAATAATTTATGAAAAAAAGATGCCTGCAGGGCAGCATGGTGACGCAGTGGTTAGCACAGCTGCCTCACAGCGAGAAGGTCCTGGGTTCAGTCTTGGGTCCTTTCCGCGTGGAACTTGCTCTCCCTGAGTTCATGTGGGTCTTTGCCGGGGGCACCTGTTCTTGCCATGGTCCAAAAGCATGCATGATACGCCCTGTGGTGTGTTGGCAACTGCCCAGGGTTGGTTCCTGCCTGTGCCTATTGTTCCTGGGATAGGCTTTGGTCCCTCCTGGTCCCCTAGTTGGGATTAAGTGGTTTTGGAAAATGTATGGAAGATGAATACATTATGAATTCATATCTGTGATGATATTTGCATATTATGACACATTATTGCGGATTTTAAATTTAATGACGTTTTCAAAATATAGGGATGAATACCTCTGCATCAGGTTAACCTCTGACCTTTGACTCTATAACTGGCTGTCCCTCCTTTGCACACCACAGAGCAGGAAGAGCGGACCCGTGAGAAGACGGAGCAGTGGCGGGAATTCCACTATGACGGGCTGTACCGCTGGTACCAATACACCCGCCATCATGTCTGAGCACCACCTGAGGGGAACCTAGGAAGTTGTCTATTATTGAAAAATCATTGAAAACATAAGGAAAACATAAGGAACATCTATTTGTTCACTGCAAAAACAAATAAACTGGCAGTAGTTGATAGCAACTGAAACTTCCTACTTAATTACATTTTTAGGTTGTTAAAAAAATCCTGCAGTTGTATAAACTTCAGAATTACTGTCTGATTATTATGGTTTTCCAGATATGTTAAGTATATTTTATATATCCTCATGTCTTTGCCATAACTTTTCCGAGATCAAACTTCCAGGGAGTTTCATAGCCTACGTTCAAATTTAATTTCACTCTGAGAGGATTTCACCCTCAATACTCTGAGCATGCTCATTGTGTTTTTCTTTTTCGCAATCCATTTTCAGAACGTGTAATTAAAGTAGAATACATGTACAATAAATCATGAGGAGAAAATGTCTTATACAGACTCAAGGGAGGATTAGCGCAAAATGAAATCCTGTATTTTTGCATTTATGAGAAGTAAGGTCCATTGTTACCCAGAGTGCATCTGAGTACAGAACCCAAACCAACACCCTAAGCTACCTACCTAGTATACTATGGGTTTCTTAATGCATGTATTGAACCTAACTATGTTTAAAGAAACTGTACAAGCGGATAATGAATAAATACTGTAATCCGAGCAAGTATGATTTTTGAATTCTATAGTAATATTTCTTGATTGGAAAATAAAGTTATGACTTCATTTACATTGAAAAAGCTTACAAACTCACACCTAACAATTTTCATGCTTATCAGATGGCAGATATTACTGAATATATACATACATGTGCACCCTATGGCAACAAAGCTATCCATCCTCATACATTCTGAGGCACAAATGGTTCTTGTCCTTGTAGATCTCCTTGTTTTATGGGATGTTAAGTTCTGAGCTTATCTAGATAATAGCTCATCTAGATAATTATTGCTGTGCATCCACAGAAACAATAGGAAAATACAGAGGTCATCAGATCTCATGGGAATGTGTCAGGAGCATCTGACTTAGGATGAACGCAAAGGCAGATGCCACCTAATTTCAAAGAAATGGTATGAAAACATTAACTCCCCCCTCCATAGTGTGGAGCCCTAGGATCAGACTCAGCTCCACACTGGCTGGCAAGAACTTTTCTAAAAACAATGAAAAGATATTAAATTAATTCCATCCATCCGTCCATCCATCCATCATCTCCCGCTAGATCCGAGGTCAGGTCGCGGGGGCAGCAGTCTCAACAGGGAAACCCAGGCTTCTCTCTCCCCGGCCACTTCATCCAGCTCCTCTAGGGGAATCCCGAGGCGTTCCCAGGCCAGCTGAGAGACATAGTCCCTCCAGCATGTCCTGGGTCTTCCCCGGGGACTCCTCCTTGTTGGACTTGCCCGGAACACCTCATCATGGAGGCATTCAGGAGGCATCCTTATCAGATGCCTGAGCCACCTCATCTGGCTCCTCTCAATGTGGAGTCTGAGTCCCTCCCGAATGATCAAACTCCTCACCCTATCTCTAAAGAAGACCCCAGCCACCCTGTGGAGGAAACCCATTTCGGCCGCTTGCACTCGCGATCTCGTTCTTTCGGTCACTACCCATAGTGTGGGGGTAGGAACGTAGATCGACTGGTAAATCGAGAGCTTCGCCTTTTGGCTCAGCTCTCTCTTCACCATGACAGACCGATGCAGAGCCCGCATCACTGCTGACGCCGCACCGATCCACCTGCCGATCTCCCATTCCATCATTCCCTCATTCGTGAACAAGACCCTGAGATACTTAAACTCCTCCACTTGGGAGAGGACCCCATCCCCAACCCAGAGAGAGCATTCTACCCTTTTCTGGCTGAGGATCATGGTCTCGGATTTGGAGGTGCTGATTCTCATCCCAGCCGCTACACACTCGGCTGCGAACTGTCCCAGTGAGAGCCGAAGGTCATGGTCTGATGAAACTAACAGAACCGCATCATCTGCAAAAAGCAGAGACCTAATCCTGAGGTCACCAAACTGGACACCCTAAATGCCTGTCCATAAAAGTTATGAACAGAATCGATGATAAAGGGCAACCCTGGCGTCAGTTCTCAATGCAGAGCAAGCTCTGATACCGGTCGTACAGGGACCGAACAGCCCATATAAGGAAGCCCGGCACGCCCATACTCCCGGAGCACTCCCCACCGGACTCCCCGAAGGACACAGTCGAATGCCTTCTCCAAGTCCACAAAACACATGTAGACTGGTTGGGCAAACTCCCATGAACCCTCCAAAAACCCTGTGGAAAGTATAGAGCTGGTCCACCGTTCCACAGCCAGGGCGAAAACCACACTGCTCCTCCTGAATCCAAGGTTCGACAATTCGGCGGACCCTCCTCTCCAGGACCCCTTAATAGGCCTGACCAGGGAGGCTGAGGAGTATGATCCCCCTATAGTTGGAGCACACCCTCCGGTCCCCTTTCTTAAAGAGGGGGACCACCACCCCAGTCTTCCAGTGCAGAGGCACTGCCCCCGATGTCCACGCGATGCCGCAGATGCGTGTCAGCCAGGACAGCCCCGCAGCATCCAGAGCCTCCAGGCGAATCTCATCCAGCCCCGTGGCCCGGCCACCATGGAGCTTTTTAACCATCTCAGCAACCTCCGCCCCAGAGATAGGCGAGTCCACCCCCAAGTCCCCACACTCTGCTTCCATATCGGAAGGCGTGTCAGTGAGATTGAGGAGGTCTTCGAAGTATTCCTTCCACTGACCCAAAACGTCCCTAGTTGAGGTCAGCAGCGCACCATCCCCACCATAAATAGTGTTGATGCTGCACCGCTTTCCCGCCCTGAGCCGCCGGATGGTGGACCAGAACCTCCTCGAAGCCGTCCGGAAGTCGTTTTCCATGGCCTCGCCAGACTCCTCCCACACCCAAGTTTTTGCCTCAGCAACCGCCGAAGCCGCATCCCGCTTGGCCTGCCGGTAGTTGTCAGCTTCCTCTGGAGTCCCACAGGCTAAAAAGGCCCGATAAGACTCCTTCTTCAGCTTGACGGCATCCCTTACCACCGGTGTCCACCAGCGGGTTCGGGGATTGCCGCCACGACAGGCACCGACCACCTTACGGCCACAGCTCCGGTCAGCTGCCTCTACAATGGAGGCGTGGAAAATGGCCCATTCAGACTTAATGTCCCCTGCCTCCCCCGGGATATGGGAGAAGTTCTGCCGGAGGTAGGAGTTGAAACTCCTCCTGACAGGGGATTCCGCCAGATGTTCCCAGCAGACCCTCACTATACGCTTGGGCCTGCCAGGCCTGGCCGGTTTCCTTTCCCACAAGCGGAGCCAACCCACCACCAGGTAGCAATCAGTTGACAGCTCCACCCCTCTCTTCACCTGAGTGTCCAAGTAAATTAATTTCATAACGTGAATTAAAGACCTTGCACATGGTACGTTTTAGTGGTGGTAAGATGATTTTACATGTACCAAAGCTGTATAATTCATTTTTTTATGCAGATTAAAAAAAAAAACAGTCAGATCACATCACAGTTGAAAAGCAGAAAGGGCTGAGGAGATGAAGGAAGAGATGGAGGGAGCAGGGATCTCTGAGCCCAAGAGATTATGAGGGACAATACTGATGTGTGTCCTCATAGATTAGATAGGAAGTACAAGCTTCCCCCTGCTGTTTTTGGTACCCTGCGGTAGGACTGAGGTGGATGATGTGGACAGCTAGCCAAAAGATTCACACTGATGTCTGTTCATGTGGCTTTAGGATACTGAATGATAAAGGATCTGAGCAATTTAAATGAAGTCACACTGTGGGTGGAATTACTGTGTCTGGTTAAACCCAATCAGTACCAGTGTTGAATGCTGAGATTACCCGATATATCACGTAGTGCCATATAAATACAACTTTAACATTACGGCTGTATTACCGCATCTCTACTGTGAAGAGGTGATTCACTCATATTCTTTGTACATTGTGATGTAGGGATGGCTTGAGATGTTAGCCTCAACAGTGTAAAGACGATTAAATGAAATAAATAAATGAAATGGCTGAAATAAGCAAACATTGTTGCCAATCAGTAATAAAAGTTGTAGTTATCGTCAATGCAACTGAGGCCATAACTAGATCAGATACAATGTTTTTCTCTATGACATTTATTTTGTTAGTAGAGTGAGAGAGCACAATTATAATTAAATTTATGTTTTTATTTCATAAAAGATGAATAAAATGAACTCTGTAAGACTGGGGAGGGGAGTTGGCCTCAGGATGGTTTATTCAGCTGGAGTTTATTATAATCACTGCAGGCCCATCAGAACAGACGACATGTCCTGCCCTTGTGAGTGTGCTGTCCACCTGATGCCTGTGCTGTTTTCCTGCTGTTATACAGTACTGTGCAAAAGTCTTAGGCAGTCAAAGCAAATAATAAAGCTATTTATCTGGGTAGTAAGTGTATATTTGTCAGAAATAAACAACACAATGTAACATTAAAACATATGCACATTAACAGTAACACAATAAAAACTAACTAGAATTTCTTCTGTCCTCCAAAAAGTTGCTGATATCTAGTTCGATGGCTAGATGAACACCACTTCATTTCCCAAACCTTTCCTCAAGGGCAACCCAGCCATTCCATGTATTTGTTAAATTTCACCACCTACTCACTTAATTGATTAATTTATTTTAAAAACTCAGTGATGTATTTATTAGCCATATGAGGTGTGGGTTTATTGGATGGTTGCTGCAAATACTTGGAAAACTTTGGGAGAGGTTTTGAAATGGTTAACCCAACACACATTGACAGGCATAATGTCATAGATTTACACCCACGTGAAGACATTTTAAACATCACTTTTTTTTTTACTTCTCTAAGACTTCTGCACAGTACAGTTGGCCCTCAGTCACTGCTGGTTCTGCATCAGCAGATTCAACCAATAGTCAGGTCAGGTCAGGTTGGGGAGCATGTGCTGACCCCCCACATGACGAAACACCTCAAGATCCTGGCTGGCAACCCCCAGGCAGTCACACAGTCCAATCCCACCTTCCAGAAATGGCCATCCGTCTCCCGCAGCCAGGTGTTACATGGGCGTTCCCTTGGCCTGGTCCAGCTGCTCAGGTCCTCAGCAATGAGGATCCTGCGAGCCAGATCACCCTCAAGGAAACGTGCCACATGGATGTAGTGCCGTAACTGACAATCCATCACTATGCCCGTAATGTGCCTCATTTGGGACTCCTCCAGCAACTGCGTGTTCAACACAAAGTCAAACCGGCGTTACCCAAGGATTCTCCGAAGAGATAAAGTACCGAAGGAGTCCAGTATTCATCTCAGCTCACTGGATAGCATTCATTTCTCACAGAAATACAGCAAGACAGGGAGCACCAGGACTCTAAAAACTTCTAAAGATACATCCTTTGCAAAGATATCAAGAGTGCCACACATCCCTTTCCAGCAACCTCGTGACCCCCCATGCTCTTCCAATCCATCTACTGACTTCATAGGAAGTCACCAGAGACATGAATGTTGCCGCTGAAATAAGTGAATCTCTCAATGAAGTTGCACCCCCTGCAGTGCCTAAGAATTCATTAAAGGCCTGGAGAGAGACAATTAGATCATTTAAAGTATACTATAAATATGCATAGGTTATCTGGAAATACTATGCCATTTTATGTAAGTGATGTAAGCATCTGTGGATCTGTGGAAAGCTGTAGTTATATACTGTTTATTAGTACTTTTGTCTTATTTTTGTCTCATTCAATGGATCGTACACACAGTACTGTCAAAGCATTATTTTTGGACATGTTGCTACAGTGTTTGTATGCACAAACAATACTGCATAATGCATTATAAACCAGTATTGCTGAAAATGACTAATAATGAACCTGGCTAGAACTGGTATTGCTAAATGGCTTTCTGACTTGTACTGGAACTCAGTTAACTTGGGTGTGACATAATTTCCAGCTCCAACTTTCAACCTCCAAGGTAAATGGAACACAACATTACCCCCTTACTGCTTGTGAGTGAAGTGTTGCAGTAGCCAATAATACATCCTAGCAATGTTCAGATGCCCCACTGACCAAGCGACTGGCTCTCATCCTGAGGAGAGAAGGATCCCAGGTCACACAGGTAGTCACACTGTCCATTGTTGCATTCCTGGGAAAACACCTGAACTGAAACCTTGAGTTTTATCAAGCAGATTCCATGAGGTTTCCTCTAGTTTCTAAACAACCGGAGCTACACACATCTTTATGAAAAGGCACACTATTGTGCTGGGAGCCTTGAGCTATCTGGTTTAATCCAAGACCAAGAATTTCTACGTGAAATGCTAGCATTTAAACCTGAGAAAGTGACACAACCCGTCCATCCATTTTCCAAACCGCTTATCCTACTGGGTCGCGGGGGGTCCGGAGCCTATCCCGGAAGCAATGGGCACGAAGCAGGGAACAACCCAGGATGGGGGGCCAGCCCATCGCAGGGCACACTCACACACCAGTCACTCACACATGCACTCCTACGGGCAATTTAGTAACTCCAATTAGCCTCAGCATGTCTTTGGACTGTGGGGGGAAACCGGAGTACCCGGAGGAAACCCCACGACGACATGGGGAGAACATGCAAACTCCACACACATGTGACCCAGGCGGAGACTCGAACCCGGGTCCCAGAGGTGTGAGGCAACAGTGTTAACCACTCCGCTCCAGTGATACAACCAAAAACGTAAAAGTTCAATAAATAAGATATATAGGTATTTTTAAATCAGTAGCAGGGAACAACCACGGAGACCAGTGTCTTAAGCACCATTCCTGAATCCATTGCTGATTTTCATTCTCATGTACTATTACTGCAAACATGATCATTCACAAGAACAACTGCAGATGCTAACAGAAACAGCCCTTAGCCACCATTCAGAATCATGAAAATGCTACAATGATTTATTGTATATATTTATTGTATATTTAACTGATGACAATACATTGATGTAATTTATTAATTACAATGCATATGTATTTCAGATCTACAATATTACATGAAACACATGCATAATTCTCTTCTGAATATGTTATTAAACATGAGCCATTCACGAATACTGAAAAATTACTTCAACTGAATTACATTTGTTGTACCACCACATTCCCACTTTATTACACTAAAATCATGCCCAGTGTCCCAGGCTGGGCAATATAAATGATATATCGACTTATCATATAAAATTTAAATAAGAAAATGATAAACCTGTCGATAATAAAACCTTGCTTTCTTGATAGCACAGAAACAAACGCAATTCCAAACAATCATCTGGTATTTGGTGAAGACATATTGCGAATAAATTAGGCAAGAAGACGTCAGTGTTGTGGTGATACTTCTTGCAGTATAAAGTCATGACATTCTGCAAACTGGTGCTGTCTACTGTAAACCCTGCTGAAAACTTATGCCAACTTATTTCACCACTTGAAGTGCTGTTATCCTGTAGAACATACAGAATGCAAGTGCTTACAGTCACAGACACCAGCAAGGTTTCCACTTTCAAGCTGAAGAAATTCAGGACAAACTGCATTAGTTAACCATGGGACATGGGATTTTATCTTGCATTATGGGATATTATGGGATATTGAAATTACCAGCAATTTCAAACCTGTTCCCTGAAAAGAGCAGTGAGGCAGTCAAAGACAAAACCCAGCAACAAACTCTGCTCTCTGTATTTTCTAGTGTTAACACCCTAAGATAAAAAATTTATTTAGAAAAATTTGATTCGAGGTTGCAGTCTTTTGAATGTTTCTGAATCTGTTTTAGAGGAATTCTAGAAGAATTTTAAGTAAAAATTGCTGAGATGAGGACTCCTGCGGAGTTCAGGTTATGCACTCCATGATGTGGATCTGTAAGCTATCCATGTCTGGCTGGATCTCGTTGCATTTGGGGCAAGGGAACTCAGTGATGTCCAAATCATGGTTGACAGCTTCAGTCATCAAACATGCCAAAAATGCACAATTAATATATTATAATATGGGTTTGATCAGGGGGTTAATTGTGGTCCAGATTTTGACACAGTGCTATAATGAACAAATAGGTATCAAGAATGGTTTCACTCAAACTATTAAGTTCTGGAACACTATCAGACTCTCTGGGCTTTTTTTCGTCATACTACCCAGTATCTTAAGCCCCAAGTCACCTCTTACCTGGAGATACATTGCCCCCTGGTGGACCGGCCCCACATGGCACTGACCCATGGCGGAGCTGTAGCTTTGTCACGGTTTGCCTGCAATACGCAGCAAGAAAAATGCAAGCCTTTCATCCCTTCCATTAAGATTATACACAATAAGGAAAAAAAACTACAGACTACAGTTACTGTACCTATCCAAAACACATTGTCTAATTCCCCATTTAAAACCCTGTACCTGTCTCTATTTCGCACTCTGTTTCCATTTTGTCTCTATTTATCAGCTTGTATCAGTCCCTTTCTCATGTTATACCTGCCCAGACACTCAATTTGCTCCTGCAGCTGCATGTTCTCCTTCCTTATATTGTTCAACTCCTCAGCCAAGCGCTCCTTCTCCTCATGGATCTTCTCCCTTGCTTCTCTCTCTGCGTAGAAGTCTGATGAGTACACTTCTGCCTGTAGGGTGAGCAGAGCACAAGTCACCTCCCCCAGCAGTTACCTGCTATTCCTACTCCTAGTTGGTCTTGCTAACAGCATTAGCATCAGGACTGTTCTTGGAGTGAGTACACAGGAGTGGTTTGGAGCGAACATGTTAAATCTTAAGCAGGTAGCCTGCTAGAAGGATCTCGCCTGACATTTTTCTAATAAGGTGCCTTAGCTATTCCCCACTACATCCCCCAAGGTGGAAATTGTGGATAGAATGGTACATCTGAAACGACAGGTGCCAAATAAATAGGAATGATTATTGTACAAAATTGCCTTGTCCTCCTTTGTTTTTTTGCATGTAACTATAAATCTGCCAAAAAATTAGTTAAAACTTGAATAAAAGTTAATAACTATGCTGGAGAAGACTCTAGTTCAAAGCACACAATAGTGTTCTCTGAAATACCTGCAGCATCACACTATATAGCACTCAATAGTGATGGGGTCAAGACCACCTACATTGAGTCCAAATCTTGGAAGATAGAGTCTGAGTAAAGACCAAGACTTTAGGGTGGTCGAGACCGAGTCCAACACCAAGACTTTAGGGTGATGGAGACCAAGTCAAGACTGAGACTTTGAGGAGGTTGAGACTGACACCAGAAAAATAAAGTTCTTTATCAAGACCACGGTTTTAATTATGCTTTACTATTATAATCACCCTTGCTGATATTTAAAAGAAAAACTGCTTCATTTAAGCAGGACCATCCACCCATCCATCCATTTTTTGTAACCACTTGTCCTATTCAGGCTATGGGCGCAAGGCATGACATTAGTATTTAATCACAAATACTAAACACTGCACCACTGCTAACCTGATAAAATTTTTATGTGAGCCACTTAGGATGACAGATCTGTAAAAAGCTGCATGTAAGAACTCTAGTATAGTGAGTTTTACTTTTTTAAATTGTATTTTAATTTATTAAAGTGTATTGTTATTTTGAGAAGAGTGGGAGAAATGAGAAAGCTTATCACTGAGGTGAATAAAAAACTATTCTTGAATATCGATCTAGAATTGCAAGTGTTATCCTTAGACTTTGTAGTTCGAGACCAATTCAAGACTGAGTAGAAATGCATCCAATTCCCGGACAAGATCAAGTAAGGGAAAAAGTAGTCTCAAGACCAAGACTGGATTTGAGTACTACAATACTAGACGTCAGTGTTAACGGTCAAAATGGGGTATGTCTCTGTCTATAATCTGCTCCGTGACTGTGTCCTCCAACTGGACTGCATGGTATTCTGGGAATGTCTTGCCAATGTCACATGAGGTACCTGTGCCTTGAACAAAGAGATAGTCTCCAGTTCCGCCTCCTTCTTGAATATTTCCTGCTTCATCTCGTCAATCTTCTGTTGTTTGGTTACCAGGGCTTCTTCCGCGGCTCCCAGCCTGTCATTAAGGCCATTCATCTCTTCCTGTATGGGTTGCATGCACAGGCATCAAAGGTCAGATAGCTGCGTTTGAATGGCTTTACCTGCCACACATGACACACATACCACTGAAGAATGATTACCGTCACTTGAAGACTATATTCAATGATTAATACAATGCTGACTTCTTTAAATTCATAAAGTGCAATCATAAGCTGCAATACAGTTTCTATTATTACATAGAACCTCTACAGGAGGATTAGGATGGGTTACAAAGAAAAACATCGAAAAGGTCCATTTATAAGAGGAATGAAAGCCTTTGGTAACAACCTTAGTTTCTCTGATTTGCTTCTGCATCCCCATATATTCCTCATACAGTTGGTCATGAGCATCCTTCAGCTGAGCGAAATTCCTTCTGCGAAAAAATGGAAAGATAAAAACAGTTTCGACCTGTCATCAGAAAGCTTCCCTCGGTAGTTCTGGTAGGCTCTGTGTGCTAACAGTGCTAATGGTAATCAATGGAATCAGACCTCCATGCTATGATCTGGTTGCTAGGAATTTCCAAATCGTGTTCCACAGTATGGAGTTACAACTTACCTCCCCTCCTCAGCGTTATTCTGCTCTGTCTTCATACAGGAGCTCATGTTGTCTAACTGTTTTTTCAGCATCTCATTCTCCTGCTGCTTCTCCTCTAGCTGTGACTCCATCTTCTCTTTCTCCTGCTGCTTCTCTGCCAGCTGCACTTTTAACTTCTTGTTCTCCTGCTGCTTCTCCTCCAGCTGCGACTCCATCTTCTTATTCTCCTCTAGCTGTGACTCCATCTTTTTATTCTCTATCCACTTCTCTTCCAGCTGCACTTTTAGCTTCTTGTTCTCCAGCTGCTTCTCCTCCAGCTGTGACTCCATCTTCTTATTCTCCAGCTGTGTCTTCTCTAGCTGCACTTTGAGCTTATTGTTCTCCTGCTGCTTCTTCTCCAGCTGTAACTCCATCTTCTCACACTGCCACTGCTTTGACTCTATCTGTGACTCCATCTTCTCGTTTCCCTGCCGCTTCTCTGCCAGCTGTGCTCTGAGCTTATTGTTTTCCTGCTTTTTCTCCTCCATATGTTCATTAAGTTTCTTGTTCTCTTGCTGCATCTCCTTCACCTGTGACACTGTCTTCTCGTACCGCTGCTGTTTGTCCACCAGCTGTGCTCTCAGCTGGTTCCTCTCTCCTTCTATGTCCCTGCATCTGCAGATCATAGCAGGCCAAATAAACAGCTTGTCAGTGCTCCATATCCACATATCCGCTTCACTCAACATCCTCACATGTCTTTCTCCATCTGCCTTACTTGTCATGCAGGCTCTTCTTCATGTCTTCTGAATCTTCTAGCTTGGACTGCAGACCATGCAGATCCTTGACAAGTGTCTGTGTCTGGACCTTAAGGCTCTCCACCTCTGTATAAGACTGGGAGATGAGGAGAGCACTTTGGAAACAAGGGTTGGGACTCACATTATTCAGAATATTATCAATTTACAATAACCTTACAGTAAAATGCACTCACAGGACTTGTGTTCAGTGATAATATAGGTGATATCATGGTTATTTTTACGAATAAAACTTGAGGTAAAATGTCAAAAAGATGCCCAGCACATGGAAACATCCTACCCCATCTCCTGTCACAGAGGGTCCATACTGGATTTGTCCATCCATGTTAGTGCTGGTATTGGACCTACAGCAGTGGTCATTGTCCTCCATGCACCCAGAGTTCTGGGTCTCATTTTTGCCCTTCAAATGTGTCCATGACTCCAGTTCTAGCATTCTGATCCAGAGAGAGAGAGACAGAGAGTACTGCTTTTCAAGCTGGGTTGGAAAATACATGTTGGGTTGTGTGTGGCTTTGTAGGGAAGACTTCTATGCTCCTCACTAGAAGGTTGCAGGTTAACCCCTATTGTTACACTAGCTAACCCTGCTCTTCAATCTTCATTTGTATGTTGCTTTGGACATAAATATAATGCTGGTCAGTTTGGCCATTGGATGTTTTAAAACCTCCCCATGTAACTCCTGCTGTAGAGCATCCAACATTCCCCTCCCCGTCCTCCCTGCTCTAACAGCACCCACAAAGAATGAGTGTTCATTACAGGGGAACAGGGTAAAAGCTAGTATTTCCTCTGACAATTTCAGCCCACTACTGACCTGTTCCTCACAGCCTGGAGCTCATGATGCAGCTTTTCTACCTTCTCTGTCTCCATTCTCAGGGACTGCAGCAGTCGGCTCACCGTCCTCTCTTCATGTTTCACGCTGCATAGATGTGAAATGTTTTTATCAAAGCCATTTTCACTGTGTACTTAACTGTAATTACCACAAACATGCAGTAGAGGGAGCTCACGTGCAAAATGTTGAATCTTTCTGGCTGATCAGTAAATCGTGTGCCCTGTTTATCTCTGTACATTCCTAAAACCAATATATAGATTACTTATCAACACAGTTTCAGAGTACGTGGAACTGTGTTTCTGTTGAGCAGAAGCAGCAGGCTCACCGCAAACTGGACTGCCACAAAATCTTCGGGGAACCTCTGGCTCAGCTTCAGCTGAAGTTCAGAATTCATGGCCACCAAGTCGGTCTTCTCTGCCTTAAGCTTGGCCATCAGGACCTTCAGATTCTCCACCTCTGAGTCCTCTGCCACTGCAGCCTCCTGAGTGCGGCACAGAACCAGCAATATACTGACTTCCGTTAAATAAACAACTTTAACAGACAGCCCAATCACACAGCTCCACACAGCTACAGGCTGCACAGAAACAATCCAGACTGAGCGTCTACTACTGCAGCAATCCTTCTGGGACCTCAGACTTAAGGTGAAAAGCCCACTGTTCCAGCTAACAGATATGGCATTTCACCTCTAAGTTTCCGAGGTCCTGGACTCTGTCTCCCTTTGAGGATATTGGAGGAGTGATTTCTAAATGGTCAGCTATTCCATGCGCATAAAACAATATTCAACATTGTCGCTCTGATGCTCATGTTGGGTTGTGTGATGTTATGGATACTGTAGTTGCTGAATGAATCAAATTACTGACCATTCATTATGAGATTCATGTTCCAATGAATAATCCTGTTCCTGGTCACCTGGAATCTATCCCAGGCAGCACAGGACACAAAGGTGGGGTATAGCCTGAGCAGGATACCAGGCAGGAGTGGATTGGGATTAAAAATCAGCCCTGGACTTTGGGGTCCCCCACACTACTCCACAATAAATTTTACTGATGGGTGGGGGGAGAGTAAATTTGCCAGCCCATATAAAAACATAGAGACATGCAAGAGGATGGTGAAGTACCCAGAGGAATCCTGATGTGACGTGAAAACTCCACACAAAGCAAGATTCAAACCCCCAACCCGTGAGGCTACAGCACTACCCACAGCTCCACAATGACACCCTATTAACATTTAAATTATTTATATAGTGACTCCTTCACATTCACAATCTTGACATTTGCAGTTATGGTTATTTGCCTGTGGACAATTAAACGGGAATATTTTTGGAGCTTGCAGAAAGACCGCAAAAACTAGCCGATGATGGATAAGCGAAAATGATTTGGATCACATAAAATCACATAATATATACATTTTTAGTGGTACATAATTTTTCTTAGTTTAAGCACATACTACTTCCTTAATATTTAAAGTCTTTACCAGAGGTAAACCACACATCTCTGGGGGCAGCATGTGGCTCAGTGGGCTAAGTTTGCGTGTCATCAGTTAACCCAGCTTCAACACATCTCGATCCCCAGCTCCCTGGGTGCCGCTACAGCTAACTAAGCGACAACTTTCTCTACAAAATAGCGCAAGTTGAGGGAGGTATAAACACAATTTTCCCATAGGGATCAATAGAGTATCAATTATTACTTTTATTATCTCGACAGCCATCCTCAGTCATGTGTCAGCTATCTTTGTGACCATGGTATCTTGCATTTCTCAGAGTAATTTTTGCATTTTTTATAATGAGTCCAAAATGTAGTGCTCCTAGTGCATACAGTAGTAACTTTGTAGATATAGGGGCATAATTTAGATGGTTTGCCTATTATATAAATTGGTCTTGCTAGGAAACGACAAAGTAATTTGACTTGCAAAGTCTACACTACACTACTGTCTGTTTAGAAATTGGAAATAAATGGACTCTTTATGCTACCCTTCCGGCTAGCAGATTGTTAAGGATTAAGATGATGGCTGCTCAAGTTTTATTTGTGAATTGTCTCATTTGCAGGGATCTTCCACCCCTAACCCTCGCAAATGTGAAGGGAGTATTGCTGGATGGAATCTGAGAATGAATGGAGCCCCTGTGAGGTTCCTCCACCTGCTGCTCCTTGTTAATTTTGGTGAGGGCCTCCAAATGCCGCATGGCCTCCATCAGCTTCCCCTCTAGAAGTTCCTTTTCTAGCACCTGCCTCTCCTTCCAGGCCAGCAGCTCCTCTAAACGTTCCTTCATTGAGGAGCTGTTCTGTTTCAAGGAATCTGTTTCAACACAAGCACATCACCACTTGTTAATTACTTAATTTGTTTGTTTGTTTCCTGTGCATTATTCTTGTTAAAGCCATAGATGTTAATTGCATTTTATATGTCATTGTATGCAATATCCAGGAGTTTCATGTTTATCTTATTTTGTATACTTAATACTAAATATTTAATTGAAATTATCACAGTATCTATTTCAGTGTGCATTAAAGTCTAAATCAAGACCCCTTTGTTGATAGTTTTGGTTTGACCCCTTTGGTACGTAAATGGACCCATAGTCATGTGCAGTGTAGAGTTTTTTTTTTTGTTTTCTAGAAGTACTAAGTGGAATGGACGGAAGGAAGGATTTTAAGTGTGGAGCAAAACAGTTTCTTGATCATACTACTAAAGATTGTAAATCCTGTAAATTTGAATGTATTTACATTTATAGATAAATAATTTTTGTAGCACTTTACAGCTTTGCACGCATCCATTTTTTTGTTCAAAAGTCTTTCGGATTGGCACAGACACTGTGTCTGTCGTATAACAATTCTGTTTGTGATCTCTTTGCACTATGTCTACCATCTTTCACTCTGTCTTTCTTTTTGCGCTATGCCTGACATCAGAATGGACGTTCAGGTGTTGCTGACTTAAGTAACCGTTTTATTTTTCCCAGGATGGGCCCAGATGTTTGCAGGAGATATATCAATCCATCCCTGGGTACAGAAACTGCCAGTGACAAAGTATTTGTGGACAATTCAGGAGGTGCTTTAGATGAATCGATATGTATAAGTATGTAAATCATTCTGTATGCATGGAATAATCTGCTCAAAAACAACAAAAACAATAATAATAATAATAATAATAATAACAACAACAACAACAACAACAATAATAATAATAATAATAATAATAACAGCATCCATTCATCTTCCTACTCTTGGTTAGGGTTGTGGAATTATGAAGATACTCCACTGCAGGATTCACATCATCGTCCCCATCCACTCACCCTTCATGTCCATGTTTTCCTTTATTAAGACCTTCATCTGCTGAAGCGTCTCCTCCTGCAAGCTATGGTCGCCCCCCTGGCCTTTCTCATGCACCTGAGAGGGGTTCTGCGGAGGATCGCTGTCTGACTTCTGATAAACGGAAGTCATTACTGCTCATCAAAGATCTATAGTCCCAAACAAATGAAAATGAAAGGTTGGTTGTTACTTGATTACGTGTTCAGTCAGCAATATCGCTATAACTTTCATTAATTAAATTAACACGCTTGTTGCAATTTTAAAGAAATATTTCAATATTTATGTATTTTAAATGGAAATGCAATTCCGACAACCTCAGTATTTCGTCGTACACGGTACAAGAATGGAAGACAAATAAGTTCGTTTTTACTTTCATTTTTAAAAACGTTTCTAGAAAAACGAGAACCACCGCCTAGCCATTACTTTCATAATAAAACCAAAACAATGAGGAAAATATTTTTGATTGTGAACACTACAGGTCTTCCAGAAACTATCAAACGTAGCAACGCTGTAGGAGGACGTCAGTAACCCGCGAAAGTCTTTCTTTTCTCACTTCGTGTGGATTGCTGTTGCAGAGGTGAGCTGCGGTCCAGAGTAAACAGAAAGTTATGACGTGACCTGTCAAAGTCACGGGGGAATTCCAAGCATAACTCTGACGTGTCTTTTGCTGTTTTTCCTGTTTTCGACCTCTTATTAAAGTTGTTTTAAAGAATTCACTAAGGTTTTCTTGTAACGTTGCACACAATATTTAAGAAATACATTTTATTCCACCTCTTATCTGTGTGTGTTTCATGTTCTCCCATCTGTATGTTTCCTTCAGGTAATCCAAAAGACAACCGGTGGCCTGTACTACGAAATGGTAATATTTCCACCGTTTTGGGGTTAGGGTTAGGGTAAGGGTTTTAGGGGTGTTTTGGGGTTATGGTAAGGGTTTGGGTTAGGGCTATCGATTAGTACTACGGTTCCCGAATCAAGATACGAATCATCAGATAAGTTTAACTTAACAAACCTGGAATGATTAAACAGACAAAGTAACCGGAAAATTATGAATGCCATGATTACGATATTACGTGTTCGTAAAATTTATTCCTTGCAGTTACTATCAAGCACCAATAGGTGGCAGTGCTACCCTGTAGGTAAGAATATGAATTAAAAAACACACTAGTAAGAAAACACCGTACGCTTTCATTGTGCGTGTCATCAAAGCATTTCCTTGAATAAGAACTGATACGCCATTTAAGCACTTAAAACAACGTAAGATATATACTGCCTCCATTTAACAGAGTCCAATAGCCATGATTTTTCTTGATAACTTCCACAAATTGGAAAATGGGATTCCATTTCCACGATAAATCTGTGACTCATCTTGCTCTGAACGAAATAATAAACTCCATATTGCTCTCTACTTCAACAATATCAATATTTTTAAACTTTCTGAGACTTTCTAAATGATCAAAAAGTATCTCGCAATAATCATGTAAGGGCAATAAGACAGAACATCTCGGCGTTTGCGATAGTCTACATGTAATAAAAACTAAATATTAATTCGTTAAAAATATAGAAATTATGTGCATGTTATCTGTACACCCTCGCGCCAAATGCAAAAGAGTCGGGGTGGGGTGGCAGGGTGTATAGGAGTATTACCCCTTATGGGACAGCCCGACTTTGAGGTCATCTGATTGGTTGCCGTCATACACCCCAGATTACTCGGTAAACTTCAGGAATGTCTCAGCTGGGAGCGGAATCCCACGAACCCCTTCAGGTTCCAGTACTGTGTCAAAGCTGATGAGAGAAACTCTTATTACCTGGTGATCAGTCTGGTAATGGATTACTTTTTCACGCTTTGCATCCGTGTAATCAATGAAAGGTTCATTACAGAAAAAGACAAATAAGACGCGTGAGTACTCAGTCCCAGACAGTAATTACTATGATTAATTAAAATATCTGCTGGTTATAAAATGATACAGGAAACCGATTGGCAAGTACTGATAATTAAAAGAATAAAAGTAGGCGTCGTCATGTATTGTGAGTAATTATATTGGCAAGGTATTTGACTTGCACTCATTTTTATATTATTGTATACAGTGTGTTGTATATCATTGCAACACTTTTCAACCATAAGCTGGGATACTTCGATTCACAAAATGTGTCTCATCTGACAGTTTTCGTAGCGAACCCAGCGGGGTTAAGGAGAACAAGATGCTGCCGGCACTCTTGCTAACCCTGGGCTGTATAATATTTCAAGTCAATCCCGGGTTTGGATGTCAGCTACCTACGGAATGGAGACCGCTTAGCGAAAGCTGCCGCGCCGAGCTAGCAGAGATCATCGTCTACGCCAGGGTGCTGGCCATCTATCAAGAGGTATACGGGGCCAACGCCTACAACCACCTGCCCTACCAGTATGACGGAACCGACGACGGGCTCTTCTATTCGGCGGAGATTGAGCTGCTCTGCGACCAGGCGTGGGGGAGCATGCTGGAGGTCCCCGCTGGCTCGCGTCTCAACATCACCGGCCTGGGATATTTCTCCTGCCAGTCGCACACGGTGGTCCAAAACTATTCCTATATTTTCTTCCTGAGGTAGGAACTATACGTATCCTCAGTAATTAGCGTATTGTTCATTGTTGTTGGTTGTTTTGGCGGGGTGTTCTTTTCTCTTTTCTGAAATGGCTTTAAATAACCTGTCATTGTATTCTCGTTATATTCTAACAACAATCCATTGGTTCCTCTTTCATAACAGGAGTAAGCAGATAAAGTCATGAATTATCGTAAAGTTCAAAACAAAATATAGCAGTTACACACATGGTTAAGTTCCTTCTTCGACTGTTCTCATCGAGCAACCTTGACTAAATCCAAATTGTACCATTTGGTTACATTTACACATATGAGCACAAGGGGCAATATAAAAAACCCATCCCTTACAGACTCCCAGAAACACTATACAGCTATGCCCCCCACTAAGAATGAGACTCTTGTGCTTGTAAGAAATTACTTTTCCTTTTGTTTTTCAATTCTAACCCCCCCCCCCCCACCCCGTTTCCAATAGCTTACAATAGCTGACTGATCAACTCCCTTGTTAACTAGTTAAACAGTCTCTACCCCCTGCAAACAAGTTAAAGACAACACCTTATAGAACAATTAGTGTGAAAAGGCCAGACATATTTCCTCATCTAACCCTAAACCAAACAAAGTGCTTTGACAGACACCTACCTGTTTTAGCAGATGGGAAGTACCCCCAGGAAGTATTTCTGTGCAGATGACCCTGCCACCTGGGGTTGTTCACAGGAAAGGGCTGATCTGGGGCCTGGGGAAAAGTACTTATTACTCACCTAGCTGAGGAGCCAACCATGATGGCCTATCAGAGTTAAACTGTATGGATCCTTGTGTCCGATAAACTTTTTTCAGTAGAAGGAGGTCACTGGACCACTCTGTTGTTTTGTTTAGCTTAAACAGAGCTGGATTTTGAGGTGTTTTACACATAGAATCTGCCTCAGGGTGTCTAGTGCACTGCCACTGGTCCCACGGTGTGGTGTGTCACCATCACCTCTGCTGGGTCTCGGTTCAGTTCAACTTGACAGCATATCACAGATGGGAAGGGTGAGACCCGGGCAGAGGGTCAGCGATAATTACAGTGCTTCTCATTAATGTACGTCCCCTTAAAAAAGCATTAATCAAAACTGACAGCGATTGTCCACTTTCATCTTTGCCTGCTTCTCGACACCATGCTTGTGTTCAGCTGCAGACGTTCAGGACCCTCTAGACAGAGCCTTTGATGCCGTGACTGAATGAGCCTAAAATTCAATTTAAATTTTTTTTCTGTTTTGGAATAGGCTTTTAATAGATACAATAAGTCTACATCACCCTTTTGATGAAAACAGTGCTTTTGCAGATCAAATGGCTTTCCTGAGTTACTGTGAACAGGATTTGGTATTTTCTTGGGGAGTCTTGGGAAGAATCTTGTCTAACATAAGACAAGCAGAAATAGCATGAGAATCCTGGTTTAAGGGTAAGGAATCTGTTAAGAAGTGGTGTGATACTAACAAGAGAATCATCTAAGCTTCTCTCTTAGCTTGACTTGTTTTCTGTTTGTCATAGGATGGATGAAAACTACAATATACTGCCCCATGGGGTTAACTTCCAGGATGCCATTTTCCCAGACACCCAGGATAACCAAAGGATGTTCTCCAGCCTCTTTCAGTTCTCCAACTGCTCCCATGGACAGCCACTACAGACCTTCACTACTGATTGGGAGATACAGGAAGATAACCGGGTAACACACATTGTGGTCTCTCTCGCACACAGCTTAGGAAAATGGCTAGATTTCTGAAGCCTCTCTAAGTCAAAATTTCTACTTTTGGCCATGCTTTACCTAAAAACCCCCGACAGCAGTTGGGGAGGAGGGTGGGGGGTGGTGGTGGTAGTTTTGGAATGCATTTTTGTCTTACAAACATGAAGAAAAAAATATCACAACCACACATAAAGACACATGCCATGCTTTTTAATTTCAGGGGTACTTCGTGTACATCAGTCAGTAAACACAAAGCACAAAAGAATAACAAAAATGTTCTTCTTTCTAGCACGTATACTTATAAATCTGGACAGCTGAGTACATGTTCGAATTGTCTGTGGAAGACACCTAGAATACAATAAATATCCAAGGTTATGACTCTGGTTGCCCTAGGACACCGCAACACGCTTATTTGATCACCTGCACCAGAATAAAGAAACCTAATCTGTTTTAAAATATTAGACTTCGATTATTAGAGTTCCAGTTTCCTGTTGTGTTACCTGCATCTTGTTCATTCCCAGCAGTACGTGGGAATATGGAATCAGATATGGTCTTGCCATTACCTGTAAACGAAACAGATACAACTATTACTTCCTGCCATTTTCCAACATGTGAACATGCATAAGGGTACTTTGGGAATCTCCATTGTTGGTATGTGTTGACTCCTAGCTCCATGTCTGGAATTATAGTGCAATCTGTCATGCTGTTTTGTAGCTTCTGGACACCATCAATCTGCAGTGTCCATAATCTAGTCTAATTTCATTTAGTGTTAGGAGCTTGATAGCCCAACTGTAGATAAGAAGGTCTTTGAGATCTCTATGATATTTCCTAAGAGGTGTCCTGCTCTGGTCTTAGTGTTGTTATACACTTTTCTACATGAAGAGTAACAAGATTCATTCCTCCAGAAAATGCCTGCTATTTACTGACATCCTGTTTGGCGATGGAGCAGCCGGGAACAGGCATCGCGTGCAGATGCTGTCCCTGCCTTGAACCACAGAAGAAATTGACGCCTTGTCTTTAAACATTACGGTCTCAGGCAGCACACTTTCAGGACCACACAAACCACTCTAAAATATACAAGGAGACGGCTGAGGGCTGTAATTAGAAGGGGGGAGCAGGACGCAGGCGGGGGTCAGGGGTTAAGGATGTGCCTTGGGGCGCCAGCTTGTGTTGAGACATGCAGTGGTCGTTACTGCTGGAGATGCAAGTCTCACGACTGGATGTGAGGTCTGGCAGGAGAGGTTGTAGAAAATCAGGACAGTTTTTTTTGCTTTAAGAAACAGTCAGAATCCATACTGAGGTTAAATGAAAAAAATAAAAAGTCAAAAAATGTGACTTTGCAATTTGAGAAAGATGTTATACTCCAGGGATGTTTTGGAACAAACAGAAAACCGCTTCATGCAGCACTTCTTTGGATGAATATTGTTAAATACTTGCTGCATAGTTACTGTTTATATCCTATACTAGATACGTGGTTATCAAAGATGGAAGGATGCTCTCTGTTTCCCAAATAATGGCAAATGACCGGTAAAGACACAGGAAACATTGATGAGGGAAACAGGAATTAGATTGGGAATGGTGGAGGTGAAGTGAACAGGAAGACAGAGAGGCAGAAAGATACAGGCATTAATGTGTCTGTTCCCAGATGTTCAGGAAGACAGTACCTACTACACATGTAGATGAAAGTGGTCAGACCGCCATCACAACAGACCTTTGGTCTGGTTAAACCAGACAAATCTAGTCTAAACTCTTCACCGGGCACATGGGCAGTATAGATATGCAAAGTTAGTCCAGTTTCAGACAGGATGGTGTCAGGTAGATATGGTGGTAGTGATATGACCCAGCTGAATATCTTACCGAAATGCCTGAAGACCCAAACAGCACGTTCCCAGAACACACCTGTGTAACCCCCCCCCCCCCCCTCCCCCCAAGTGGTCTATGCTCTCCTCTTACCCAGGAAGTGTAGCTGCGATTTAAAGTCATGTTCTAGTGGGTGGTTCCATTTGGGAGCTTTAGTAAAAATGAAGTGAAAATGATTTCTATATAAACTAGTTTATTTAATACTGTCAAAACTATCAAAACAAGCAAAAGAGGAGCAATGATTACCAAATCTGCATGATTATAAATGCATTGAAAAAGATTAGATCTGTATGTATGTATTTGTGATACTGTCCCACATATTTTTATAATCTCTTTCACTTCTGAGACGTCTTTTATGCTTCAGTCAGTAGGCGCAAAGGTTAAGACTTGTTTGGAGTGGGGGTGTGCGTCCTCAAAAGCAATATATTACGTGCTATTAGAATGCATGCAGTTTGTTCACTATATAGCCAGTCAGCATGGACTGGGTGCATTTCTTCCTGCTGATTACCATTCGCCTCATTAAAGTCCCTTGTGTGACCGCCACCAGTCCCCCCCCCCCTCCCCCCCCAGTCCTGTTTGTCTGTGATAAGAGTCATGCTTTTGCTGAGGATTTTTCTGCAGGAGGGGGGTTCCTTTACATACAGGGGATACTCACACTTCCCCAGTGCACAGTGGTTGGCTGATTTTTGCTTTGGCAAGGCTGGGATCAGGAAATTGGTAACTGGGGAGGCCCATAGCTCATTTAAGTAATCACTCTGCCTCTTTTACATTGATTTTAAATTTGTGAAAATGGTCTTCGCACAGGAAAATAAACTCCAAGCAGATCAGCTAAAACTGAAGCCGTCTGGCAGCTGCGTCTCCTTCCATTTGACTTTGTTTTTTTTCCTCTTCTTCGTCCAGACGTGCTGTAGCTCCAAAAAGGAGGAGGGCGGTTTCCTTCTGTTTTTTTTTTTTTTTTACGATGCTGCTTTTTTACGATGCTGCGTTTCTGGCATGATGAGGTACCTTTTACCACACGGAGAATGACCATGTTCTGCATGACATAAAGATTAAAAGGTTTCAACCAATGCAGCTTCCCTCTAAGGCCTTGGGCCAAGCAAAACAAATATAGCCAGTATAATCCAAGCATAGGTAATATAAGCCTTCCATGATGACATAATCATTAACCAATCATTGGTCTCATCAGCCCTTTAAATAATAGTGTAGAAAGAATGATAACTTGAGTGGTGATGTGATGTGAACTTCTGACCCCAGCATATATGGGGAAGCCATCACAGTACTCTGTCTTCTGAACACTGTGGTCATAACCATAAGTCGAGTGTAGATGTTGAGCTCTAGGAATGTCATTTTACAAACGGGAATAATTGCTTTTTTAAAATTTTTCTTGTTTTGAGTATAGGTCATCCATGCATGTGCTGAAATATCGTTGTTCCAGTCCGGGACCTTGTCTTTAACCAGCAGTTACCGCATGTGCTGTTAAATGTCATCGTTCTGCCATCAGACTCAGGTCTTCTCTAATGCCTACAGGTCAGATGGTTGCCTACATTGAAACGCACTGTCAGTCTGTGTAACTCTCTGTATCAAAATAAGGGGGTGTGTCATGACTAGATGGCCTGTCTTGCAGATTGCCAAGTTTCATTTCAGAGCTGGAAACTCAGGATAGTAGTTCAGAAAAATGTAATGGAAATATGAGCGCTCATAAAATTCCCCAAAACCTGCAGGGATTTTAAGGGCAGACAAACCACCACTGCTTTTTGAGTCGGAAGTCATTTTAATCTGCGAGAGTATCCATGTCTCTCTAGCTCCAGCCTTGTTATATTATCACAGCATTTAATGTCCTAATACTACCCAACCCCACTCATCACCAGTGACTTTCTCAGGGATAATAGTGTGATGAATGGGGTCTCTACCAGGTGATTCATCTGCACGACTAGAGTTCCAGGGTGCATGGGGGGGGGGAGGGGGAGTTGAGGAAAGTGCCTCCGCTGCACACATCAGCTTCTGGGCAGCCACCTGACTCAACAGGAATGCACAGAATGGTCCTGACCCACTTGACCTCCTGTTGGCCTTTTTCTGAAGGCTCTGAACCCATGATCATTCTGGTCAGTTTATCACCTTAAAGATAGATTATCTCAGAGCCACCTAGGTCACCAGTCCGGTACTCCAGGACCATTTTGTACAAGGAAGAAAGAGCTGCATGCACTGTAATGAGAAATGCACTCGATCCAATGAATGATTTCCAAGGCATTTCAAGGCCTGCTTTTCTAAGGACATTCCGTCCCGAAGCTGGTGAATGAGACAGCTCTCTGCTGCCTTTTGTCTGTTTCCTGGCAAAAGACTAATGCCTTTGCTGGCTGGTTAATGAACGTTCTAAGAGAGTCAAGCAAGCCTCTTTTGGTCTAGCCTAGATTGAGAAAGGCCCTCTTTTGAAGAGTGGCACAAAATCACTAAGCGTCATTGTGCTCATTTGGCCCTTCGGTCAGCATAGGGGTGTCATGTCATGCTCTAAATGCTTCAGTATGATTAAACGTAGAGCACACTCAGTTCATTGAAAGGGATGTCCGTTCTCCACGGGCGGCAACCAGACCATTCCTCCAGCCTTCCAGCAGTGAGAGGGGTGTGAATCCCCAGAGTACCCCTTTGAGATGGGTCAGCCCTAAGGCCAAACTGGGCTGTTGTTTCAGTATAGAGTTCAGCATCTACTCTCCCATCCTATCCTGGCACAGGTTAAGGTGGGCTCCTCTGCCCTGGAACCTCAGAAACCCTCTGCCTTTAATTGACTAAACTCTTTGGGTAGTGCGTGTCCTGAGACAGGTACTGGAGCAAGGAGGATAAAGCTTAGTCAAGCTTAGTTAATAACACAAGTTCTTCACTTTTACGCCCCAAGGTACTTAGGGTGTTTAACGTTAATAAAAAGTATGTAAACTAACCACTCAGCATTTTCAGTAACATGTGGCCCTTGGTGCCAACCTGAATAGCTGGTGTGTTAACAACAGTAAGCACACCTCCGAGACTGGAGGCACGATTGAAATATATATATGCACTTTATCTCCTATGCGGTCTTGCCAAAAGGGTCGTAAAAGTCTTTGCGGTGTATATCTATTACGAATGCCTGTGGTGTCTGGAAAGAATTAGCTATGGAGTGGCTGTTTTATAAACTTTATAGAGCAATGAATATGGTTCTTAAAAAATAGGTAAGAGGTAATCTGTGACGCAGACAATATTTGCCATTTAGTTTGGAATGTTGTTGACAACAAGCACCTTCTAATGCAGCTGGTGAATCAGTGTCTGCCAAAGATTTCCTTCCGAATAACATCTGTGTATGAACTCGATCTTTATCTAGCCCAGTGTCTTTCCCTGGGGTAAACTCAGTGCTGCAGTAGGGTCAGTTGAGAATCTGGCACCGATCCTTGTGGTTGATGTGAGTCATGAGTGAAACCCATGGGCACACTCATTATCCAGCCATTTCTCACCTGTCCTCTGTTTCCTCTTAATAGCTCCACCCAAGTGGGTTCTGGCTCTCAGTTCCTTTATATTGCATTCCCATTGGATGCTGGTGCAGATGTCACTCCTTCCACAAGGGATGAACTGGGAGATGAAGAGAATCAACATCAATGACATACGCATCCTACTAACTCACTAAGCTACACCAGAGCAGGAAATTGTAAACTGGACGGTGGGGTTCTTGGACCAATATCTGTCCAGTTTAATATCACCCACTTTACTAAATCTTCTTAAATTTCACATATAAATGTGTCCAGCGCGAGGGCCTGTTGCTTTCGTAAAGATGTTGAATCAAGACTTCTCCTCTAGATTTATATATATCCTCAGCTCAGAGAGGCCGCAACGTCTGGTCTGCTGGAAGCAATCAGTAGTAACAGTCAAATAGTCCTGCTATGTTCCAGCAAAACAGAACTGTAGCTATTAGCCTGCAGTCTGCCATGGAGTGATGCACTGTAATGTTGAAATGAAGCCTGTGAGCGACCGAGAAGAGAGGACAATGGTACAGATTAGCTGGGAATCACAGAGGCTGCGCATAGACCAACACAGCCAAACACACCAAACACATCTACACAGCCAGGAATGAAAGTTCAGAAATCGCAGGTATGGGCATGCACTTTTGTACTGACAAGCTGATGAGCAGGTCAGACAGGGGGTGGTAGGGAGGTGACTTCTTCTGGATGAAGATCTTCGGGCCAACATTATTTCAGACTATCACCTAGATCTTTTTGTTTGGACATGGAAGGTCAAGCAGCTGGGTAATCACTGCTGTTCCTAGAGGGCTGCTGTGCTGATGATGTCTAGACTGGTTATTGTGCCAGATGGGGAGGTCAAAATCTGGCTTGTCTTTTATTTCTACAGCATTTGTGGAGCTTATGTGCTGATAAATCCTTTCTGTTGAGGACAGAAGTAATAGTCTGCATACAAACAGTTCATGCTAGCGTGGCCAATAATAATTGTGTGTGTGTTTATTATGTTTGTATTACATTGTGGAGATCAAATGTTCCCCGTATTGTGATAAAAATCTTATTTTGACGTTGTGGGGACCATTTTTCAGGTCCCCACAAAGATCTGTGAATGCAATCAAAAAACTAAAAATGCGAAAAGCCTCGTACTTTGTTTGGTTATTTATGGTGAAGTTGGGTGTGGGGTTAAGGTCTTCATGTTGGGATTAGAGTTTCCACCATAGAAATGAATGGAGAGTCCCCACAAAGAAATGTGTGTGTGTGTGTGTACATCTGCACATTTAACTCTGCAGGTGTACCCTGACTGAGTAGCTGTAGCAGTGAGGATATACCTCCTACCTACCGAAATGTTCCCACAACGCACTGCTCAGATGCCTTCACCTTACAGTATCTGTAGGAGAATACAGGAGTATGACCTTTACAACAGAGAGGACATATTAAATATCCATTCATGCATTCTTTAAACGTGCTTATCAAAAGTATGGTCACTTTCAGGGCACAAGATTAGGGACGTATAGGACAAAGGTAATAAATAGTATAATTGAAATAATATCATGGAAAAGATTATCAAAAATATGTGATTCTTTTATTGCCACAATATGTTTTCTTAAGTATGGTGTATATAAGTCAGACATCCATCCATCTTCTGTAACTGCTTAGGTACTGCATGGTCATGGTGAGTCTGTACAGTAAATACAGAACTCAAGGCAGGGGGCACCATGGACAGGATGCCAGTCCATCACAGCACATACTCAAACAAACAAACTAGAGGCAATTCAGAGTCACTAAGTCACCTGACTGCATGCATTTAGGGAGGAGACCTGAGTACTTGGAGGAAATTTGTGCAAATATAGAGAGAAGGTACATCTACTGAGGTGTGAGGCTACAATGCTAACCAACTAAGCCGACATACCTTTTTACACATTCCTCATAATGCTTATGACATGCACAAAGTCGAACTGTACTGTGAAGGTATGTTTATACACTGAAAACTAAGTTCTTCAAATGCCACTAAAATGAGCCAGAACAAGCATTGTTTCATGATGGATTTATAGCCATTAAAACACCATGTTATTGAAAGTACTCCACTGGCTGTCTGCTACTACTTAAATAATCTCTCTCATTATTTCCATCTCATACCCCAATCGTTCTTTGCCTTCATGTCAAGTGGTTCCAGTGTGTGACATTAATTCATTAACAAACAATAATATGCGTATATATATATTCATTCCTACGTCTTCCCTTCACCCAATCCAGGGTCACAGTTATCAATATACATTTCATATACAAATGCAATATTGTATAGTTACATAAATGTAAATGGTCATTGATATGTACGTGTAAATATAAACCACTGTTATAAAACACATATTAATGTAAATGACTTAGTATTTACAGTATATGAACATGTAAATGTCTTGGTATTTACAGTATATATACATGTAAATTACTGCTGGTATACAAAGTATATATAAATGCAAAAGACTATGTTAAATGGCTATTGGTATATACAGCATGTATAAATGCCTGATGGCATATACAGCATACAAACATAAATGACTGTGGGTATACACAGTGTGTATGAATATAAATGATTGTTGGCATATACAGTATGTATAAATGTACATGACCTTTTGATCTCTGTCTCCTCCTCCAGTTGCTATGCTCCTCCGTGCAGCTGGCGCTCTTTGAGGAAGAGGAACGGGTGAAGAAGCTGCAGGAGCGCCTGGCTCAGCTGGAGGACAGGAATCGGCAGTTGAAGGAACGAGTGCGCAAGGTGAAACGCTCTCTCCGGCTGGCCCGCCGTGATGCCCGCCATGCCCACAGGGACCAGCAGCAGCTCCAGCAGCTCCTTGCCTCCTTCCAGCGGGCTGGGCACCACCTCAACGCCATCCAGCAAGACAGCACCCCCTACGTTTTTCCCATGGGAGGCTGAGTCTGGTTAGGGGGTGGTGGGGGGTCTCCTGATTTTACCTGTGAGCTGCTGGGCGGCCTCTCTGCTTTTTTCCTCCCCCCATCCATGGATCAGAACTCTGTGAGAAGTGGTTCAGACCCAAAGACAGCCAGGACCACTCTATTTTCATAGTGTCACTCCATTTACCCCAGACAAACTCAATTGCTTAATTTTGAGCAGGGATCCAATTTCAACTATATTTTCCAGACAGAATGAAACAAGATATCCCAACCCTTAACCACACTTTTTTCATACTAAAAGTATATCTCTGAGTAAAAATTGCACTCTGGACTTCTTAAATAGGAGGAAATATTCAAAAGCTGCCATGACTTCCACATATTCAGCATGTCTCCACATCTCTGCACCCTCTCAAAATTCTTCAAATGATAACATTTTACTTGAGGGGGCACAAGTAACTTAGTAACTCAGTTACTACTACAAATCATGAACAAATATAGTAGCTACATGAAATACATGAACTATTATGATTAATTAATGATCGACGGACATTGGATCAGTACACAACTAACACTTAGTTACTGATTAATCAATACATTAAATGAGAGTGTACTACTATATTATTTATGCCCCCTCAAGTCATGTCACCCTTAAACCTTTAGCTTCTCATGTTTAACATTTTTTATCTTGCTATGTAGGAACAGCTGCAGTTTGCTCTACAGTTGTCCTGAATATGAAGGAATGCTCTGTGCACAGACTTTAAGCAGCACCTGATGTACTGAAAGATAACCACAATTTTTTTTCTAACCACGAAAAAGGCTCTTTATGAATGACTGCATAATGTAGATGTTCCTTGTTGCCATGACTATGGTGTAATGCCCATGTTCTTGGGAAGATGTGGACCTGGTTGTCATGCCAACACTGGAATTCACCATGGTAATGAGTGAAGCACACATGAGCTGGTGTATCCTGACTAAACGTAGTGCTGCGAGCTGAGTCTTGGTGATATTCATGCTCTCTGTTTATGTATTGATATTACACTATATTAACCAAACAACATATTGATAAAGGTGACCCATTTCTGTCCATTCAGATCATCCAAGAATTCATTTTGTACTAGGGGAGGAGGAGGATAGGCCATTACTTTACAAGAGCTTTAATAACAGCTTGGACACGGGGCTTCTCATCTACTTCTGGGGAATTTCATTTAAGGGGTATTTCAGATAAGAGCCTCATTGATTATTACAAAAGACTGATGTCTCAACATCTTATGTTGTGGAGGTGGGGGTAGTGCAGGGGCTCTATACAGAACATTGCATTCAGCTTGCACACATAGTACATACTAATGACATCTAGCTGTCTGCCCACACAGCGTGCTGTGGAAAGTTCTTGTCTCACTGGGATGATGCTACAGGATTGAATGCAAACAGTGACGGACATCATGCTGATAATTACAAGATTCAATTAGCGCTTTTACTAGGCATAGGGCATCACAGTTGGAAGCATGTTGACTGTGTTTGGTTTTTTAATAATTAAGGAACTGAGTGTGTCCATGGCAATCCAAACAGCTGTGGATGCTTTTTTACCCACTCGCCTTGGCTGTGTCGTTTACCTTCTAAATATGTCTTCAGCATTCACATCATATTCCACATGCATGAAGAAATTTCATGTATATTATGTGCCTGCATGACAATCGGAGGGGAATGGCGAGTCGCCTCAAACCAGTATGCTACCTGCTGCCCATAAAGGCTTCTCCTGGACACTGGCTATGCTCCTTGCAATAGTTGCACCATAGTCCAGAGCAAAGGGGGGCTGTTGGACTGCCCTGTGTCACTCCGCCACAAAGCCAGCCATCTTGGGGCGAACTTGTTTGGCCTTCCTCAGTAGAAACACTACAGCTGGTTTAGCATGGCTCAGTTAGGAGGCTACTCATACCTTTGGTGCGTTTATTGATCATGTGGCCAATAAGGCACCTGTTTTCATCCAACTGTGACAAGCACAAGAAGGCTGAGTGAATAGCTGCTATGGTGAAGTGTTTATGGCCCGGCACTAATCACTTTACACTACCTCCACTTCCAGTTTCAGTCGTTCAGTGACTTTCATTCTTCACCGTGATTCTTTTTTTTCCTTCTCCTTGTCCTACTGTCCCATCTGTGTGTGGCATATTTGTTTGAGTTTGTGTTGCTTTTTCACACGGACCTTGAGCTGAGCTTGTTATCACGAGACCAGCTTGTGCAGCCTGGCACACTTTCCTGCCTTCTCTGTAAAACATTTGTTTTTGAAAAATTGCGGTTTTTGCCATTTTATCATTCTCAGGCCATTGTCCATATTTGTACTTAAGTATTCCACCCAATCCACCCAAACATCTGTAACCAGGGGCAGTATTGAGGGGGAGGGCCGGTAGTGCCTCTGTGACAACATGCATGTCCCCCCTGTGCCCCCCTTAAATACGTATGCAACTTGGGGTTTATTATTATTACTATTATTATAATTTACATGAATATATGTGGGCTAAAATTTAGTGCGCTGGGAACAGGCGAAACACAAACGTAAGCACATTTACTTGGCAGACTCTTAACGCGAGTGGGCTGGATGGTCGAGTCACTTCAGTTGGTGAAAAGCAAAGATAATAACAGAAAAAATAACCAAGTTTGTGGAACCAAGACAATCTAAACAAGAAATCAAAGTCAGTTGCATACTTGTAAAACTGTAAAATATAACTGCGAAGCATTGCATAAATTATCAGTTTTCAAAATTGTCCTTTGCTTCTCAATGCTGGCAATCTAGTGTAACTAATACTTGGAGGATATTATTAACTCTGCATGAATTATGATCCACAGTATCATTTTTTTGTTGTCATTTTCTTCTTTGAGGGAATAACAAAACATATTGTAAAGATTTTTTAAACCTGTATATGTAACATTTTCAAAGTTATGCAAACATAACACTCAAGTGGACTGCATTTGTGACATTAAACATATATAATAGCAATACTACATTACAGCAATACGTACAATTTCTAATTAAATAAAAACTGAAAGACAGTCTAAATGAAATATTTGAACTGAAATTTTATTCAAAAGACTACAATTAATGCATTTATAGGTGAAAACGAACTGACAATTCAAATGACAATTAAAGCAGTCTTAAAATATAAGCAGTGTTAAGCATCACTGCTTTGTATATATAAGTAATTTTATTGTTACTTAGTTTTAGTGGTACTATTTAGTCAACAAAATATCAAATTCTGTAAAAACAGTCATACATAATGCAAAAGTCATATGCATGTACATTAAAATAGTGCACTCTTCAAAATAATTCAGAATAAGAAAATCCCAAGAATTTTGATACTCTGCTCTACTTCTGTGAAAACTGCAAAACCATCCAGGGGGTGAAGGCTCAAGACACTGCATGCAGGTGTATTTTGTTTTTCTTGTACATGCAGCATCATAGCATCGGTTGACATTTCTGGCTTTGTTGAGCTGGGTCTAGTGGTTCTCATGGACAAACCTGATCTCGGGGGGTATTTTGGACACTGGCCTCCACTTCACTTGAGATGGGGTGACAATGGGTCTGCCTCTTCTGCTTTTCCCAGTTTAACCAGTATTAATTAAGCCACATGCTACAGATGCCTTGAAATTTAGAAGAGCTTTGTCTTCAAAACCTGCCATTTTATTGGCCTACAGGTACCAGGCATTCAGTCCTTCACTGTCTTGTAAGCCAATGCCCTTGACGTCTATAAATGAAATGAATCAAGAAAAATGTTTATATTATTTATTAAGTACAACATACACCATTAGAAATTTTCACAATTAGTAAAAATTAATTTGAGCAAAAATAAAGCAAGAATACCAAAATACAAGTTATGTATTTTGAAGTGTATCAACAAAATATATTTTATAATCGATTGTTATATATCTGAATTCTGCACAAATTTGACTTTTCAAACATAGTTGTCATAGATATAAATAAAGGTAATTTGTAATTTTTTGTGTATTATTTTTACATTTTTAACATGGAAATCAACCACGCACCTCCAAATATAACTAAAAATATGAAGGCCACAATGGTTCTTGAACTAATAAATGTTTCTTACCTGTAGGTTTATGCTTGAAGTTCATTGTTTTGGGCAGTATTTCAAAGGGATTTGAATTAGCATTTGAAATGCATTTTCACCGGGGAGTGTTTCTGATATTGCGGCACCCACTTTCTGAAGCAGAGCATGAAGGAGGCATTTGCTAAATGTTTCGCGTCTTTGAAAAAAAGCTATAAAATAGTGTCTAAAACATTATTTAGATGTAACATTGCTCCATATAACTCAATCTTCAATTGGCGTCGGAATGCATCTATACATGATGATATCTGTCACGATTCGCCGTAGAACACGGGCGATCAAGCGTGTAAGGAGCAGGCAAGCAGGCAAAGTGCGGGGAAAACGGGGATTTATTGGTAGGGCAGGACGGAACACTGACTCGAACATCCACAAACATCAATGACGGACAAGGGATACATGCAAGACTTGGACTTAAATAGACAGGACTGATCAAAATAACTAGACACAGCTGGGTACGACCAGGGAAGCACACGTGGATAATCAGGGGGCATGGCACACACGAGGATCGTACGAGCTGGGCATGACAATATCTATATACACTATGTTGCCAAAAGTATTGTAACACCTGCCTTTACACACACATGAACTTTAATGACATCCCATTCTTAATACATAGGTTTTAATATGTAGTTGACCCACCCTTTGCAGCTACAACAGATTTAACTCTTCTTGGAAGGCTGTCCACAATGTTTTTGAGTGTGTTTATGGGAATTTTTGACCATTCTCCCAGGAGAGCATTTGTGAGGTCAGACACTGATGTGGGACAAGAAGACCTGGCTTGCAGTCTTTGCTGTAATTCATCCCAAAGGTGTTCTATTCGGTTGAGGTCAGGGGACTGTTCAGACCAGTCAAGTTCCTCCACAGCAGAATTGCTTATCCATTTCCTTATGGACCTTGCTTTGTGCACTGGTGTGTAGTGATCTTGGAACAGGAAGCGGCCATCCCCAATCTGTTCCCACAAAGTTGGGAGCATGAAATTGTCCAAAATGGCTTCAAATGCTGCAATATTAAGAGTTCCTTTCATTGGAACTAAAGGGTCAAGCCCAACCCCTGAAAAACAACCTCCAAACCATTATCCCCCCTCCACGAAACTTTATACTTAGCACACTGCAGTCAGGCAAGTATCATTCTCCTGGCAGCTGCCTAACCCAGACTCGTCCATCAGACAGAGAAGCGTGATTTGTCACTCCAGACTCTGCTCTAGAGTCCAGTGGTGGCGTGCTTTACACCACTGCATTCAAGGCCTTGCATTGCACTTGGTGGCATAAGACTTGGAAGCAGCTGCTTGGCCATGGAAGCCCATTCCCTGAAGTTCTCTCCCTGTCCTGTTCTTGAGCTAATCTGAAGGCCACACGAAGTTTGGAAGTCTGTGGCTATTGACTTTGCAGACAGTTGGTGATGACTGCACACTGTGTGCCACAGCATGCGTTATCCCCGCCAAGTGAATTTACATGGCCTACAACTTCATGGCTGAGTTGCTATTGTTCCCAATCGCTTCCACTTTGTTATAATACCACTAACATTTGACCGTGGAATATTTAGTAGCGATGAAATTTCATGAATGGACTTATTGCATAGGTGGCATCCTATCACGGTACTACACTTTAATTCACTGAGCTCCTGAGAGCGACCTATTCTTTCACAAATGTTTGTAGAAGCAGTCTGCATGTCTAGGTACTTGGTTTTATATGCTTGTGGCTGATTTAATGATTTGAGGGGTGTCCCAATACTCTTGGCAATATAGTGTATGTATGTTCTGCCGAAATATTTAGCCAATTGCCTGTATATAAAACAGCTAATTAGAATATGTGCAAGTCACATCTCATGCTTAAATTATGCACCTACAGTGCCTTGCCAAAGTATTCACCCCCTTGGCATTTTTCATGTTTCGTTGCCTCACGACCTGGAATTAAAATGGATTGTTTGAGAGTTTTTACTATTTCATTTACAGAGCATGCTTATAACTTTGAAAATGTATTTATTTTTTATTATGAAGCAAACAACAAATAGGCCAAAATAACAGAAAACTTCAGTATGCATAACTGTTCACCCCCCCTAAAGTCAATACTTTGTAGAGCCACCTTTTGCGACAATTAAAAGTCACTTTGGATAAGTCTCTATGAGCTTGCCACATCTTTCCACTGGGATTTCTGCCCATTCCTCAAGGCAAAACTGCTCCAGCTCCTTCATGTTGGATGGTTTTCGCTTGTTAACAGCAATCTTCAAGTCTGACCACAGATTCTCAATTGGATTGAGGTCTGGACTTTGACTAGACCATTCCAGCACATTGAAATGTTTCCCCTTAAACCGCTTTAGCAGTATGCTTCGATAGTATGCTTCAGTATGCACCTGTCCTGCTGGAAGGTGAACCTCCATCCCAGTCTCGAATCACAGGCAGATTGACACAGGTTTTGCTCAAGAATATCCCTGTATTTAGCACCATCCATCTTTCCCTCGACTTGGACCAGTTTCCCAGTCCCTGTTGCTGAAAAACATCCCCACAGCATGATGCTCCCACCACCGTGTTTTACTGTGCCGATGGTGTTCTGGGGGTGATGGGATGTGTTAGTTTTGCGCCAGACATAGCATTTTCCTTGGTGGCCGAAAAGTTCAATTTTAGTCTCATCTGACCAGAGCACCTTCCTCCATACATTTGGGGAGTTGCCCATATGCCTTTTGGCAAACTCAAAACATGCCTTCTTATTTTTAACGCTAAGTAATGGCTTTTTTCTGGCCACTCTTCCATAAAGCCCAGCTCTATTGAGTGTACAGCTTATTGTGGTCCTATTGTGGTCCAACTCCGTCAGGGTTACCTTTGGTCTCTGTGCTCTGTGCTGCTTCTCTGATTAATGCCCTCTCTTTGCAGATTTGTTTGGGTACCAATAAATACTTTTGCAAGGCACTGTACAACCCAAAATCGCAACAATATTGACACCATCCTTGACCCTGTGTGGAGAAATCCTGTTTACCATGTATGACTCTTCCCATAGCACATGGGCACTGTTTTCCCTTGGTGACATTCTAGTGCATTTGTAAATGGCTGTAGATCGCTGTAAAAAGTCCTGCTTCTATAGCCACCTTGACATATGTCAGTCAAAAGACAACCATTAGCTGATGAATCTTGACGCCATGATGATGCCATAAAATCAACTTCATACATGCATGTAGTGGACAGATGTCTTAATAATAATAATAATAAGAAGAAGAAGAATACATTTTATTTGAAGTGCCTTTCAAAGTACCCAAGGACACTGTACAGTAAAAGCAAAACATAAAATATAAAAGTTGGTAGGCTATAAAAAACAAATAGGTAGCATGTAGAGACAAGGACACAGTGATTAAAGAGACACCAGTGCCAGACTGACATCAACTAAAACAAACATAAAATAAATATAAAAGAAAATCTCATAAAAGTCAAGACTAGGCTGAGAAGGCCAGACTGAAGAGGTGAGTTTTGAGCATGGATTTGAATATGGAGAGTGAAGTGCATGTATGTACTGCAAGTGGGAGGGTGTTTCAGAGTTTAGGGCCAGCCACACTAAATGCCCTGTCACCCATGGAATGGAGATGAGCAGAAGGGGTGGATAGAAGGTGTGCATCAGTAGAGCGTAAGGAGCAGGTGGGTTTGTATAAGGTGAGAAGATCCGTGAGGTAGATGGCTGCCAGGTTGTTCTGGACTTTGTAGATGAGCAGAAGGATTTTGAATTGAAACCGAGATTGTACTGGAAGCTAGTGTAACTGATGGAGGATGGGAGTGATATGTTGTCTTAACATCCCATGCATCTAAACAAAACATTGTTATTAATAAACATGCATAGTGTCATGCCCTGCTCGTCGGCTCCTCATGTGTGCCACGCCCCCCTGCTTACCAACGTGTGTTTCCCTGATTGTTTCCACCTATGTCCGAGTCCTGTGTATTTAAGTCCGAGTCTTGCCTGTGATCGTTGTCCGTCATTACGTGATCTGTGTGCATGGTGTTGGTCGTATCTAGCCTCGCTTGTCTCCCTTTCCCGAATAAACCCCGATTACCCCGATCCTGCTCGCCAGCCCGAACCTTCCCGTGACACATAGTGCAGACATTCTGATTTATGTCCATATTTTTATTACCTACAGAAAGCTTTATAGAAGCACTAGACAGACATTCCTGCCCAAATTTGCAGCATCCTGGCCTGCAAGCATCGGCCACCTTGTCTTTCTAAACTGGTTTCCTGCAGGAATCTTTGTTATATGGGGTAACATCCCATAAAGAGGTCTATGCAGGATTTTTGTTTTAAAACCAATTCATATAGAAGATAATCCAATTTAAATAGTTGTCCACTATATTGGATACCATGCATGAAAGGGTTAAGGTCAAATGCATCTGGCCCCCCTGATAGTCTGTCTTTAAAATAAAAACGAATTAAAACTAATAAGATCACACTAAAAACTAACTAACATTATACTGAATTTCAAATAAAAAATAATATAAAAATGAAACTAAATTAAAAAAAATCAACACTTTAACACTGGAGATGACGTCACTGCAATTGACATCTCAGCCACTCAGTGATTTGGTGCTGAAAATGTCATATAACAATAACTGATCCTAGTCTGACCCCTCCAGTAGAAATGGTCTAGGCTCTAGAACCTCCACTGCTTGTAACCTAATAGCGGTGATCTGTAAACCACACCCAATGTGCTCCCTATAGCCATTTTCAGCAGGTCTGATATTTTGCAGGTTCTAATGCTCTTTAAATGTATTTTGTGAGTAAAAATTCTTTGCATGTGAGAAATCACTGAGTGGCTGAGATGTCATTTGCAGTGACGTTGTTTCCTAATGGCAGTATTAAAGTTTAGATTTTTTTAAAATTTAGTTTCGTTTTTGTATTATTTGGTTTTTTATTTTAAAGACAGACTGCTAAAAAAATTAAAGGAACACTGAAAACACATCAGATCTCAATGGGAAAAAAAATCATGCTGGATATCTATACTGATATAGACTGGGTAATGCGTTACGAATGAAAGGATGACGCATCATTTGATGGAAATGAAAATTATTAACCTACAGAGGGCTGAATTCAAAGACACCCCAAAAATCAAAGTGGAAAAATGATGCAGCAGGCTAGTCCATTTTGCCAAAATTTCATTGCAGCAACTCAAAATTGTACTCAGTAGTTTGTATGGCTCCTATGTGGTTGTATGCATTGCTGACAACATCGGGGCATGGTCCTAATGAGACCACAGATGGTGTCCTGGGGGATCTCCTCTCAGATCTAGACCCAGGTATCACTGAGCTTCTGAACAGTCTGAGGTGCAACCTGGTGGCATCGGATGGATGAAACATAATGAGGTGTTCTATTGGATTTAGGTCAGGCAAGCCTGGAGGCCCGTCAGTGGTATCAATTCTTTCATCCTCTAGGAACTGCTGTGCAGCAGGTGGAACCCAGGACCCATTGCACCTGCGTAGGGTCTGACAATGGGTCCAAGGATTTCATCCTGATACCTAATGGCAATCAAGGTGCCATTGTCTAGCCTGTAGAGGTCTGAGTGTTTCTCTATGGATTTGCCTTCCCAGACTATCACTGACCTCACCAATCACCAAATTAGTGATGCTGAACAATGTTACAGACAGCATGATGTTCTCACAGGACACCAATGGCCAATTCTAGTATTCTATGGCAATTGCCAATTGAGCTCCACGGTGCTTTTATCCCACTGTCCAGCTCTCCTAAAGTAACTGCCTGTCTCGAAGAATCTCCTCCATGCCCTGTGCTGGCAGACAGAGCAAACCTTCCAATAATGGCACCTATTGATGCATCATCCTGGAGGAGTTGGACTACCTATGCAACCTCTGTAGGGTCCAGGTATCGCCTCATGCTACCAGTATTGACACTGACCGTCGCCAAATGCAAAACTAGTGAAAAAACAGTCAGAAAAGATGAGGAAAGAAAAATGTCAGTGGTCTGCACTTGTTAAACCATTCCTGTTTTAAGTGTCATTTCATTGTTGCCCCTCAAGTGCACCTGTTGTTAATTTCATTAACACTAAAACAGCTGAAACTGATTAACAACCCCTTCTGCTACTTAACTGACCAGGTCAATATCCCAGATGTTTAATTGACTAGATTAAAAGCTGTGGCCTGTACTATGAAGGGGGTTTAACCAAATCAGATTTAACGTGAAGTTTATTTGCGAACGCTGGGTTGACAAAATCGGGTTGTCTCAGTCGGTGCTAATCAGTACTACGACGCCAGTTAAGAAGTTGATTTGTTAAATCGGTGTTAACTGCATTGGAGTTCGTGCGCGTCCACATCTACCACGTTCGGCAGCGCAAGTCACCGTTTGCGTCATGATGCGATCTCCATATTTCACGGAGGAAGACTGCATGCTAATTATGCAGGCATATGAGGAATTTAAATCAATGCTGCAAAGAAAATCCAATACCACTGTTGGCAACGTATTGCCGACTGAGTAAATGCATAATTACATTTTCATGGTCATAAAATGTGGTTTAAAATGTCTCACGACTGAGTATTAGACTATGAAGAGTCTGAAAAGAATTGAAATACTGTTAATACAGAGCGTCACAGATGCGACACAATTCAGAAGTAAGCCTATTATTTGCTGTTAAGTGATGTAATGCTCCCTAAAGGTCCATTACTGTGATGTTACTAATAATGTAAACCTAATGTTAACAATAACTTAACTGATCCGATTTCAAATGCAATAGTATTGGAAAATGTACGTGGCAGCAAGCTAAGATGAGATATAAAAACAGCATATAAAGTGGAAGGGTGTTGTATTTATATTTCTACTCATTATGAAAGATTTGTTGTGTCTAGCCTCCACTTAATAGTGTGCTTCTATGTTTTACAACTAATAAGAAGATGGTGTCTGTTCATATTACACTTAATAGAAGGTGAGCCATTGTTTAACAAACAAATTATTTAAAACTGGACAAAACAGAGGCATATGTATAGTGAGAAAACGACTAGGAGTCTGTCACCACGGATAAGTTAGCCTCCTATTCCATATTCAGTTTTCTGGTTTTAATGACTTTTAACAGAAGTAAAGGTGGGGCGTTTTTTAAGGACAGAATTGTGATGTCCACTACACAGACAACGATGCACACCGATTATTTTTGCACGATTATTTTTCGTGATTTGTGCCAAATCATGTTAATGGCTAATATAATAGGTCCTTTCAGCTGTAATTGTAACCCACATGGTATATTGGTAATTTATTTTCTTATTATTTTTTTTTGTTTGTTTTTGTTGTTTTGTCTGTAATGGGATGTGTATATGTGGTTGGGTCTACCTTAATTTCCATAAGCACATTTTTGTGTGTAATTATATATATATATATATATATATATATATATATATATTTAAGCTTACCTGGAATTTGCACTTGTTTTAAGTGAAGGAGGCATATTGTAGGTGTTGTTGCGGTAGCTCAGAGTAATGTAAGGTACGCTCTACGTCATTACGCTCTGTGTCATTACGCTCTGCGTCAGTTGGCGAATATAAGCCGCCATGAGCGAGCGGGGTTTTAGCTGAGCGTTGCTGCCGACAACTGTGGCGCTTAAGCTACTATTTCGCTACCAAAATCTGCCTTCTTTGCCAGTCTTCTTCGCCAGCCTCCCTTGTCAGGACGAGTGGTTGAGGAAAACGACTCCGTCGCCATTTCGTCTCTCCTTTCCCGCCGAAAGACAGCAAGAGTGCCAGTCGCCATTTTTTTTTTGGACGGGACAGTGAGCTGGCCAAATTTTCTTTTATAATTAACACTTGGATACCCATTGAAAATTATAAATATATATGTTTGTGTTCTGGTTATCGAACTATATAATTTTTTTGTTTATTGAAATAATATACGATTTGTTTTTGATTTATATACTGGGAATTTATGTTAACTGGCTATGTTAATTCTTATATTAAAAAGATGGTTTTGAAGTAAGGCATTTCGTGTCCACATCACATTTTCTTTCTAAAACCCTCAGTGATTGGACTAAGAAAATATATATAAATAAGGGAAAGGACCCTGCACCCGACCCCTGTTTATGTTGTGTACATTTCTATTGGTGTAATAGAAGTAGGGGTTACATAATGACATATAGGTTTAGCATTTCGGGCTCATGGCGACTGTTGCACACCCCTTTTCCCAGATTGCTTTGCATACGAATATTAATTCATTTTTGAATGTTCGAATGTATCCATATAATGTGAAACGGGGCAATACATAAATGGGTTAATAACTTTAAAACTAGACAAGACAGGCACATCTAGTTAAGTGTGATTTCATCAGTAGACATCAGGGAACAATGCACACCCATTGGATTTTCAGAATAACTTTTTCTTTAACAGCTATCAATTAATACATTGTATGCAGATTATCTGCCATTGCTCCATTTCATACATATCGTCAGAGAGAGAGACCCTCACGATTCGCAAGCTAAAGTCGTATGGATCATCCAGATACGCCGGCATTGTCTTCGGAGAAATTGTAGTTGGAGGGGGGTTGCTCATATAGGGCTGACTTACGCAAAAACCTCGACTTAACCAAGAACAAAAACTGCTCAGAGTAGGTTTGAGACGCAACGTAAATTGCCATAGCAGCATGCCTCGAGTAAAACCAACCCGCCTTTCGTAGTATGGGTTGATCACGAAGTCACACCACACGTCATCAACTTATTCACAAAGTTACCCCAATACAGTGTTGCCAGATCTTAAATGTTGAAGTGTCGTACCAGCATCTTAAATTATCGTATTTTGAGAAAAATTATCGTAAAACGCAATTTCCATTCTGACGTTGCTCAGAAAATCTGCTTCAACAACACATATTATCATAGACTATGCATATTATAGTGTATAATGCAACTATTACCTACGGAACGTTTGTAAAAACCACCTCAGGGCAGAACAGCGCCTCTAGCTCAGTAAAAATGGGGTCTTTCTCCCATTCATTCCTGTAAGTCTGATGGCGATGTTGCGTATGCTCATTCTTTGCGTCTTCCGTAACTGCAACTCCGCCATGCAAATCCGCGCTTAAACCGCTCATCATTGTTTATTTTGTGCGGCACCACGTGTTACATTGTGCGTTGATTGGCTGTAAAGGCACATGAGACGACTGCACATAAACAAGGCAAGTATGTCTGCGCAGCCGGATGAAAACAGAGATGTTTACCTTGTTGTGCTAATGAAATAACTTAGGGTAAAAAATAACCTCATAAAATGAACGAGTAAAATTATCGTACAGATACGATAATTATCGTACATCTGGCAACACTGCCCCAATAAGCCAGTAACCCCGCTTCGTAGTACAGGCCACTGTTTCATTTAAAATGGTAACAAAGTGAAAATGATTTCTTACAGTTTTAGTTTAACTTTTCAGTAAGGATAACGCAGCCTGCTAAGAAACATGAAGATTACTGCAGTTGTGTAGCTCCTACATCTTGTCATCACATTTACTGGGAATCACAATGGGAATTTTGCAATTTACAGCAAGAAGCTGGTGTTCTCTTACAGTGGCACAATGAAAAGAACCCATGAGAAACGTGGCATTATGAGCAATCGGTAATTTTTAATTTTAAATTCCCCACACAACAGTCTGATTGGAATACTGAGCTAGTCACCACCAGCATCATTAATTCTGTGTCAATAGCATCTGCTTGTCTGACCTAAATGCCATTCTGGTACTGTAGTGAAGGAAGGAACTTGGATCCTGCTTGTTTATCACGAGATGGAGGAACATGTGGATCTAAGGGGTGGAGTCTTGTGGATGGGAGGAGAGGAATCTCCTCCACATACGCCATAGGTCATGCTAGTGTTGAATTGTCTGCTAACATTTTTCCATGGGAGAATTTGATTGGTTTTTGTTTCCTTGCAAGAGACCTATTGGATTGTTTCAGTTACTCAGCTGTCATGGAAGAGGCTGATTGGTTGATTTATATCACTCAACTAACATGCTTTTGGCTTGTGCTTATGAGCCAGGAGTAACCTATAATGAAAGTGGGTATGGTTCCCATCGACCTGTTATAACAGAAGGGGCTGACTAGCTGTCACCAGTCTCTGATCACACATGTATTGTGCTCCAGATATAATTTATAATTAGGATGGTTATTGCTTTATAAGATTTAATAGAGTAACTGGTCAGTTCCTGCCTATACTCCGCGTTGTGTTTGTGGGTGTTATCAGGTGTGTGGGGTGCAGGAGAAAGGGATAAAACATTTCTGAAGTTTATTGAACCTCTCTCTTGGGAACAATTAGAAAGGGGATAAACCTCATGCGCTCTGGCCCTCTCGCTCTCTCTCTTCCCGCGTGTGCAGGAAGGGCGGCGCGCCAGAGGAAAAACTAGCACATTATTCAAACTGTACATAAATGGGAATTGATACAGAGAATAATGTTAAACTAATACAAATGATAACATACCTGTTGGGAACAATTAGAAAGGTGATAAACCTCATGCGCTCAGGCCCTCTCGCTCTCTCTACACAAAGTAAAACAAAGTATATGCTTATCATGTATAGACATGTTTTTTATCCCCTACTTATAATGTATAATAAATCAAATGATTATACTCAATAACTGATTTATTAACCCCGGGGACCCTGCCACTAGATCCTCACCTCTTCCCGCGTGTGCAGTACAACAAAGGGAAGAGGAAATGAGGTCAGGACCCTTATGAAGGGGAAAAGACAAAGGGAGGGGCGATGCAGGACAAGAGCATCATGGGAAAGTTTAAAGGATATTGTGCCCATCAGGTTAAACAGAAAAAGGAAAACAGAATCTTGTATAATTATAAACAAAAGTAAAATAACAACCTGTTACAACAGCAAACCACTCATATGTTGAGAGAATGATTATGTAAAAGAAAATGGAAAGCATTGTAAACATTAGAAACAAATGTCCCTCAGTCTTAAATTATAATTTCTTAACAAACAATATGTAAACCATCCATAGGCCTTTATCAGGGGCATTACTGCACAGATTTTTTTTTTTTACTATATGGTGATCTATTTGCTTCAGGGAACAATTAAAATGACGTTAAATAGTGGTCAAAGAAAAAGGGAGAGAGACAAAGATAAAATGCCATGCAGGTGTTTTACTCTTCAGAAAAAGCCATTCTAGAGGAAAGGAGTGCTGAAGAGAAATGTGATTAGAAAGGGGATAAACACACTGTGACACACTGTGAAAATTATTGACATGTCAAAAGATGGTAAAGCATAAAAAACTAAAACACAGCAGCATCTATTAGGTACCCAGAACTCAGTGGACTAAATACATGATATTGCCACACAAATATTGCCATGGCAGCAGGGCATGGTGCAAGGATAAAGTAGACAACGATCCACTTTGTGGTTCCAATACAAAGGGGTTTGTTAGGGAAACTGAGCAAAACCAGGAAGGCACAAAATGAAAGGACCCCAGGGGTCAAAAAAGCAAAACAGGGTAACCAAGAAAACTGAGCTTGGTAATGATGAAGTAGCAGCGAAACATGAAATAAGTAACTAATCGGAGAGAACAACGAGCATTCAAGTACAACAATCCACAAGCATGAGGCACAGGGAAACAGCTGGATCTAATACACTTAATCATAGAACTAAGAGACTAACAGGGAAACAGAGTCTAACACTAGGAGGGTATTTTCCGTACGTCACTTAAATCATCCGAGATCGGATGCCTCATCTTGGATGAGTTAATGCCGGTGAAACTCATCAGGGATAAGTCGGTTTTTCAAACGCAGCTGTGTGGTAGATTAGTCTAGCTGGATCCATTCATCCGAGATGATTGAGCTTGCCCACGCTGCTTGAAAAGCCCATACAGTATATATTGAATCTAGAAAACTTGATCGGCAAGTCTCTCATTGGCTTCCACAAAATGTCAAAAAACAGGGAGCAATTTTTCACGCAATCCGAGCAGGACCTTTCATTAGAGGGGTATGGTGAATTCAAAGATTTAATATGTACTAAAGGAAAGACATCAAAAGTGGCCCAAACCAGAAAAGACGCCTGTTAATTTTATGTATATGAAATGTAGGAAATATTTAATATAATCTTTAGTTGGACTTCTACTACATGGAGCTGATGAATCTTTAAGATATGATATTCCATCTCGGCTGAAGCGGTATCTTTAGAAAAGAATATCATCCGGCAACAATAAAGGATCTTGCCGATCGCACAAAACCCTCTCAATTTGAAATTCCCTTTTTATTATCTGTGCACTGTTTGCAATTGATCGCTCATCCATGAATGGCGAGGCCGTGACTGAACAGATTTCCTTGCACACTTGCATTAAGTGTGTGAGCTGATCCTTGTTTACGTAGAACAAACCTGCCTGGAGCAGGTTTGAGGATTCGGATGTGCTGCTATGACACCACATCAAGCAAAAGTTTCAAAAAACCGACAGATCCAGGATCATGCCAAGTCGTCAACAATTACAATTACATCCAGCATGCATTCTCTTCACTCCAAATGAGCCCTGCTGCACTATCCAGTGGTTCCTGCTCCCATGTTGCCAACCCGGAGGAACAACTTGTGTTACCTGGTCACATGTGGAGCTCCATGTGGATCCAGATGGGGTAGCAAATCACTGATACAAAATAACACTCCCCGCATTACACTGGGGAGACTAAACTGGAAGAAACGGGTATTCTGAGAAAGCAAACAAATCTACTCAGCTAAATATGTAAAAGGTATATCTTAAAGTAAAACTGGGAAAGGTGTTCATCTCATCCTTGGGTAGGTGCGTGATGCCACTGTAACTTGCTACTCAAGAGAAATGACATTATCTACTTTACTAAGCTGAATCTAAACCACACCATGTGTGCAGTTTTAAACAGGTCTCTCTCCTCTCCCGATTTTCCCCACTCTCCCTGACCTGCTTTTGCATGATGTTGTTTTTTCTTACCTTCCCCCATAACCAGTGGGACAAAAAGAAAAGGCATCTAAATTACACCACCACCAATTACTAAGAAGTTTTTCCATCACTGAGTCAAACTACTGCTGGCTGCATGATCATATAGCTTTCCCATGCCCTCCTCCTGACTTGGTCATATTCTTCTTTTCTTGAACTTAGATGAGTAGAGGTGAGGCAAATCTAGAAAAAAAATGCTGTGCTAGGCAATGTCCTGAGCCACAATTACATCAAAACAGCAGAAGTAACAATTACTACGGTTATAGTATATGCTCTTGTTTTCCATTGGCCAGTCCTGCAAATGCGGTGTGTCTGTGGTGTTCTGGTAGTGCTGGAGTGGGCCTTGGCATCTCAATAAGGAGAAACTCCCAGGTTATAGGAAGGCCCAGTGAACAGAAAGCTTAACCTATTCCTGCAAAAGTCTGTTTCATCATCAGAGACCCCTCCCCCATACCAGCTCAGCCCAAAGTTATATGTTGACATCTAAATGCATGACTGTGGATAATTTGATCATTTTTGTTTAAGAGGGAGCAGTGTTTATTTCCTTCTTTCTTTACTGGGGGGCCATCTAGCTTGGTATGGCTTGGTCATGTAGAGATGACTCACCTATGATTGCTTCTCCAGCCGCATCAGACTTGATGATCTGAAACTTCTCCCACACTTCATAGGGGGTGTTTGAGTGTCAGGGGCTAAGCATAACTACCATTGCCCCCCTTGACCGTTCCTAATGTTGGAGTTGCAGGACACTGCTTTCCCTTGACATGGTCCTCATCATGGCTTACACGGTGAGCTGATCATAACCAACAGAAGGTCAGCAATAGTCTAGCAAATGACTAGCATTAGTCTAGTATTTGAGCAGTATGTGGAAAGGTCCTGGCTAATGGTTATCCAGGGTGAGTCAGCATTTGGACATCTAGCAGATGTTTTACCAAGGCAGGACAAACTGCTGGCTGACTTTTATTAAGGTCATGGTAGCATTCTACTGCACTTGGCTTAGCATTTGGTCAGAGTTGAGTTAGAAGTCAATATTTCGGTCTGGATTGACCATCTGGCATACTGGGCATTATCCAGACGGCTTCATGTAATGTGGGGGACCTCTTCTCTCCTATCGGTAAAATTTATCATTGAAGTCCAGGACTGATTTTTAATTCCAGTTCAGCCCTGGATTGAGGAGGTAAGATTTGCCTAGTAATTTTCAAAGTTTGGGTTGGCTTAAAGGGAAGAAACAGTGAGCTGAGGTAGACAGAAGTTTCCAGGGTCCTCCCTGCCCTCTTGACAAGGGACATCTGTAGTCATCCTCATCATTCATGCATGCTAATTCACTTTACCCTGGCCCCACACCAACCTCAATAACATGCCAACTGATGAAGAAGCAGCAATGTGCCAGGGGCAAAGATTCCCACTTGACACAAGCTGCCACTGTGCCCCCTGGTGGGATAGAAGGATCGAGATGCTGTTCTGTCACTAGGTGAGGAAGTACCAAGGAATGAAGAATGAAGTACGTGTGACACCTTTTGCCTTGTGCTGAATTAGATTTTTGGCATTTGTGAGAACAGGTCTCCTCTGGGCACACAATGTTTGTGTGATTGTGTGTCTCTCGCTGTCTCTATGTGTAGGGTGCTTGTGTTAGTGGCATTGTGGTTCAACGATATGGGTATCTGTATATGTAGTTTTTAGATCTGTGTGAGAAGGTTTATTTGTGTGTGGATCTTATTACGCAGGCTGACAAACACACCTCTATCCTAATGATGTACATTGTCATTGCTGCCGTCATGTCTGAAGAGACATACTGTATTTGGGGCTCTTGGTTGATAGTGGTGGCTGGTAACTTGTAAACTCAGTCGAGGGATGTTTGTTCATTAAAAACCAAGCAGTTAAGCAGGAGGCAAGTCTGGGTCAGCCCTCTAACAGGGATGGACACTTTCTCTAGGATTCCTTCACCCTTTGGTTGGGTGGCCTGTGAAGGTGTCCTGCTCACTGCAGCTTTATGTAGCTTTTAGTGCATCAATGGTTTGTGATGCAGCTGAAGACCCACCGCCTACCACCATCATGCCTCTGTGATGAGTGAGCCCAAAACAACACTGTTAGTCAGTGTTTGGGAATGTAGCACTGGCACAGACACACTGGGGTGCCCGCCAAGGTGGCCGTGGGCTGTGAGTCGTAGCTTTGGGTTTTATCTACCAGTGCCTCGTAACATGATAGAAGGGGGGGGGGGGGGGGGGGGGGGGGTAAAGAAATTCTTTGGAGAATATGACCACTTTTTAGACATGTTAAATGCTCAGGAGGGGCATTATCACTCTTTTCATATCTTGATTGTTGATTTCCATGCTGCTCAGGAATCAGATCCTTCCACACTGCTGCATCAGACAAAGGGTGAGGGTACTTCAGTGAGACAGTATGACCTCTTGGTGAAGGCTATGTTGGATCTATGATCCTGTGCAGGAGGTGACAGTGACACATTAACACTGGAGGGAATTCCATGAGGACTTGAAAGCGGGGTGACTTAATGGCTAGGGAAGCGCACTTACAGTATAATTTAAATCACCACATGGGTAAATACAGTGCGAGGTATTGCTGGGGAAGGGGGGGGGGATAAGACCTATAATGGGGTTCAGTAAATAGGGTAATATGGGGAGTATTCATATTACCATGGAGTTGAGTATTGGAGTTAGTAGGGGTCAGTGCATCATAATGAGTATGAGGTACAGAAGCCCTGAAGGGCAAGACACATCAGTAAATATAGAAACACTCCAGCAAATGAGAAAACACTCCGGCAAATATTAAACCACTACAAAATTAGTGGCACTGAAGATGGAAAGGGTATGTACCTACTTATCATCACATGCTTGTTTCTGATTGGATGAGAGCCTGTCAATCAGCATCCCAGTTAATTATGGGGGTAGACACCTGTAAGTACCTGTCGAAGTGAGAAATGTTTTGTTCTTCCAGTGGCCAACTGTGTGAAAACGAACTTTTACTGTGCCTGTGGCAAGGCACTTAATATTTTAAAAGGGGATTTGTCCACAGGGTATGAGAGACCGGAGGACGGGCCTGCTACTGGTAAGTGCACTTAAACTGGATGGCTGGCTATATAGGGGTACCAAAGACACTGATGTATCTAACAAACATAGCTAAGAGTACATGAAAGCGACAGGCATAGCGATAGTCACATGATCTGATTTAGGTTAAAGTTAGCATATTATTTGGATTGCTGTATTAAGTAAAAAATTCTTAACCTAGTTAAGGTAAAATAATTTACAGTCCTGGACCCCTTTCTCTGTACTTGAGGGTAAATACAGTGCAGTGCAGGACAAATTTTCATCTTTGAATGCGGGAGTAAACGGGAAGTGACTGATATGTCTGCGAGAGTGGGACAATCGAAAGGACAACATCCAACGAATGGATAAGCATTGCTCAAATATGGTTAGAGTTCAGCCAAATGAAAAGCACACACCCACTAGTGATGGCCAAAATGATGTTTCATGAACTATTTAATATCTTTTTTTACCCCCATTAGATGGTACTCTTGGTTTGCTTTGGGGGATGCTTTGTCGGGAGGAAATCCTCAATGGTACTTTACTTTTGGAAATGTTAGATACAAAAGAAGGAGACAAAGAGGCTCAAGTAGACAGAATAGCGAGAATAGGCTGTCTTAAATCTGTTAGTTTGTTCCATTTGAGTGAGAATATTCTGGAACTTGAAAAGTAATACTGACAAACCGAATAATGACTGCTTCATTCATTGGTGAGAAAGCAGAACAGTATTTGAGTTAGTATGGGATCGATGCAGATGTTACTGTGGATTGGTACATGATGAATGAAGGTCAGTATTAGTACTGGGTGGGTTATGTGAAGGACTGGGGAGGGTGGGTTGCAGTACAAAAAAAGGCAGTAGACATTGAACTGTAGCATAATGATCATTCAAAATTTATTGAAGGAACAAAAAAAACCAATCACTCTCACTCCTGCGTTCACTGTGATGTAAACTCTGATATGTGTACGTGATTGTCAAAGGCATTTGCTGTACACATCCCATAAGCAAACCGTCACATCACAGTAGAGCCACAACTGGCAGCCACCTCCGAAAATAATGGATCATCTTCATAACATGCAAAGAGTAAATATTTCACATTTCATCGGGCTTTGGAAAACACCTTTATGGAAATGTTACAATCACAAGACCTGGATTTTCATAACAGTGTGTGTTTTATTTAATACATATAGATATTATAGTAGGGTATAATAGTTACGCAGACACTGGTGGAGCCGAGTCTTAAAGAGCGTTAAACATGCGTGCATTTCATAAAAACCTCCTGTAAAGCACATCAGATGCTTGTAGACTTGCTTTATTAATACCGTTTTATGAGTGCTTGCTATAGTAAAGTTAACTTTAACAGGTTCGGTGCTTGAAGACCACATATCAAGTAAAAATAACTTTAGTTTAAAGCATGTCACATCTGGACCAGTCAATCACAGCACTAAGCTAGAGGTGGACAGATTGTAAAGCCTTGGTTATTCGGTTGTAAAAGTCAAACATATTACTTTGTTTCATGATGCGTGGTGACACGCCATAGGCCTTGCTTCGGCATTCTGGAAATGACATTTTTAAAACCATGTGACAGGTCAGCTGAGGTCCTGCGATCATCGCTGATTTTCTGTCCTTAAAGAAGCGATCGGCCCTGACTGACTCTAAGCGTATCGCAGTCTAGGACGGGATATCCATTGTGTGGTTTCGCATCAGCTGGGAAAAAGCAGAAGGGATGCAGTCGGGGAGGACGACAGCTGGAGCTGTCCAATAGACACTCCCGGTTGTTAAACCACACACTGACACGGGAAAGCTAGAGTGCAAGCGTCCCGAAAAGACGCCAGGAGCAAGACAGGGTGTAAAATAGACCACCTGATGGCAGAGGGTGACACAGGTGGCCTGAATGATGCAGGGTCCTCTGCAGGCATAGCATCCTGCACAGGCCTTGCTAAAAACACGCTACACGCTCATGCCATACACAGACTCGTATTGACCACACGTGACATGGATATATGCAACACGTCAAAGACATGGGGGGGGGGCGGGGGACATCACGGCTTGAGGGTCTTGGGGCAAAAAAAGACAGACCCAATAAACGTGGGAAATCAGTCACTGAAGCAGGATGAAAGACAACACCAATACAACAGTGTCCTGGTCAGGAATGTAGGATATCAAGCGTGTGGCAGCTCCTGCTGCCTGTAGGGGGAGCTCTGGCAGACATTCACCCTTGTGTGGTCAGATTGCAGTCAAATCCTGCTCTGCGGAGACAGCACAACTTTGAGTGCCCCCCCACAAGATGGAGGCACTTCATTACATATATCCTTATTGGTTGTTTTACATTAGCCCTTAGCATGAAACAATTGAAACCACTCTGCCTAGAATGATTGGCCGGTCGGTGCTTACCGGCTACTAATACTCTGTTCTACTTATCTTTGGCTACCAGTTATGGTTTGTGAGATTTGGGTACCTGGCCTGGTGTCAAAATAATCTAATTGAGACTTTTATTGAAGCATCTGAATGCACCATTAAGGTGGCCATGCTGCTCTCCTGACGAGCGTGACACCCACGGTCTCCCAGTGGCTCTTGTGAAGTCACAAAGGAGCCAACTTCAGGTGCTCACAGACCGACATTACAGCTGGCCTCAGGAAGCGGAACACGTAGCATAGATATGTTTGATAAAAATTTGGTTAAAAAAAAAAGAACTGCCTAATCTTTTGGATCTAAAAAGAAAAATCCCTTCAGCTATCTCATTGGTAAGACATCATCCAGAGTGTGATTTATCTTATGCAAGAACGTTTCTGAGATGGTGTGAGTTGCAATGGGGGTAAGATGTACACTCACGATCATGGACAGAGAAAAGCGGCACCTGACAGGCACACGTGTGTATGCGACAGGGAGGGCCACGTTCCGAAGTTCTGTTACACTGCCGTTCCAGTCACTCTAGACCAGAGCGCCCCCTGGGGGCCACTGCTGAGTCCCTCAGCAATCTCCATGGCATACTGCCTCCAGCAAGCCACCGAAAGGGGCCCTGAACACACCATCTGTCCGGATGGTGTTCGGACCATCACCATGTGTCCTCCAGAATTTCCAAGTACAGCCACATACCAATTTCACTAGAAACAAAAGCATCTTCGAATTCCAGTTGGACCCCAAATCCACCCCACCCCGACCCCAGTATGTTAGCAGTGACTGCAGAGAGATCTGTTATAAAATTTGTGTTAAATCCAAACCGTTTATTTTAACTAGTGTTTGGACTTGAACCTGTGCTAATCCTGCTATGGGAACTATTAATTTTAATGTCTGAGCAGGAATACTCACTGCCAGTCATATTTGTCATCACATTTCCCTTAACAAAGAAAAAACTGTAGCTAAACAATGCCTGAGAATCAAAGTAAAGCTACAGCCAGATGAGTTCTCTTAACGACACATGGAATGGTACAAGCAACGCAGAAAAATACAACAAAATTATGAAAATTAATAGGATTTCTGCACATTCACTGCCATGTAACAGAGCTACACTGCATGAAGAGGGCAGGCTAAAGATTCAGGCTCGGTGAGTCGAAGCCCTGAATCAGGGGGGACACGGATATAAAAGCAGCAGATACAAACACAGAACGGACAGAAGCGATACCCGACGGTACAGATGCGGCAAATGGGAACGTGGCTTAATAAAAGGGAGGAGGGTGTTTTGGGAGCACGTGGGGGGAGGGGACACTAACCCTGACAACAGGGTCATTGGTGAGTCACAAGAAGGAAGATGGTAAGATGGCCTGGAGCAGACCGGGTTTCTACAAAGGCCACCTGGTCACAGGGATGAAGTTCCATCTCCGAGCTGCTGTCCGCCACTTCTAATGACTTCTAGGACGCAAAGCCACCTCCCTCTCCCAGGCGTGACCTAACCAACCCCACCCCCACCCCAACAGTTCCCAACCCAAGCCCTGCCGCAGGCTGTGCAAGGAATTCTGGGCCTTCTGTAATGGGAAGAGCTCATAGGGCCGCGTTGTGGTAGAGGTGCAAAAAAACGTGCGTTATTACACGCTGGAGTCCACCCCTTTCCCCTAAAATAACACACTGGGAAATGGAGGATTAGCAATCTCCACAAGGTATGGCATTTATCATTCCAAAAACGAATAAACAAAACAAAAAAAACAACGAGATACTATAACCAGCAGTGCTTATGGCACCTATAGAATACATCATATTGTAATTTTATTCACTTCATATATTCTTCACCACGTTACGAAAAATGTAAAGAAACACAATGCACTCTGACAGTTTAAGAGTTGGAAACATACTGAAATCTTCCCGCTTTCACGCAGCAGACCGTTTCCCAGACGCCCTGTATGTCCCGGGTCCACACAGACCTCTGATGTACGGCCCGCGAGCGTTTGCAGTTGTGGAATTCCCTGAGAACTCTAAACTGGGTGTGTCAGCGATATTTCACACTCTGACATCACGCCCCCAGAGCCAATAATAACAGCTCTGCCTTTCGTAGCCTCACCTACTGGTAATGCTAATGATGAAATCTGATCATGGTCATTTCAAATGGGTTTTTTTGTTTGTTTTTCTGTACACACTTCCACAATTCAGAAGCTGATTCCTGAAACATACCGGCACACAGCAATAAACGTTTTATACACTGAATACATACCTCATATAGAATGACTTTAGAAAAAGTATTATAAAGTAAGAAAATAAAGAAACATATTAAATGTTTCCATTAACAAAGAAATTGTACAATGCTATGACCCCATTGTGGGATTTTTAAAACTGTTTACAATCTCTACCGCCGACAGGCAGACGGAGCTCAATGACGGGCCAGTGCAGCGTCGGACCCTGCTGAGAAATCGACGGAGCGATGGCAGGAACTGAGGAAGGGAGAAGTCCTCCAAATGAAAAAACAGACAAAGGGAAAGAAAACACGGTTCAGGAAATAAAAGCCCTGTTGATCATCCAGTCCAGAACAAGAAAAACAAAAGAAAAGAAAGTAAATCGAGGGAAACTGTGGTTACATGAGTATGAGGTCAAAACATGTCTAAAAAATTATTCTGCTCAACACCATGATCTCCAGGTTGGACATCCACTCAGGTGAGAACTACCTGACCTTCTGGGGCCCAAGCAGCTTCTACAGAAACATGAGGACTTATATTTGCATGAAGATCCTTATTCAATCCTATGCAATGTGGAAAGACCCGAAGGAAGGACCTGTGAGCACTAAACACGGCTGATTTACAAGTTGAGCTGCATTCTGTGGGAGTCACCTGATGGCGCTGGTGTTGACCTTGGGGCTGACCTTTGGGCTGAGAGCAAGGTGAGGGGCCCGGCCCAATCCGTGCAGATGCAGTGTGCGGGGGGGTGCGATGCTGTGGCTCCGTGTCGGAGGTGAGACGGTAGAAAATATGGCATTTTAAAGGTCCTCTGCTCATCCAAGTCTTCCCAGGCCAGGAAGAGGAGCAGGGCGAGGGGCGAGCTGGGGGGCCTACCGGAGCAGGCAGACATCCAGGGCAGGGGAGCACAGAGGCTGACGGGGCGTAATGGGCGCCCCTGCCTCACAGTGCTGTGGCCTCCCAGCTCGTTCCTCGCGGGACCTGGCGTCACTTGGTCCCTGTGTTGACGACAGTGACAGTGGAGGGACGGGATCGGCTCTGATCTGCTCCGCCTGGTGTGAGGCCCACCGAGGGGGAGGAGGTTGCCGAAGCCAGGCTGCAGGGTGTGGGAGTGGCTGGCGTACCTGCACACAAACCAGCAACACTCTTAAGTGACAAGTGACACCGGGGGAGCGACAGGGAGGCACGACGCTGGGGGTGCGAAAGGGACACACGACGCTGAGGTGGAGGTGACAGAGAATCGCGATGCTGGGGGGAGGCGAGGGAGATGCAACACTGTGGTGGGGGGCCACATGGAGATGCGATACTGGGGAGGGCAACTAGGAGGCCTGATACTCGGGGGGACAGCAGGGAGAAAGGATGCTGGGGAGGCAAGAAGGGGACACTACACTGGAGGGGTGACAAGGAGTGATGATACTGAGGGAGTGACTGGGGATGCAATGCTGGGGGGGCGACAGGGTAACTCGATGCTGGGGGGAACAGAGAGACATGATGCTGGGTGGAGAGGGAGATGCGATGCTGGGGGGGCGACAGGGGATGCGATGCTGGGGGGGGTGACAGGGTGACAACGCTGACAGGGCGACAGGGGATGCGATGCTGGGGGGGGGCGATAGGGGATGCGATGCTGGGGGGGCGACAGGGGATGTGATGCTGGGGGGGCGACAAGGGATGCGATGCTGGGGGGGTGACAGGGTGACAACGCTGACAGGGCGACAGGGGATGCGATGCTGGGGGGGGCGATAGGGGATGCGATGCTGGGGTGGGCGACAGGGGATGCGATGCTGGGGGGGCGACAGGGGATGTGATGCTGGGGGGGCGACAAGGGATGCGATGCTGGGGGGGGTGACAGGGTAACAACGCTGACAGGGCGACAGGGGATGCGATGCTGGGGGGGGCGATAGGGGATGCGATGCTGGGGGGGGCGATAGGGGATGCGATGCTGGGGTGGGCGACAGGGGATGCGATGCTGGGGGGGCGACAGGGGATGTGATGCTGGGGGGGCGACAAGGGATGCGATGCTGGGGGGGTGACAGGGTGACAACGCTGACAGGGCGACAGGGGATGCGATGCTGGGGGGGGCGACAGGGGATGCGATGCTGGGGGGGCGACAGGGGATGCGATGCTGGGGGGGCGACAGGGGATGTGATGCTGGGGGGGCGACAGGGTAACACAACGCTGACAGGGCGACAGGGGATGCGATGCTGGGGGGGGCGACAGGGGATGCGATGCTGGGGGGGCGACAGGGTAACACAACGCTGACAGGGCGACAGGGGATGCGATGCTGGGGGGGGCGACAGGGGATGCGATGCTGGGGGGGCGACAGGGTAACACAACGCTGACAGGGCGACAGGGGATGCGATGCTGGGGGGGGCGACAGGGGATGCGATGCTGGGGGGGCGACAGGGTAACACAACGCTGACAGGGCGACAGGGGATGCGATGCTGGGGGGGCGACAGGGGATGCGATGCTGGGGGGGGCGACAGGGGATGCGATGCTGGGGGGGGCGACAGGGGATGCGATGCTGGGGGGGAGACAGGGGATGTGATGCTGGGGGGGCGACAGGGTAACACAACGCTGACAGGGCGACAGGGGATGCGATGCTGGGGGGGGGGCCACAGGGTGACAACGCTGGGGGGGGCGACAGGGGATGCGATGCTGGGGGGGCGACAGGGGATGCGATGCTGGGGGGGCGACAGGGGATGTGATGCTGGGGGGGCGACAGGGGATGTGATGCTGGGGGGGCGACAGGGTAACACAACGCTGACAGGGCGACAGGGGATGCGATGCTGGGGGGGCGACAGGGGATGCGATGCTGGGGGGGCGACAGGGTGACAACGCTGGGGGGGGGCGACAGGGGATGCGATGCTGGGGGGGCGACAGGGGATGCGATGCTGGGGGGGCGACAGGGTAACACAACGCTGACAGGGCGACAGGGGATGCGATGCTGGGGGGGGCAACAGGGGATGCGATGCTGGGGGGCAACAGGGTAACACAACGCTGACAGGGCGACAGGGGATGCGATGCTGGAGGGGGGCGACAGGGTGACAACGCTGGGGGGGGCGACAGGGGATGCGATGCTGGGGGGGCGACAGGGGATGCGATGCTGGGGGGGGCGACAGGGGATGCGATGCTGGGGGGGGCGACAGGGTAACACAACGCTGACAGGGTGACAGGGGATGCGATGCTGGGGGGGCGACAGGGGATGCGATGCTGGGGGGGGCGACAGGGTAACACAACGCTGACAGGGTGACAGGGGATGCGATGCTGGGGGGGGCGACAGTAACACTGGGGGAGGTGACAGTAACACTGGGGGGGGGGCAACAGGGAAATGCAACATTGGGGGGGGTGAAATTCATTGCTTATAACAAAACACGATGCTGGGGGGGCTAATAGGAAGACTCGACACTGGGGGGCAAAGAGAAATACACAACACTAGGGGACGACTGGGAAATGTGATGCTGCCCCACTGTTCTATATTCATTGTTGATAGCCAGCTTCCAAACTGCGACTGCAACACGTTTCTGTGGGTACAGAAACGAAAACTTGTGCTTGTTCTCCTGTGTTTGAGATGTTGACGTATGCAGTGAAATGACAGCACCAGAACGGCACTAGTGGAAAAGAGGTAAGTGAGGTTAAATGGGACGTGATGAGAAAAACTGAAGCACAACACCTGAACACATGATTTTGGGCAGCCGGCCTTTCATGGTCACCTGACCGTGGCCCCCAGAGGGTTAGCATGACAAGATTATGTCACAAATGGGATTGAACAGGGTGGCCAGTGACTGGCATGACTATTACACTTTGACATACACCTCACAAGGCAGGCTGGATACCACAGGTGGTGATTTCAGGTCCAGATAGTACAAATCCAGACCAAGATTTTGTTTCAACCAACCAGCTGAATACTCTGTGACTATGACTATTTACACTCAACTGATTGGCTGAAACAAAATCTTGGTCTAGAATTGTACTCTCTGGGCCAGATATCTCCACCTCTCCTGGATACTCAGCCCCCCTTAAAGGAGGACAGCAGGATTAGGAGGAGGAAGAGGAGGAGGTCTTTCACCTTCAAAGGCACAAGCATAGTCACATCCTGCCAGGCATCAGACTGGAATTTTCCATTAAATAATGTGCTTTTCATCCCAGTGATGCATTAATTACTGACAGTAGGATGGTGCCAGAGATGGGGGTTTGCATTATGCTATTAGATCATTGTTGTACAATCTTAGCTATCTTGCTGTGAGCCATGAGGACTGAAGGGAGCCAGGGCTGAGACCTGCCCCACGCACGTTTGCTGGGAATGGTGACCACTCAGAACCGGCACAAAGGACTCAGTAAAGCTAAAACAGAGCAGACCTGTTAGCGCGAAGGAAAAGTGGTAGGATCTTAGGGTGAGCCACCTGGTTTGTGTTGTGTGTAGGACTGGTTTGTGTTAACATAAAGGTTCATTTGTGTTGTGTGAAGGATTGGTTTGCGATAAGATTAAGGCTAATTTGTGCTATCTGAAGGACTGTTTGTGATATCATAAAGCCTAATTTGTATTGTGAGAAGGATAGATACATGTTAGCATGAATTGCTAATTTGTATTGTGAGAAAGACTAGTTGGTATTAATGTGAATGATAATTTGTGTTGTGTAAAGGACTGGTTTGTGTTTGCCTGAAGGCTAATTTGCATTGTGTGAAGGACTGGTTCATGTTCGAGTTAAGGCTAATTTGCATTGTGTGAAGGACTGGTTCATGTTCGAGTTAAGGATAATTTGTATTGTGTGAATGAATGGTTTATTATAGCATACAGGCTGGTTTGCTCTGCATGTGCCAGTCTGTAGGTTAGTATGCTTAGCATGTTTGACACACTCACATTCCTTGCGGGGTGGGGTGCTGGAGTCTGTGGACTGGCTCTTGACGTGGGCAGCACTGGAGGCCTGGCTGCGGGCCACTCCATGGCTGCCCTGGTGTGAGCTGTCGATACTGCTGCTCAGCTGCAGCCGCCTCATGTGACGAACCACTGCCGTGGCGTTGAAGGCTTGCTGGGGATATGGGATGGGGGGACTCGTGTCATTCTGGGTTTAAAACTCTATACAGGTTAACCAGTGCTGTAACAACATGAGTTTATATAACAAATAAATCAGCCAATATCGGTGGGTAACTGAGAAATTGGTGTCTCGTGGCCTCAATTTTAATTATTTAGCAGTATTATAGTCTCAATGTCTCAGTGAAAGTCTCTGATTCTGTCAATGTTTCAGTGTATCTGTTAATCTCAGTGTGGTGCTTCTGCCTGAGTCCGTGTTGCTATCAAAGTCTCTGCATATCTCTCAAGTCTCACGGCTTCTGTCAGAATCAGCACCTCAGTCAGTCAGTGGCTGACAGTTTCTGTGTCTATGTTAGAGTTGCCTGATATATTGGCACATATTAACAATTAACATTTGAGTTTCGACTGATATTTGTGAAAAATCCAAGATATGGGCATTAGCCGGATGTGTCATCTTAGCTGATATTACTGGCTGATATTTAAGCTTTATCAGTATTCAAAGTTAGCTGCATCACAGCTAGAGACATAAACACTACCTACTAAAATTACGCACATGTTTGCGTTGGATGATGGGCCATTTGCCCTAGCAGAAGCTGGGGGATTGGCTGGGGGATTTCCTCGCCTCATTCGTCGCTTATAAGATGTCTCAAAGTACCAGCCCGCTACATGTTTCTAATTAATTGTTAAATCTGGCCCCCAGGTCAGTCTTTCATTTTCCAAAGAAAGAAAACAAGGTAAAATCATTCTGTTATTGTCCCCCCAAGTGACGAGCGGAAGTTATCAGATCAATCAAAATTTCCATATTGATGCGTCACTAGCCTCTGTCAATCTCAGTGTTCTTATGGGAGTTTCAGTGCCTCTGTTAGTCTCAATACTTCAGTCAGAGTTAAAACGCCTGTCAAGTCTTGGTGCCACCTACTCACCCGCCATTTACTCTTAGCAAAATTTTTCCTCATCTGCCGGCTGACAGATTCATGGATGTTTTTGCAGAGGGCGGTGTCCCCGGAAATCCTGAAAAAGCAATTTGTCCACCAGACATCAAGGTTTTAGCAACATAATCACAAAAACATTTAAGATTTATTTTCAACAGTAAACTCCATAATCATGTTTGCAAAGTAGTACACATATAAGAACTATAATGAGCTTTTCTGTACGAGTACTGCTTCATTAACCATACAGCTGTTCTAATTTAGCTCCCACAAAAGGCCAATAGATTTCAGTCACATCATAAACAAGAATAAAGACACATGACTTCATTAAGTGTTTTTTTTACTTTGTCCAGAGCATGGTAAATAAAATGTTCTAGAATTGTCTGTAGCCATATTGGATCAATGGAATTTCCACTAATTACATAACGTGGATTAATCTTGTCATACAGAGAATTTATTTGTGTGGCTCATTTTATATAAAGTCACAAGTGAAATATTTGGATTTTGCAGTGCATGTTTTACCTGTGCACTCATTTGTAATAAAGCATTCTGTGATATTTGTACATGTTGGCTATAATTAGGTGCTTTTCTGCTAAACAATAACACTCTCCTTGCTATGGCACAAAGTGGGGTTGAGTGAGGTCATACTGAGGTAAGTGTATGAATACATCTCCATGAAAGACCAGCACCATGGTAACACATATACCCCCCCCCCCCACATGCTGAATATTGATTTTGTGTTGCTAGCAGCTCTCTGTTGATTATGCTGTGTTAGCTCTGCACTAGTAAATGGATTCTATTCACTATACACCTGTACTCTGTTAACTGAGCTCTTTTACATCTACTCTGTTAGCCATATTCTGTTACTTCTGCTTTGCTGGGGCTGTGTCCTATCTCCAGGGCTTTGCTATTTGTCGTGAGTTAGCTATTTTCTATGGCTGCTATGTGCCAACCTTCAGTTAACCTTAGCAGGGTAGTGTCAGCTTATTTGTGACGGATGAGTAAGTAGGTGGCCTTGTTGTTTAGAGACAGGCCTTCAGTGATCTGATTCTGTCCCTGACAGTTTCATAGTCTATGCTATTGTGCAACTTTTCCCTGGATGTAAACAAATTGCTATGTTACTCCCAGACTGCTCCTCTAGCTCTCCTATGTCTCCTGGCTCCACTGTGCTCCCCTTGCACAGATTCATTAGCCATTACCAGCCCCTACTCTAGTGGGGGAATCTACTAATTGGTGATTAGCCCCGCAAGATTCAGGATGTGCCGTTAAGGCTGGATGCCACTAATCAGGAAGCATTCACTCCAAGGTTTTTTCAGCCGGGTGAGAGGTGGAGTGGGAGGCTTATACTAGAGGGCATTGAATAGCACAATGCCCTGAAGAAGCACCTGTGCTGCTTTCAGTAATAAATGTATAGGCCTACAACGGCCTAGCATGCTACCTCATCCCCAATGTTCATGCGTTCTTGATACACTAACCACACTAACATTTCCCCAGTATGCTAAAAGTACTTTGTTAGCATGCTAGTGATGTTAGCTTGCTCAGCACCTCGCTACATGCATTAGTGCCACATGCTGGATGCCGTCTCACCAGGGGTGCCGCAGGGCCTGCTCACAGGTGAACCTCTTTTCGGGGTCCTTCTCCATCAGACTGCTAATGAAGTCCTTCGCTGTCGACACACACACAAGCCTGCTCGTTACCATCTTTAACCTTCCCTCAAACATAAAATGCTGTTTCACTGTACATGTTACCCTGGTACTTTAATACTCATAGGCATACCTTCCACTCAAAGAGCAAACACCTTTCATTGTCTGTATACTGACGGCTTGCTGAACACAAACACATGGGGAGAGCTCTGCTGAGCCTTTGAGGAGTGTTTGCCCACACACAGGAATGCCAGCTTGATTAGTCAGCTGTCTTTCAGTAAACTCCGGAACATTTTCTGTGGCTCGTTTATTGGAACTGGCCTGTAGGTTGCTGGCACCATTTTGGTCTCCAGAGAGAGGAGTTCAACTGCCATGGTGACCCCTCCGCTCTCATCTACCGAACCCGCGAGCAGGTGTGAGCACCATACTAGCTACATACAGGCCAGGGGCCACATCTGGGAGCCAGTGGTGCATGCATGTGTACATCTGTACCAAAGGCAGGTGTTATTTTGGCCGTGTGGGTCTCACGACAAGCATTTGCTAAAGCTAATAGTTCCAGCCAGTTGGCCTGTTTCAACTGAAATTCACTGTAAATGTAGCAAAACCTTTCTAGTTCTCCGGCTGAGTTTAAGTGTTTTGGTAAACAGATGGTCTTTTTAAAGCTTGTTTTACAATGTGTTATATATTAGGTAGAGCAGATTTCCTTCAGGGACTCTAATTTCCAAAATGGAGTCCTCAGATATGCAGTTAGACTAACTGGCATCTCTAAATTGCATGTGTGTCCCATTGGACTGACATCCCATACAGGTTTACCCCAGCCTTATACTCTATGCTGCCTAGAATAGGCTTCACACCTCCTGTAACTCTACTCAGGATAAGCAATTGGAAGATGGATAGATGAACTAAATAATTTAACAAAATCATAGTTTAACAAAATCATAGTTAAGTCGAAACTGTCTTGTATTTCCAGCAAGATGGCAGTTTTCTTCTGCTTTTGGAGGAACTTCATAATCTCTCTGAGGTACACAGACCAGGAAGTGGTCAGATCTCTGTAGGTAGGTACACCTATTATTCGTCTGGTCATTCTGATGGCTGCCATACTCAGGGAGTAGCTGTTGCTGTGGCAGATTGGCTCCTCCTAATGGTGTCCGATGTCACTCCTTTTAACGAATGCATCATGAGACTCACATTAAGGCACTCTCTGGGTGTTAACAGTGCTGGCTATGAGGATTGTGTCAGTCCCCACACATCTGTTCCTTGACTTTGCAAAAGTTCAGGGTCTGCGAACGCTGGATTCTGGTTATAGTGCCCTGAGCCACATCGTTGGACTTGGTGCTCCAATACTGATGGTGCGGTGAAGAAGATCAGTAACTTCCTTGTGGGCAGACACTGAAGCTCCTAAAGAACTGCAGGGTCTTCAGAGGTGCTCCGTTTGTGAATTCTGACCAGAGACTTGTTGTTGCTATTATGAAGATTTAGCTGAAGTGCAATGGACTGCTGCATACTAGGAAAATGAGGCTGGACCTGGCCAGACTCCAAGATCAGGCTGATTCTAATGAGTTTACATGAAGATTACAAGTGAACTTTGCTTCCATTTGGGAAACAGGTGTCATCCCAACTGACAAGGAAATTGGACTCCTTGTCCCTATCTGGAAAGGGAAGGTTGATCATCTGGATTTTCGGCAGCTACAGGAGTAACACTGTTATCAGTGTTGGGTAAATTCCTTATTAGGATCATCCTCAACAGGATCCATGATCACTTGCTCGCCTCATTGAGATGAAGACTGGACTCCTTTGGTACTCTGCCTCTACAGAGAATCCATGGGTACTGCTGGTTTTGACTTTGTGTCACACGAGCGGTTGCTCAGGGACTCCTGAATGAGGTATATTATCTGATTATGATGAAGTGTGAGTTATGGCACTACAGCCATGTGGCACGATTCCCTGAGGGTGATCCGGCTTCCAGGATCCTCATTGCTGAGGACCCAAGTGGCTAGACCAGGACAAGCGGACACCTATGTAATACCTGGCTGCGGCAGATAGACGGCCATTTCTAGAGGGTGGGACCATGGTGTATCATTGTGTGGTGGGTGTGGCAACAGGCTGTATCAGTGCATGCTTCCCAACCTGACCTAACCTGATGCAGAAGCAACCACTAACACTCTTCCAAATAAATACACATTTCATGAATATTCTAACAATTTCATTCACATCGAATATTAATAAAGTATACAGTTAGATTTACTTACCGGAATCTGAGATATCATCCCAGTAGGGTGCATCAAATTCATAATCCGCCTTAAGTATCTGCTCAAAGAGCTTTGAGTCGTTCTCATCGTAAAATGGAGGATAGCCACACAACCTGCAAAACAGGAAATAAAGTCACTAAAAGCAAAACAAAGAGACTATATTGCTTGGTGGACTGTGGAGCGTCACACCCTTTCACATAAAAGATAAGCTACTCTTGCATGTGACATCCCTGTTGGGTAGTTTGGCCCACTGAGCCGAATATTTATTAGTATCTCTGTCAGAAAGATTTTCATGGTGCCTGTGATGGTTTAGTGCCCCATCCTGGCTTGTTCCCTGCCTTGTGCCTGTAATCTCCGGGATAGGCACTGGACCCCCTGCGACCCTGAACAGGATAAGCGGTTTCAGAAAATGGATGGATGGATGGAATGATGGTGCATGACCAGGTAATAGCACACAGAGCATTCTTCCATTTTTAGAAGCTCTTATGCAATCAGAGCTGCACAAAACCAGAAGCACAGTTTAAGACAGGGAAGACTGTTGTAGGCTACGTATGCAAAACACACATATTCAGATTAAATGGCGTGAATGGGACACTTTTACACAAGTCAGAAGTCTGGGAGGGACACTAGGATGAAAATGAAATGTGAAACTGAGCCTGGTGTCTCACCATACAGACCATTAATTGGACCACATGATTGACATTTTTATGGCTTGTAGAAGCCTCTGAGATTACAGGTACAAGTTCACTGCCCTGAGGTTACAAATATACTACCTTTATTATTGATAAAACTAAATCTTCAGGGAAATGCAGTAAAATGATAATGTCTTCCTTAAGGATCACTCAGGGAAAGTGAGCTTCTTGCCACTGTTTTGCTAGTTTCGGATGAAGGCAGTTTAGTGAATTCCTCACAGACACTAAGTCAGTTGTAGTTGCAGAGACAGTAGTTATAGTTGCGATCATGTTGCTCTATTACCGTAGCTGTCCTCACATCGGACATATGACTGACCAGACATCTGTCACTTATCCTTCAGCGTTTCATCTAACTGGCCCAAACTTTTCATCTTTGCCATGTCTGTTTGTTTTATGATTTGTAGCTTTCTTCCATCAAGGAAGAAAATAAAAGTGACAAAAATGGAAAAGGCACATAAACTAGAGCATAGATCACTGTCAGAGCTAAGCAGCAAATTCTTTCTTTTTGTAGTGTAAAGTGGAATGTGGCTGTTTGGGTAAGCACTAGGAAGGTTGCTGGTTCCAATTCCATGATGGCTGATAAGAGTGATGTTATGCTTGAGCAAGGCCCTTAACGCAAATTACTCGAGGGATACTGTATGACCCTGTTCTCTGATCCTCACTCCTACATAAATAAATATTAATATATTTCATAAGACAATACAAACATTGTTTTCCTGCTTGTAACAGGGTCCCTTCAGGTTCTGTCCGTATGATTAGAACCATGTTATTTCATTTTAAAAATGTAGAAGTGGAAACTGTGAAGCGTAAAATTAAAAGAGAATTAACTAGCAAGGACCTGGGAAGATGGCAGATCAAAGCCCCTGACATAAGAGGCTCAGGTTAGTTAGCAAATGGTTTCCTGGGCTGTGGGTCATTTTTCAACCGTTTTATTAATAAGAGTAACCACTTTCGGAGGCCTAACAACTCAGAGCAGACGGTCAAACAGCTGCTTTCTTGAAACACAGAACCCCAACCCCCCCAGAATAGCTTTGAAGCTCCTCCTCACTTTTCCAGTGTTGTCACAGTTATGGCACTATAACTCGGCTCTCATGTTAGACTTTGCAGGTCTTCCTTCACAAAGCCCCTCCTTTCTGGACCCCTGTCCAGCATCCCCCCATGTTACTTGTGACTTCTGAGCCCCAGCTTAGCCCGTCCAAGTTTCCTAGCAAATCCCCTCCAGCCTATGGCTTAGTCCTTATTTTATCTCTTTTCCTCCTCCTTGCTCTACAGGGGAAAAAAGTAGAATTCAAATCTAAATTATAAAGGACAATAAAATATATTTTTTCTACTAGTGATTGTGCCTGGGTGTGTGTGGGGGGGCTTTGTTTTGGCACCAAGTGTGGGTGACAAGAGGCTGGCACATCTCGGGCTAGCGTCCCACATGAACGCCCGCACTGCATGCTGGGAAAGGTCAGCTCTCCTGCGATCGTTCTTTCACAGAGCCAACTCCAATTGCTGACAGCTTTGTGAGATGAGGTGGGAGTGTGTGGGTGTGGGGGGGGGCTTTATCACCTAGCTTTCAATCTGCAGATTTGTGGGTCTGAAAAATGTGAGTAACCCTTAATGACTGATGAGTCAGACTGGTAAGAGCAGCAGCTATCAGCACAGAGGAGCTGGACTATAAGAGAGAAACTCTGCAGGTCTGAATCGCAGCAGGGGCATCACTGCTACCTTGCAGTCAGAAAAACAAGCCTCCCATATGAGTGGGAGCATCTTCTAGCTGTTGGTTGGGAAAACCATTTGCTAAGCTAAGACATACTGTAAGAATAACGGAGGTTTGTGGTTTCTGAGTCAAAGACTGGGTGAGGAGAGACAGCAGTGAGGAGGGACTAGCCGGCAGCCCCTGATTTGCACATCAGAGAACAAAGTCTGTGATGGAGGGCTGGGGGGGGGAGCAGCGGTGAACACACACATAAATATACAGAGGCGATGGAGCCTATGTACATCCCTGGCACTGCAAGGGTGAGACAGCCTTCTCTTACCCCACAACTCCAGCCAGCGTCTCCACCCACACCTGACGAGAAGGGAGCAGGGTGCCTCTGACCACACGACTACTACATGACTTTTCACCAAATGCAGCAACTAGCCCTTATTCTTCCCATCTGAGCTCTAACTATCAGAAAACACAAGTGCTGGACTCATTTATAAATAATGCCTAAGTATATAATAATATCTAATTGGTCTAAAAAATATATGGAGAACTCAACGGATTAAACAACGGTTGAAAAAAGAGACACTGTACCGTGCCCAATATGGTTACTGGTGATTGAGGGTGGGGCTTCCTTTGTAACCCCTCCCACAGTCAGGGGTCTGTTATAAGACCCGTGAACCGGATAAAAGGTGAGGCTTCTAAGGAGGATTAGCGCCGTTCTTATCTGGGATCTGTACTCTGCTTGGCTTCTACTTTCACACCCCCCCCGCAGCGTGGCACCCTAAAAGCCATAATAACAGCAGTTAAAAACTGAAGTGTCACGGGGAATTAGCACATGCAGACTGTTCCATATTCATCCTGAGAGGGTGCCTCTCACAGCGGGAGATCAAGCAACGTGGTGTTACGCCACCAGGGGGAGTGCTTATGCTCAGAGGGTTTACTCACAGGATGTAGGCGATGACGCCGATTGACCAGCAGTCCACGGCCTTGCTATAGGGCTTCTGGGCCAGGACCTCCGGAGCTGTGGAGAGACACGGAGAAGTTCAGCCGTCTCCCAGGTGACCAGAACTTTCTAGATCCATGCACTTGATAGGACCCCTCATCCTTCAAACTATACCTTTTCAGCCACCTTTCTTAGCCAGAGGTAAAAATTTTGCTATTGAAGGATACTTAATCTTGAGAAATGAAATGAAATGAAATGGGAATGTCACATGACTAGGCACTAACCCAACAGACTGCATATTTTTACAGAAAATCATGAGATTGAGGCTATTTTTCACAGGATACTGTATCCTCTGTTAGCATTGACAGCATAGTCTTTGCGCTATCAGCTCATTGGGTCACTGGGGGCTTACCGCATGTTTTCAGGATTTTTCAGTGCACCACCCTCCAATGTAACAGGGAACGATGCAGTGCATCCTGATGGCTGAGAGCCAAAAATAATTTCCCATGGTGCATTTCAACAAAAGCTCTGGATACATAGTGCTTCAAGGAAATGATGGGATGTGGGTTTGTTAACATTTGGATGTGTAAACCACACATAATTAAAAATAAATTTAATGGTCCAGTAGTTTATTTTTCTAAACTCTCCAAGGTCCTCTGTTTGTATTGTGGATTTGAATGTACTTATATGTGTATGTGTTTATGAATCTGCTTTCAGAGAAACCACTTTTGGTTTCTATTCTACAATACAGTGCAAAAATCCACGAAAATTATAAATATTCGAATTATGTTGGTGTAAAACTATGATTTTATGTTTGTCAATGTGCATCTTCTTAACCATTTCAAAACATCTCCTACAATCACCCCAGCATCTGCAGTAACCATTCAATGCCTCAATGTCTTTTTGAGTCAACCAATAGGACACCATGTTTGTCTAATCAATACCTCATCAAGTTATTTAATTGAGTTAATTAAGTGAGCAGATTGTGAAATTTAATAATTACAAGGAATGGCTAAGCTGCCTCTGAGGAGAGCCTTGGGAACTAAAACAGTGTTTGTCTAGCCATGTAACAAGATAGTAACTTTTCAGAGAACTTAAGATGTTCTTATTATTTTTCATTGGGTTCCTGTTAATTTGCTTATATTTTAATTTTAAAGTGTTTTTTACTGATGCACTAACTCCCCAGAAAAAAAGCTATAAGTATGTTCTTTGATTGCACATCATTGTTTTTATGAAGCCTAGTTCATACTTCATGTATCCGTGTGAGCTTTCGTCCTGTTTTGTGATGGGGACGATCGTCCACTCAGCAGCTTCTGTTCAGACTGCAGTTGGCTACAGATGCAGATGGTTACAATCGGTGCATGCATACAGATGCATGCATACAGAGGGCAGATGTATTGCAACAAACACAAATACAAGCAGTGTAATGAAATAGGTAAACTTTTATGAACAGTTTATTAATCAAGACTTGGGCGGCATTAAAGTAATAAGGCATACTATGGTATTGTCTTACGGCAAAATTAGCCAAGTCCCCCCCTTCCCCGCTCTGTAACTTTTATGGTCAATATTTCAAAATGCCAGAATAGTGCTGCTTTTTAAAATACTGTATACCTCAGTATAATGTTTGGACAGTATGAAAAATGTGATATTTGCGTACCTCCAACCCTTCTCATACGGCTGCTCATCATAACTACTACAACAACCACAATGACACATATTATTCCTATACTCTTTTGCTGTTGACCTGTGAAAGTCAACACTGCCTCCTACTGGAAACCTAATTAGTTATCTTTCACATGCACGGTTGACACGTATGGTTTGCGCTAGGCATAAAAATCTGGGCTAGACGTGAACTGACCCCAGCCACCCGCAACCAATCCCTGATGACTACATTTATGCCATGTCCCCTCATCTGCATCTGAAAGCACATGCAAAAAAGTGAAGTATGAATTGGCCTTGAGGCTCCAGCTGAGTTCGTATCTCAGAGCCATAACCAAGTACATTATTGGGTTACTTGGGCTCCCTGACTGAATGATTCCTCGATGTATTGGGACCCAGTTGCCATGGTGATGACCCGGCTCCCTGTTTGTAATAGACTTCCACGAACTCTGAGGGGTCATTCCATTTGTCCCCTGCCCCACTGTTGAATAACACACAGCCCCCTAACATCAGCACATCATGCCGAGTTTTCAGCTCACTTGTTTGGAACATCAAAGCTCTTCCAGCTTTTAAAGGTCCAACTTTGGATTTCCACGCGTTTCAAGGACCAGAGTCCTCAAATGAAAAATTTTTCATGTCCTGACTCTCCAGCTAAGCCCTTATTACCTTATTCGAGATAACAAAGCACTTTCCTCCAAAAACAAACCCTCCATCTGCTTTCTATACCTTCATCTGTGTACTGGATTCCCTACAGGCTCTGTAGAATCCTCATAATCTGTTTCTACCTTCATCCACGCCCCACCCAAAAAAAAATCAGTATTATCCTATTGTTTTGAATAACAGCCTATCTGCCTGCGGGTCATTTCCAAGTTACAGTGTAGAGCGGCAAGTTTCCGTGGTGTCGCTCCCTTTGATCTCACACAAAGACATGAAAGGCTGGCCTGAACTTACCCACAATGCACTGGGAATGAAAGCAGGAGACAGCCAAGTGCCCAGACTGGCCACCAGCCGTTCCTCCCTGGACTTTAACCCTAGATTGCCGAATTCCTGTTCCTGGTCTCTAGCTTAGGGTGGAGTATCCACTAGGCAGGGGTGTCCATAAGGGTGGGATGAGGAAGATTTCCAGGGGAACTGGGGGGAGGGGCAGTGGGCATGAGTGTGGATAATAGTGGTTTTAGATTGAAGGGGAGGGCCCATTCGGTAGCATCTTTCAGGGGCCCAGCCGGGTGCAGCCCTGTCTCTAGGTAACGCCTGGAGCTGAGCTGGCAGTACTGTGATATTATTGCAGTCTCTGGCTATTAACAGACACCAGCTATCTCTCATGAATTCCGTGCTACTTAACACCTCTAAAATTCAACCACTGATACCAGCTGGTGCCAGATTTTAGCTTAGTCATCGATGTATTGCAATTACCCCAATTTACAGTGAGCTCCAGAGTTAGTTACAGAGACAATGCTGTCTGTGCATGGAATCAGGACTATGAAGGGTGATCGAGACTGTAACCAGGCGATGGTAAACGTCAGACTCATGATGTCAAATAACCTTTGATATTTTAAAACCCTTTGAAACTGAACATCACATTAAATAACTGGAAGGCAATGAAAATTCCAGTGGACAGGGGAGAATTGGCATTCACCCTCCATACTTTAAATACTGAGTCTGAAGACCAATATCATTATTATTAATAATTCCCATTATTTGTTTAACAAGTGGGGGGCGGCATGATGGTGCCGTGGTTAGCACTGTTGCCTCACACCTCTGGGACCCGGGTTCGAGTCCCCGCCTGGGTCACATGTGTGTGGAGTTTGCATGTTCTCCCCATGTCGTCGTGGGGTTTCCTCCGGGTACTCCGGTTTCCCCCCACAGTCTAAAAACATGCTGAGGCTAATTGGACTTGCTAAATTGCCTAGAGGTGTGCATGTGTGAGTGAATGGTGTGTGAGTGTGCCCTGCGATTGGCTGGCCCCCCATCCTGGGTTGTTCCCTGCCTCGTGCCCATTGTTTCCGGGATAGGCTCCGGACCCTCCACGACCCAGTAGGATAAGCGGTTTGGAAAATGGATGGACGGATGTTTAACAAGTGCCTTTTATGAAACATTTCAGCATTTAACATGTTGAGCTGGGTGTTTTCCTGAAGCAGTGTGGGTAGATGGCCTCTTATAGAGATTCTACAGGAAGATCCCTCTGGGGTTTGGAGAAGCAAACAAAAAGTCACCTGTCACCTGAGATCCCCAAACCATGCAGTGACACAGCCACTGGACGCGTCCACTGCTTTGGGGATTTCCGCACTGACCCTCACTGCCACATTCTCCACAGATTTCACATGAGCCAGCTCAAAAATGCAGGTCAGGAACTGGACCGCAATAAGAAGGACCCAGTAGTAGGTCAGAAGCTCAACTTCGTCCCTGATGGTCACTTCCCACTGTGACCCTGAATGGATCCTGGAAAATTACATGAAATTTCCCCTTCTGTGGTTAATTTTTTTCTCTCTGTAATTCTGGCCAATTTCTTCACAGTGCAGAAACATCCACTCTGTTTTTAATTCAGACCGCATTAAAGAAATTTCCCTAAGTAATGTCACTGGAGCTATTTTTACTCAGGAATGCAGTTTTCTTGAATCGGATCATAGGGTACATGCTATTCTTAGCAAGATATCTAACTGCAAAATCAGATTTACGGCTTTTTAGTCTACAGAGGTATGAGGTGGTCAGTAGGGGAAGTGGGTGGGTGGGGGGGGGCAGTACAAAGGAAATGTGAATGACAGCACCACCGGTCGGTGCCAGTGATGCAGTGAAGACAGGGCTGAATGGCTCAAAGACTTTACCATTTTAAGGCAAAAATTCCAATTCTGCCTGAGTGTTAACAGTGGCTGGAAGCAGCCTCCTGGCCTGGATTCCTGTGAGCAGAGAGGGACACACAGTGGCACTCTACTGCTCTGCTGTGCCATAAGGTGGAGTACGGCTGCGGTTTGGTGTGTCCTGATGCTTGGGAATGTCCCATCTCATCGCCACGAGTATGCTGCCATGTGCACGCATGTTTGTGTGTGTCTGTGCTTGTGCTGCTCTTTTGCATCACATCTTTCTGGGGATATATTTTGTGCATTTTTTTCCCCCAGAAGCTTTTGAGACGTCCCCAGAAGTCTGCAGTTTAAGAATGAGTAATCAATAGAAGATGAGTAATTAAAGAACTATAGTGACACAAAACAAGACATCCCTGTTGGGGAGTGTGTGTGTGTGTGTGTGTGTGTGTGTGTGTGTATGTACACCATTGGGGCCTGAGCCTACTGCAGAGTCAGCTGCTCACATCAACTCTGGGCCCCGCACACTGTCTGCATGACGCGGCAATGACAGCGCTCTACTCTTCTGCAGAGACGCAATGTGCAGAAAGGACTCCATCTTTGTCTGTCCTCACTCACTTTCTCTTTAAATCTCTCTCCCTCCCCTTATTTCCATCGTTCTATTCCCATCTGTTATGTTCCCCTTCTCCCTTTCCATATCTATCAGTGTTTTCCAGTCACCGGGGAGGGATGCCGCAATAGCACTGTGAGCGATCCAGAGGTGTTGGGCCTCCAGGGGTGAGTGTGCCTATGTACGTGTAGCATGCCAATCTCTGCTTGCTTTTCTCCTCCTCGTATGGAAAAATAAGACGGGCTCAGAAAAACTCGGCTCCCCCAAGATAAGCACTCAGAGGCCCCATTCCCCAGAACACGGCATTTTAGCCGGAGGGTCAGTCGAATTCTTTGCTCAAAAACAAGGACGAGAATGTATCCTGATTCAGTCCAAAGCCAGACACTGTGATCTCTGCTGTATTTATTAATTTAAATTTAAATTGCACATGCATTTATGCAGAGGGTGTCACATAAAATGGATCTGCCATCTGTTTTCCTGTCCATTTGCTATATATCTTCAATATGGTACACAAACTGAAATGAGATGTAATAGGTGATGGTGGTGGGGGGGATTGACACGTCAAAAACCCATAACAACTGTGACAAAACTGCCTTCCCATGATGAGCAAGGCTCACATCTGGTTATTGTTACGAAGCCGTAAAAAGCGCCCCCCTGGTAAGTGGTTCATCCCTGGGAGCAGGCATCACGCTCTGAAGAAGCCATATTTTCTGACCGCGTGCGGCCTTGAGCGGCGGCCCGACGGATCCACCTGCTCCTCCCGGCCTGGACAGCTGCCCGCTGGAGCCCAGTGAGCCACTTCATTCAGCGAGCCGGACGCCAGCCTCTATTTTGGGCCTGTTTACGTCACCCATCCTCTGTGTAGCCGTTAGCATGCATAGGACTTCTGCTCTTTAGCCTTGATTAAAGCCAAATGCATAATAAACAATGGCATCTATTGGTACGACGTGTGGCCCAGGTCAGGTTCCGGCATTTCTCGGTTCTGTTCTCTCTCTCACTAGCCCATAAACCGGACCCTCAGCGCCCATCAGAGTGGAAAAGCTGACTGTTTTGGCTTCCCCTCTCTAAGGTGCATGTGCTGCTTGCAGCCTGCATGTCCGCTCCTGCCATCGGGAAGTAGAAACCTTCCATGCAGGCCACCCCGGCGGCCCAGAATGCCAAAAAAATATCCCGTGAGCCCTTGAACCAGGGGGATCAGTGCCTAATGCTTGTGATTGGTGTGTTTTTGTGCAAGGAGCCTGAAGGCAATTGATTAAAATGCAAGGACGCGTCGTTGTTGTTTATCCCCATGCTGCACATTTTAGCATAAATATGTCAAAACCATCTGCTCCATGTTCCTGGGTCCTCAATCAGTCCGACCATGTAGGACTACAGACATAGAATTAAGTATTAAGCCTGTCATATTAGGTATATTATCCAATCTGTTCAAATTTAAAGGCAATTCTGGATCTCTGACAAAACCTACAGCATCTGAGCCACACTCTCTTTGTATCCGGATCTGTTACTCGACTCGCCTGCCTTTGGGAATAATGGATCCGCCAGGTGGCAGATGACAGCACGTTTTTTATACTGAATCTACAACCACCCTGCAGCTGAGCAAAGCAATTTGCGTAGCTGGGAACTGCACACTTGCAGGCACCTGTCAGGCCAGCTAAGACACTTGGTAGCGGCCTGCTGAGATACTCTGGCTGATTAGTCTCTCTCTCAGAAAGGAACAAGAGCAAATTTTTGTTTCTGCAAGCAGGTGTCTCCCAATCACAACCTACGGCTCACTCTGCACAGATTCCCACTAAAATCTGAGCCTCAGAGCCCATGCATAGGAGCATCTTAGCAAAGAGTGGCAGTAGCTGCCGATAGTGAATGAACACCTTACCTACATATCCAGGCGTCCCGCAAGCGGTAGACATGACATCACCCGTACCCTCCATCTTGGAAAGACCGAAGTCACTGATCATGATTTTTGACTCATCTTGGGGGTTGAAGTACAGAAGATTTTCTGGCTGAAAAGAGAGGACACCCACATGTAGAGTGTAAATAAACCCTGCATGTGCAAATGAGGGATGTGTGCATGACTGTGCCTATGATCGGAAGGTTGCTGATTCAAATCCCGTGTTCAGCAGAATGGCATCACCATTGGGCCCCTTGAGCAAGGCCCTTAGTCCTCAAATACTGATTCTTCTTTTTCATTTGTATGTAGCTTTGGATAAAAGCATCTGCTATATAAACAAAGGTAAATAAATTGTGAGGGTGATGTATCTTTATGTGTACAGCATGTGTGTAATCAACCCAACTGACTAAACTGTCATTTTGGTGCCAGTTTTCCTCAGTATTTTTATGTCTGTTGGGGAGTTATGAGTCGTTAATGGCATTAAAGTGAGTCACTGGAAAGTCCCCACAGAGACAGCTGTTCTTAAGCAGTGTGAGTGTGCATGTGCATACGTGCGTGCCTGTCAGTGTATGAGTACCTTGAGGTCCCTGTGAACGATGCCCATCTTGTGGAGGTAGTTGACTGCGTCCAGCACCTGCCTGATCAGAGTGCTGGCATCCTTCTCTGTGTAGAAGCCCTTCTCCACAATGCGGTCAAACAGCTCACCCCCTGACACACTGCATGGGTGAGAGGAGAAGCTCTTTGCTGTGTGCAATCTGCTTCAGAGGGTCACACACTTTCCATGATAAAGGCCCACAGCATAAAGAGCAGGCCATGTCTCCTGAAAGATTGTAGGACAACCACAAGTAAGACGAGATGGTGTGAAATATGGTCAATCATGGGAAGCTCAGGGTGAGCCCCGCCCCCCCAATGCCACTCCTCACTCTGAAACAGAAGCACACTAATGCTGGGAGTCTTCTGGGTTGTCAGAAATAGGGTTTTTATGATTGAGGGGCAAGGAAACCTTTCCCCAGCTTCTCATTGTCACCCTCATACATCCCAGCGAACCGACTATTCCACATAGGACTGCTGAACTTGGGAGTAATGGGAACAGTGCTGAAAGGGTCAGTGGTTTTTATCCAGTGCCAGGGTATTTTTATAAGTAGTAAACGCCTCCACTGCAGTATAACAAGAACATTGAGAGGTGCGGCCAGGCTTCTGAGATGATCTGGGACGACAATCACTGTCGTTATATCTGACCACTGTAGTTGTCTTATTTTTTACTAATTGGACACTGTTATGTGAACACCAAGCCTAGGGACAGCAAACAGGTATTGGCACATAGTACAGATGGAAGGAAAAACAGGAAGTCAAACAGCACAGATACAAGGGGAAGCAGGAATCCCAGGCAGCTCAGACACATGAAGAAACAGGAAGTCACACAGGACAGACAAAGGAGGAAACAGTAACCATGGACACATGAAGACACAGGGAGGGCAGGTAGTACAAATGTACAGAATCTGGGAAGTACAGAATTTGGGAGCTAAGAAACCAGGCAGAACAGTTGTGAGGAAACGAAGATGCCAAAACCTAAGAACTCAACCCTGCCCAATGCGTGTGAGAGGGGACTTGAAAGGAAATCACTGTATACTTGAATTGGAGGCAGAACAAGGACAGGTTGATCACACCACACAAACGATCCAAAAACAAAAACCAACACAAATCAGTAACTGCACACGAGCGAGGAATTGATGTCTGAAATATATCCAGGTTACTGGGAGTAAAACAAAACAAACACACCAATTCACATGATTGGAAAGAGGGACAAATGGAAATAATCAATGCAAACAACTTGGACTCCCATTTGCCACAAAGAGGATGAAGAATGGGTATCTGTTATGTCTCAAAGCACGTGAACAGAATCGTCAATCTGACAATTACTTCAGAGTCAACAGTTACGATCTGAACGAGAGTGAGAAGCGGCTCACTGAAGCCATCTTGTATTACCCATCCTGCTCTGTGTTGGTGTTGGGGACTGAGATTAGAGGAGACATCTTGGGACTCTGAGCTTTATGGGCAGAGATGGAGACACTGTTCGCTGTGATTGTGTGCTCGATCATGCGTCAGCACACACACTCACATTTCAGCACACAGGCACTCAAGAATGTGTGCCACAAGGGGGCAGTTACAGTCTCCTTGCTGCAATTATAAGAATGGAAAAGTCAGAGCGACTGATAGCAGGTGGTATGAAGAATATATCCAGAGAAGGGGGTCGCTCTGCGGAGATCCATGTCCCAGGGCGTGTGGAAAACATCATTAGATAAAACCAGCCGGAATAGCCAGACTCTGGTGTTGGGAAATTGAAACCATCTTTCATCTTAACAGTTCAAGGCAGCAAGCAGAAGTCTTATTATATAACAACAAAGTCTAAGAAATGCAATTCCTGAAAAAAAGCATTTTCCTCTGTACATAGTTAACACCAAGGGAGTAATTTCCCATTTCAGGTTAATGTTATATTCATATTTTAGAGTTTATAAGGGGTCTGGCTCCCTCTTCTGGTGCAGAGTATTTCCTTAAATGAGTATGAGTATGTCTTTTTAGAATAGCCAAACAGATGCCCTTCACGTAACACTGCAGATGTGTTTTCCCACGCATGTCTGCTACAGAAAGCGCTGACGTCACTGGAGATGCATTCTGGGAGAGAAGCGACCTTCCCACCCCCACCAGAAATCATAGGCCGTCTGTGTTCGGTCCAGGCCAGTGAGGGACAAATGGCAGGGAGGATGTAACAGGCTCCTGGCCATGGTAGAGACTGCGGCAGCCCACTGACGCAGTGGAAGGCACAACATGCACTAGTGCAATGAATGTTCCAGCAAATGTGATTATTTAATCGCATGTGGGAAATACAGAAAACTGAAACCTTCCCCTTTCCAGGACCTGACAGATCTTGTCTTCAAGAGTTCACTCTACTTCTGATCTTATGTGCTATATTTGAGTAATTACTGAGTCTCCTGTCACCTCATCACTATAATAACAAAATACCGCAATACTATCACAATACTAACTGGATACCACGGTGATACCACATGATACTATCATAAAGGTATTACAAAGATACGATGCCAACATCATAATATCTCCACAATAACACCAGAATACCATTACGATACTATACGTGGTTATAGACCCTATTTCGTGGGGCTTCAGCACCTAACAATAGTATTTCTAAAACTATTTGCTGATTTGTCCTGGATTTTCATATACATTTCGTACCCCCGGCTCGGCAAACTTTATCGTGGGGATTCCCCCTCCTCTCTACAAATTTAATTATGGGGGGATGACATCCTAGAATCACCCCTGTATGATACCAAAATAAATAACTACAGTCGTGGCCAAAAATTTTGAGAATGACACAAATATTGATTTTCACAAAGTCTGCTGCCTCAGTTTTTATGATGGAAATTTGCATATACTTCAGAATGTTATGAAGAGTGATCAGATGAATTTCAATTAATTGCAATGTCCCTCTTTGCCATAAAAATGAACTTAATCCCAAAAATCTATTTACAGTACACTGCATTTCAGCCCTGCCACAAAAAAAACCTGGTGACATCATTTCAGTGATTCTCTCGTTAACACAGGTGAGAGTGTTGACAAGAAGAAGGCTGGAGATCACTCTGTCATGCTGATTGAGTTAGAATAGCAAACTGGATGCTTTAAAAGGAGGATGGTGCTTGAAATCATTGTTGCTCTGTTAACCATGGTTACCTGCAAGAAAACACATACAGTCATCGTTGCTTTGCACAAAAAGGGCTTCACAGGCAAGGATTTTGCTGCTAGTAAGATCGCACCTAAATCAACCATTTATCAGATCATCAAGAACTTCAAGGAGAGAGGTTCAATTTTGTGAAGAAGGCCTCTGTGTGCCCAACAAAGCCCAGCAAGCACCAGGACCTTCTCCTAAAGTTGATTCAGCTGCGGGATCAGTGCACCACTTGTGCAGAGCTTGCTCAGGAACGCCAGCAGGCAGGTGCAAGTGCATCTGCACACACATTGAGATGAAGACTTTTTGAGGATGGCCTGGTGTCAAGAAGGGCAGCAAAGAAGCCACTTCTCTCCAAGAAAAACATCAGGGACAGACTGATATTCTGCAAAGGGTACAGGGATTAGACTGCCGAGGACTCTGGTAAAGTCATTTTCTCTGATGAATCCCCTTTCCGATTGTTTAGGACAACCAGAAGAAACATTGTACGGAGAAGAAAAGGTGAGAGCTACCATTAGTCCTGTGTCATGCCAACAGGAAAGCATCCTGAGACCATCCATTGCTTCTCACCCACAATTTTGCCCAAGAAAACAGACAGGAATAAAGAAGGGTACCAAAACATCCTCTGAAAACAACTTTTCCCAACCATGAACAAAGCCTTTTCCAGCATGATGGAGCACCGTGCCATAAGGCAAAAGTGATAACTAAGCGGCTCAAGGAACAAAACAACATTTTGGGTCCATGGCCAGGAAACTCCACAGACCTTAATCCCATTGAGAACTTGTGGTCAATCGTCCTGAGGTGGCTGGACAAACAAAACCCCACAAATTCTGAAAAACTCCAAGCATTATGCAAGAATGCGCTGCCATCAGTCAGGATTTGGCCCAGAAGTTGATTGACAGCAGCCAGGGCGAATTGCAGAGGTCTCGAAAAAGAAGGATCAACACTGCAAAATATTGACTCTTTGCATAAACTTAATGTAATCATCGCCTTTGACACTTGTGAAATGCTTGTAATCATACTTCAGTATAATATAGAAACATATGAGAAAAAGATCTACAAACACTGAAGCAGCAAACCTTGTGAAAACCAATATTTGTCGTTCTCAAAACTTTTGGCCACGACTGTACAATGCCATCAAAATACATCATAATTGCCAGTAATACCATCACTTTACCACCACGTGATAAACTAGTTCAAGCTGCTGCAGTGAGGCATAGCTAATCCCTGGTCAGCTCTGCACATTCCACACTGCACTAATCTCAGTATCTCTAATACTCCCTGGTAGTTATCCTGACAGTAGGCTGCCCGAAAGCTGACTCTCAAATGCACTGGTTTATGCCCCTCCTCCAGCCCTATTCCTCTCAAGCCCCACAGTCCATTCCGTTACAGTGCCAGCCTGATGCTCCACCCCTTGCCCCCTGCCTTTGTTGCTATATGGAGCAAGGACCTGTCCGTCACAGAGCTCAGCCTGGTGCTCTTCCCCCTGCCCTTGCTGCTATATGGATCAAGGACCTGTCGGTCGCAGTGCCCATTCTGCTGCTCCGCCCCCTTTCCCTCCAGCTTTACCACTCGCTGGGATTTACTATCTTTAAATAGATGGTCTTAGCTAGCACTCCAGGCCCCAAGGTGGTGCTCTGCTTGCTGGATTGAAAATCACAGACACGTCTCCTAAGCTGCCCAGCCACAGGCCCTGGATCATAAAACTGCAGCTGCTGCCTTTCAGACCAAAATTAGCTTTTCATTACTGAGCACATTTACATTTCCAGCATACAAGTAACATCTATAGCAAGTGTACGCGAGTTCCGAGCTCGTGAGAAACTGCATCCTTGTGCTATCAGTGTCCAGGTGCACTGGCCCTTGCATAACCAAGCTTTTTTCAGTATAAACTTCTTGTCACCTTTCTATGTCAGCAGCTTTGTATTAGAGCTGGCTCCCCAATTATCAGCCTGATCCCATACACAAGAATCACCCCTGCATGTTATGAGATGAAAAACCTTATTTGAAAAATAAATATTAAATCTTGGTGGCTTCCCAGCCAGGGGGCACTCCAGCATTGTCCTCTATGCTGACTGGCATGGGACCCAGTGATCCTGACCAGGATAAAGAAAAATGAAATGATACATTATTGCCCATTTGCCAAAGTACGTTGGAATGCTTCTTTTAACATATTCCTCCATTCCCACCTATGAGACATACATACATATATATAGTTGAATGCCAAAGCTGGAGTCTGAACGCAGAATCAGCTCTTGTGAGTACATCATCATCTCTTTAGCAATCGGAGGGGGCTTAGGAGCCTTGCCCCAAAGCCCAATGGGGATGTACCTATTCTACCAATGCTGGGATTCAAACTGGCAAGTATTCCAGACACAGGTGAAGAGGCTGAACCCACTGAACACACGGCACTCCCACACAGAAGATGGATAGATGAACATACAACGGAATACTGTATTTCATGGGTGAAAAAACAAAATTTTAATTTTTATTTACTGCAAAATAATGATATGAAATAAAATGATATCCCTGGTGTCAGCTATCTTTCCTGTCTGTGAGAGATTTGTGAACAAAACAAAAAATGTTGAGGCATATTTCACTCATAATTATTGCAGTTTGCAGTTATGCCTCAGTGTAATCCAATTATAACCCGAGTAACTTTACAGACCATCCCACCTAGCATACGTCTGTGCCGCATTTCGGTCAGATTGCGATGTGTCACCGTCTGATGGTACAAGACTCCAGACCCAGAGGCCCTAGCCTGCTATTCCCCTGCTGGCCCTGACACATGCATGGAGCTCATTAACAGGGAAGGCGTGACCATCCAAAGCCCATGACAGCGGCTCCACAGTAACACAGTAACAAATCCAATTAGACATCATCTAAATTAACACTGTAATGAAGTTTCTTGAGAAAATGGGGCCAGAGGAGAAAAAAGGAAGGATGTGTGATGGGCGGCTCTCGTCAGAGGCAGTGGCGTTGTTCAGCTGCCCCCGGTGGAACCCAAGAGCATTGCGTTGGGGGGAGCGGCCAGCTAATTTCTGTGATGGACTTTCTGTGTTCCTGCTGGGGTTTAAACGGAGGTTGGTGTGAAGGGAAATCTGACACACAGCTGACAGCACTCCTATCGCACCAATTTCTCACCAGAATTTTCCACCATTCCTTTTTAAGGAGTTTAACAACATGATTAGCTAACAAAATCGTAGCCACTGTCCTCATGGCTTGCATGGAGGTGTGTAGAAGAGACCTGTGGGGGGTGTGTATGCTATTAACCACCGCAAACTAAGGCATGCCCCACCCTTTCCTTCGCTGTTATTACACAAAGCGCTGACGTTATGCATAACAGAGCCAGTGTTTTTTTCACAATGAAGACCAATGGACAGGGCGCGGGCAGCCCAGATGGTGCTGGGGGAGAGAGTGGTGCACTCCCCCCGGTCCACCCCACCTGCCCAAGCTTGAGTCATAAACATTTCACCGCCATGCTGACATCGGGCCACTCCTGGAGTGGGTCCAAACTACACTCCATGAGGAGGATGAAGAATGAGCTTGCATCGATTTATGCAGCAATAACAAGACAAGTGTGAGCGGATTAAAATTCTAAAGAGACAAAAGAATGATGCAGAAGAATGATGCATAGACCCAGAAAGCCACATGCTCCGGCAATGTGACGCCTGGCATTTCACTGCAATCCAGGTTCAGAAGACACCACTACACTGTCATACAGCCACATAACATATTGCATGTCAGTATGATCTGCGTCCAGAAAACAGCACTGCACTGTCATACAGTTGTGCAATACACTGCACCTTGCTGCGACTCTTCACACTTGACGATGTACTCATTGTGTCATTAGCTGCATAACACACTGCATGTACAGAGACAGGGGGATGGGGAATCAGCCAGACATAGCCAAAGGGCAGAAGATCAGGTGTGTAAGCACCCCCATGATCAGGTATGTAAACAGGTTCACGATCAGGTGTGTAAGCACCCCCATGATCAGGTATGTAAACAGGTTCACGATCAGGTGTGTAAGCACCCCCATGATCAGGTATGTAAACAGGTTCACGATCAGGTGTGTAAGCACCCCCATGATCAGGTATGTAAACAGGTTCACGATCAGGTGTGTAAGCACCCCCATGATCAGGTATGTAAACAGGTTCACGATCAGGTGTGTAAGCACCCCCATGATCAGGTATGTAAACAGGTTCACGATCAGGTGTGTAAGCACCCCCATGATCAGGTATGTAAACAGGTTCACGATCAGGTGTGTAAGCACCCCCATGATCAGGTATGTAAACAGGTTCACGATCAGGTGTGTAAGCACCCCCATGATCAGGTATGTAAACAGGTTCACGATCAGGTGTGTAAGCACCCCCAAGATCAGGTATGTAAACAGGTTCACGATCAGGTGTGTAAGCGCCCCCATGATCAGGTATGTAAACAGCTTCACGATCAGGTGTGTAAGCGCCCCCATGATCAGGTATGTAAACAGGTTCACGATCAGGTGTGTAAGCACCCCCATGATCAGGTATGTAAACAGGTTCACGATCAGGTGTGTAAGCGCCCCCATGATCAGGTATGTAAACAGGTTCACGATCAGGTGTGTAAGCGCCCCCAAGATCAGGTATGTAAACAGGTTCACGATCAGGTGTGTAAGCGCCCCCAAGATCAGGTATGTAAACAGGTTCACGATCAGGTGTGTAAGCAACCCCATAGACAGGTGTGTTAGCAGCCGCATGGGCAGCTCTATAAGCATGTCTGTGACATGGTGGGAGGGACAGGCAGGGCTGCATGCCGATCAGATCACACCTACCCCCGCTCATCCACCCTGCACTGATACACCGACACCTGAATTCATATCAGGCAAAATTAGCAAGAGGTGTTTCTTTGCCCACCTGAATCACACCGAGATTCTGTCGATAAGCCCCGCAGAGTAATGCATTTTTGTTGCATTTTCTGTGTCCACACAGTCTACAGAAACACATCCACTTTCCAGAGCCAGGGCTCCCTGCTGAAAATAGTCATGTGCTTTCACGTGTGCACGTGTGCGATTATGCGGTCAGGTGGGTTTCTCAGGTCCTGCATTTGCGTACTTAAAGGACCACGATGATGCTGCCTGCTCCCTGCTCCACGTTGCCGTGGAAACACCATGACTCCAGAAGGTTATCCAGCCTCAGAGTGGGGAGGTCTTGCTCTGGGTTCGCCCCGGAGGAGCAAAGTTGGAGTGTGTGGAGCTCTGTGAGGCTGTGATGGACTGGAGAGGGTTATTTGAGAGATTATGGGAGATTTCTGACTGGGTCTGCAGGTTAATGTAGATGGCAAAGTAGTGTAAAGTTGGTTTATCGGGGATAAGATGGGTGAGGTCTTCAGGTCTGCAAGGAGGGACCCAGGGGCATTAGGGGGATATCAGTTGGTGACAAGAGGCACAGAGGAGATGAAGGGAGGACTTTTTAAAAATGTGAGACTTTCAGTTTGCATTTTGCCACATGCAGGAGTTTGGGCTCAATCCAAGAGACAATGATGGTTGGCAATAGAGCAGCGTTGTAAAGATGTTCTGAGGAGCTCTCCTGCATCCCTGAGCATCCCATCTTCTGGTTATACAAATGTAAATTCTGGGTGAAACTAATCCAAGCTACCCTCACTGATCTGCAAGAAGCAGAATCTTTTCACTGTATGCAGTGAATGTCAGGAAAGATCTCAGCATCTCCAAACTGGGCCTGTCCGGCTGCCAGCCGGGTTTCCTCCTGCTCCCCTCAGGCGTGACAGATACACGGAAATCATCTGCGTAAAACAATCTGGGGTATTATTTTTCCCAGGGACGTAGCACCGATGCGTAGTGCTGGCGGACAGCACGTTGCTAACCAACGACTCACGAGGCGGCAGATGGCGGGATTTGGCTGGCCAGCACCTGCCGCAGGTGCGTCTGAATCACCCAGGAAGCAGCTCTGTGAAGCCGAGGTGAAAAGCAACCAGCTTAATTGCAACTCCATGTCTGTCCACGTGACAGGCGGTAAAGTAAACAGCTGCGGAACCATTATTTAAGGCTGGCTTATGATGATGTCTTAAAGATGGTGCCCTCTAGTGGTAAGGGGCTCATTTTTGCACTAAACACGTGCATGTACGCTGGTGTGCGTCTCATGGGAGCTGCGGTGGTGACCATATCTGGGTGTCCATGGTTAAACCGTGGGGGGGTGTGGGGGGGCGGCTTACTCACAGCTGCATGATCAGGTAGAGGTGGTTGGAGCTTTCATAAATGTCCTCCAGGGCCACAATGTTCTCATGCTTTATTCTGGAAGAAAAAAATCAGATCAGCGACTCTACATATTAACATTATTTTACTCAATTACTCAGAAGACATTCTTTTTTAATTGGACATTAACTGAAATAAACAAACCCCTGCTGTACGGTACATCAGCTCCCACTACGGGAATATAAGTCCAGTTCCCCGAGCACAATGCTATGCTGTGATATTTATGAGTATATAAATCATACAGTAAATAGGTACATCTCACAAACATACACATACACAGGCTGAAATTCAAGAAAGTTTCATTTAAAACACAATTTCTTCCTTCAGCATGACAAAGAACAAGTCTTAATCATATATGTGGAAAGAAAAAATCAGTAGGAGATTTCAGGATTTTCTCTGAGAAAGCAGACCAATAGTGGCCTTAATTCCTTGAAGAAAATACACCAATAGGAGAATAGATGCTACTGCAGAGAATCTGGCCCACTGGAGCCACTCATTAAGATCTCTATATTATCAGTCAGACCAGTTCAGCCAATCCTAGAGTGATCCATTACTCTTATCTCACAAAGAATAAAACAGAGGATAATTTAGTGGTTTCCACTGGCAGCATATTCCCTCTTAAGATGAAAAGCCCAGAACTCCATATTCTCAGCTAGTCCAGTTCAGCCGATCCCACCCTCTCCACCCACCAGCAAAATCATTAAGTTTTCATCATTAAAATCATGGTAGAAAGCCATGCAGTAATAGCTGATGAAGGAGGACAGGGCAGAACTAATAATACATTGAGTTTTTTTTTGTGCCGGAATTAATGACAATGTAATATGGAGCAAAAAGGGGCAGGAAATTCAGCGCAGCGCTGATGCATTTATAAAGGGCTGCTTTAATATGTATGTGGCAGAATGGACCCAGGCTGACTAAGACGGCCATTATTAACACCTGAATATTTTAACAGCACAGATTCCCATATAAGCCTGCATTGTTCATACTCCTTATGTGGCTTTCAGGAGGTTATAGATGTTCCCGTGGTAACCATAGCCGTAGCTTCCATGTCAGCGGGTCGGCACGCAGCTTGAACACGTTGCTGTACGCCCGCTTCCCAGTCCCTGTAACCATATCTGCGCATGTGAGCTTACATGCATGTCTTTAAGGATCTGTCACAGTCCTCCTAGTTGTTTGCCACACCTTTATATGGGTGTCCTCTCATCCGACACCTTTGGTCACGGTTAGCAATGACACATATCCCTCACGCTGGTTAAGGCACCAGATTCTCCAGGGTGCAGGACACAGACTGTAGCTCCTCTGTCCTACCTCTCTTCCCTCCCCCGCAGCTGCCGAAGCCCACGCCTCTGTGGTAAATTACCCCGGCAACCGGCTCATGGCAAATACGTGTGTGTACACATGAGGATGTGTTTACAGGGCTGATGCTAATCGATGCCACAACGCTGATGAGCCCAGAGGGTCATGATGACAGTCCTGGGAACCATGGTGACAGGGGACAATAGCAAGAAAACAGGTGGCAGGAGGCCTGGATGGAGACATGTCACGTGATACTAGGCTGTCGACCGACAAGTTGGCTCTAAAAGCATCATGCATTGGGAGCAGTTGTGGTAAAGTTAAGCTATTACAGTGTGACGTGGCTGTGATGACCTTTAGCTGGGTGTTGATGGTGAACAGGCCTCCTTATGTGGCATCAGCCAGTGACTACCTGGTCAGAGTGAGACAAAGCTTTCATAGAACCATATCAGTACTAGGCCAGGGCTACTTTCTAAACTATAAATTCTGTTTGCTTCAGGATGTGACCTAAACATTAATGTTCATGTTCTACCTTGGCTCTAACTAGTGGAGAATTAGGTGCAATTATGACATTTGAACCAAGAACATGGGATGGCCACAGCTAGCTGTGATGCTGTGTTAGTATCTGGCTAAGATATGCATTAGTGTGGGATCTGTTACCATCTGGATGAGAGGCGTGTAAGCATTTAGACAAAGGACATGCTAGCCAAAGTTGTGTCAGCATTTGGATAAGGATCATGTTAGTGAGAGCTGTGCTATCCTTGATGAGGGTCATGTTGACAGGCAGACGAGTGGTGTGTTAGCCTGGTCTGTGGTAGCATCTGGGCAACAGTCATAGCAATGATGTGGTACCACCTGCAGTAGGGATGTTCTGGCATGAGGTATATTAGCATCTGGATGAAGGGTGTATTAGTTAGCAAGTGGATGGATGGATGAGGGATGTTGTATCGAGGATTGTGGGATAATTGGATAAGGGTTATGTTTGCATCTGGACGAGAGGTATGCATGTGGATGAAGAACATTGTAGTGAGAATTTTGGGACAATCTAGATGATGACGGTTTTAGCATCTGGATGAGGGATGTGTTAGCATCTGAATGAGGAATATTGGAATGAGGATTTTGGGAGAATGGATGATGACCATGTTAGCCTCTGGATGAGGGATGTGTTAGCATCTAGGTGAGGGATGTTGTATTGAGGATTGTGGGAGCATATTTATGGGGGACATATTAGCATCTAGATGAGAGAAGCTTTAGCAGGAACTATGGGGGCATCCTGATGGGGAACATATTAGCATCTGGATGTGAGATGATTAGGTGAGGAATATGGGAGCATCTGTACCATTTAACGAGAGTTATGGGAACATCGGCAGAATGCCAGAATTACTTAAAGGTAATGCAAAAGCTGCCATAATTAGGATGGTATTTGTGAGGGCTGTTAATGAATACTACGCCACTAGCCATGTAGGCCCACCTCAGTATGGGCACAAGGTGTTGTTACTGAGGTCTCTAAGATTGTCTTTTAGTGAGGGCCATTAGCGGGTGCTGTATTTTCAAAAGAGGGAAGGCAGTGCTGCAATAGGATTAGGAGGGAGCCGCCAACGCCTGCCATTGCCATGAGAAATGCAGTGTGGGCAGCCACCCACCATGGCTGGTGGGGGAGGGAGGGGTTGGATCTGCAGGGGCTGAGGCACGACTTCACATTTACACTCTGGTAATGATAGTGGAGAGAAGAGGAGGAGGTACACAGGGGTGCAAGACACAGACAAAACAAGCAAGAGGAGGCAGGAGATCACAACAATAGTCATTCTTTAATCCTCTGTTAAACATCTTAATATTTTATCCTTACTACTATGAACAATGGAGCTCTCAGTGCCGAGGCTGTGCCCAGTTCCTGATTATTGGGGGTATTCCAGGATTAACCGTGTTTCGACCAATAATGTTGGTGCAACTGAGCCAAGCCTTGCTGTTGGAGGCTGGCGTTCCAAGCACCACACACATGTTCTGCTTAAATGCTATGTGCTAATGCTGCTGCTGTGGCCTGTCCATGGATCGGTTTCTAGTGCCCCCCCCCCCCCCCCCCCCCCACCTATTCTTTGCCCCGACAGCTGTTTCTCAGCACTCTGCGTAATAACCGCAAACACACCAAAGAGGCTAATGCTAAAGACTTTCTGGGTGGCTTTGGCTAGCGTTGCCCTCACAAACAGACAAAAACAGAGCACCACTGTGGTGTGTTTATCTGTTTAACCAGACGTAAGGAAGTGACGTGTATCATCCATTGATTGAGGTTCATATGAATCACTAGAGGAAAACACCTTTGCTACTGCAGTCTGTAAGCCGCTGAGAAAGGCTTGTGTTAGCAAGGGATGAGTTAGCTCTGACAAACTGTCTATCAACAGGAAGGGTCCTGCTCCCAGTTGAAGTTAACACTTATTGTGTCATTGGACAAGCAATAAAGGACTGTCAGTCACTCTGCTGCTAGGAATCACAAGACCAACAGTCCACGATCCCATATAAATGTTCCAGGGAGCTTGCTGAAGACAGGGCTTGGCTGCCCAAAGCATGAACACAGTAGGTTGTATCCAATGAATACCAGCTTTGCATTATGTAATTTTTATATGTCTGCAGGGTTTTATGTGATAACAATTTTTCTTACAGGTTACTAGGACTCACACAAAACTGTAATGTTTTTGTCATCATAAAGCTTTTGACTCCCAGAGTGTGAACTCCTCCAGAATATTCTCACTCCAGTAGCCAGGTCTTCCTTCATAAATATGAATACAGCACAAAAGAAAAAGGGAAGGAACTGTAATTAAACACTTCAATGCCATTTCAAAGTCACAAATTCCACTGACTGTGAAAGTCAGGCACGTAACATAATGAGTTCAGAGATGCACTATTAAAACACAGATGTGACAGACAGCTTACATTTGCTATGAATATATAATATAATATAACACTGCCTGAAAAATTCAACAAAACCCTTTATGCTGGAAAGACCCAAGAAATATAAAATTCATGTTTACTATAGAACACAGAGCTTACTCTAGTGTATTGGGTCAGCCAATCCGGGCAAAGTTAAATAGTGATTCCGTAGTCGAGGACCAATCACTGTACAACTCAAAAATTTGCCCATATATGTAAGTAAATCATTGTACAGGGTGAGTCCTTAGGCAGTGGTAGATTGATGAGTAATGAAACAAACAGGATTTAACACTTGGCTATTATATCTTCAGTTATAGCTACTAGGCCATTAGACTCTAGAGGCACCAGGCAAAAAAGCTCCCAAAAGTGAGTCTACATTTCCTATACATGAAGGAGCCTTGCTCAAGGACCCGCAGATGTGCTGCAGAAAGGCTTGAACCAGCGGCCTGCCGATCACAGGCACACTGACCACACACTGCCCCCCAGTATAATACAGTCAGTAAGAAAATGTGTGCGAAAGAAACTGGATGCCACAACCACAATCAAGGAGTGTACTGATCCATTAATATTCTGCCATGTTTCAGCAAATCTCAGAGATGGAAACGAGCAGAATGATGGGAGACAGGCAGTCAGAGGAGGCCTCTTCAAAGTGGGGTCTTTCTCCAGGTTAGTGCTCTCCAGTCCACTTCCAGCATCGCTATACTCTACCCATGCATAACGAAAAGCGTAAATGGGTGAGTGTTTTAACATTCTGCCTGAAGTGCCATAACACCCAGGCTGACTAAAGCTAACTTATTACAGGTGCAGCCTGAGATGTGTCTCACACATGGATGAGAGCATCTCTGTAGAAACTGAGCTATCTGATACTCACTTGGACTCCAAACACGTATTCTCTCATACCTGTCACATCCATCACAAGTTCACTGTGGGTCGGTTCTGTAATGTGCTTCAGCGTAAGTGTCCTGCCTTAATCATTGCAAATATGAAAGCGAGGGGACAATGTTCCTAAGTCTGTGAAATCCACCATAACACCCTTCTAGTAATTGGGGCCCCACCTAACTGCAAGTTAATGGATGTGACATCAAAATATGTCAACATGTTGATTTGCAGGGAACAGCAGTCAACTTGGCAGAACATCTCTGAAATTAATTAAACTACCGCTAATCCTCAATACCTAACAAGAGCATAAGTCAAGTCCAGCACAATGTGCAACATAACATCTTCAGCTTTCTAACATCAATCAAATCTTCCATGGAGTATAACAGAGACCCAACATCTTCTTAACATTAGTCACGTCCTCCATGATGTAAAACAAAAGACCACCAGCTTTATAACATTAATCAAGTCTCTCATGCAATAGAAAAAAACACCAGCTTTTTAACATAAACGTATGCAAACCGTGCATGATGAATTCAAGTTGTAATTAACAGGCACGTCATCATGGTGTTAATTCATAGAATAAAGATGTTTCATTCATAACTGTGCATGTCCCATGACATTTGGTAGTTATTCATCCCAATGTATTTGCACAATGAAACAAGTCATTAAGAGCAACTTATTAAAACATTAGATGTCTTGCATTAACGTGACGATGCATGTGACCACAGTAAATACGGGTTCTCTGTTCAGACTGTGTGGCATGTTGCCTGCATTCGGGGAGCTGCCATGAGAAGCTCAGTGGAATCAACTCCTGAGCCAAAGGCCATACAGGGAGGGGGGTAGGCTATGGTGGCCTCATCCGATGACAGGTAAGCCCTTCCTGTCTGGGAGCTAAACTCCTGAAAGCAAAAAGCCCTGTCTATGCCTTCACCATGACAAGTAAAAATGCTTTTCAGTTCACAGTACAAGAAGCAGCAGAGGACACGTTCCCTACATGTTACGTGAGATTCCTCTAGGTACTCCGGTTTATTCTCACAATGGAAAAAAATGTAGTAGGCAAACTGTCATCCTTAAATTGCCCATAGTCTGTGTGTTTGTGTGGAGGGTGGTTGTACTTATCGTCAGGGTAAAACCTGACAGTCTTGCATTTTGTTTGGTTACTTATGGTTAAGGTTAGGGCTAGGTAGGGATTAAGGTTTTCATAACTAGATTAGGGTTTTTTTCCCCATAGAAATGAAGGGACCGTTCCCATAAAGATAGGTACGCCAACATGTGTGTGTGTGTGTGTGTGTGCGTGGGTTTGCATAGATCCCATTTGGGGACCAAAATGTGCGGTAAAACCTGAAATTTCCTTTCTTTTGAGGACACTTCTTCAGGTCCCCATTTGGATAACCTCAATTTGATAAAAATCTGTGAATGCAATCAAAAAAGTAAAAGTGCCAAAAGTCTTGTATTTTGGTTGGTTGCTTATGGTTAAGGTTAGGGCTGGGTAGGGGTTAAGGGTGTTGTGATTAAGATTAGTGTTTTTCCCACAGAAATGAATGGACAGTCCCCATTTAGATAGGCAGACCAACTTGTGCATGTGTGTGTGTGTGTGTTTGCGTGTCCTAAGATAGACAAGTATCATGCCTAAGGTATCTCCTGCCTGGAGCTGTGTGATTCTTGTGATGACAAATGACAGAAAGATGGATGAATAGATGAATGAATGGATGGATGAATGGATCAAACTACAAAAACTCTGTTCTAGATGATGACTCTGCCTGTTTCAACTTTAGCCTCAGACTGAGAGGTGCATCCGTTTGCATCGGTTTATAATGAACTGACAGATCATCCCCTCTCACCACTCTTTTTATTTAATTCAGTCTCTTTAGTCTTCATATCAGAATCGCCAAACAGCTAACAAAGTTTCCTAAGCTGTGTGGGGGTGGTTGGTGACTGTGCTGTAATTTTATAATGTCTCTCCACGGACGCGGCTTTCAAGCCGGATACCCATTACCAGTTAGCATAAGCATGAGAGCAGTGGGCTCGGAAGTGCCCACGGAAGAAGCATTTTTTTCTGCAGAGCTTCTGCGATCTTTTGTGTGAGCAGGCGTGTGAGGTTCGTGCTGTCTGTCCCCCCCATTGAAGTTCAGATGAAGTATCCAACCTCCGGGAAAGGGGAGGAATTGGAATTTCACATCCCTTACTTGGCTGAGGAGTAATAAACAGCACAATCTGAGAGTCTCAGGAAACCACACAGCTGCCAGTGAGTGGCCCCGAAAGGGCAAAGGTGACAGGGGGAAAATGTGAATCTGTGATTTCTTCAATAGCTTACATTTTCTTGAAGATAAAATCGACACAAAATAAAGTCTATGGCAAATCTATGGCTACTCTACCCGCCATGGCTTCATGGGTGTGGAGTTTGTGTCTTCACCTCATGTCATTATGGGATTTCCTCTGGTTACTCCGGTGTCCTCCCAAAGCCCTGATGCTAACGTTAATTGGAGTCATCAAATTGCCCATTGGTGTGCATGTGTGTGTGAATGGTGTGTGAGTGTGCCCTGCGATGGGCTGGTGTTCCACCCTGGTTTGTGCCCGTAGCCTCCAGTATAGGCTCTGGACCCACCACGACTCTGAATATGAAATGCAGTTACAGAAAAATGGATGGACGAATACTGGTATATGTTTTACATACACATTATAGGTAGATATTAGACGATAGATGCTATTTGTCCTGACATATCAGTAAGAGTCAGGCAAGTGTGTTCTGTGTCTTCATGGTGGGTCCCCACAGATGTATGTGTGGTCCTATGTCCGCGACCATGGTAGTTCCTATGGAAAGCCACGGTGGGCATGGTTGGGGGTGGGGAGGGGGCCGGTACTTACTTGCGGAGCACAGCGATTTCATTCTCTATGCTGCTCTCCTTGCCCTTCAGCGCCTTCTTGGGGATACACTTAACAGCAAACATCTTCCCTGTGGTCTTTTCCTGAGCCAGGACGACCTCGGAGAAGGCCCCGCTGAAACAGAGGGAGTACGAGGGTCAAGGTCACAGCATGGGGTGGGGGGATGTGAAGGGGGAGGGGGGAAGAGGTGGGAAGGGCAAATCTGCAGAGCACGCAGAGCACTTATAACCCTATATATTTCAAGAGAATCACAGAGAGTGAAAATATTATAATAGAAAGACGATGAAATTTGTTTTGATCTCGTTCAGTTTTGTGCAGATTTACCTTTGTGAGTATCAGGTACCGTTAAGTCAATGTTGAGTCATTTATAGATGGTATAATTCAAGAATGTTCTGTTTGCTGTGTTGGTCTTCAGGTTCTAAGCATGTCCGTTACTGATTACCATGGTGTAATTACTGGTAAAAGGCCACAGTTATAACTAAAGGGCTATCTGTTATTTGTGTTTCCATCTTGTAGGATCGCTAATGTCTTCACTAACATAATCATTATCAGGCTTATACACCACACTTCTCTGTTCTAATTTCGGGGTGTTTGAGCAGTAAGATATCATTTCTGGGCTTGTAAAGTGAACTGATCTGTTCAAGCTGGTCTTGTAAAAGAAGGTGGAGAATGGAATCAAAAGTAAGGGAGAGGGCAGTATATCAATTCAAACTGGCCAACACTTCAGTCAACTGGACAAATAAAGGCCTCATTTATATTGTGGCTGATTCTTTTTCCATTGCATTAGCAGTGGTCTTTGAAAATCCAGGTTAATACGAAAGACAAGGAACAGATAAAGAATTTCTTTTACTTTGCTTTCTTTTACGGTTTGGCCATAGAGTATATTCTCCATTTATTGATTAAACTAGCAACTCCCCCCCCCAGAGAGTGCCAGATAGAAGGATTGCTGTTGATGCCTCCTCTCCTGTTCAGCTTTGTTGTTCACTTAGCTCCACATTAGCATGTAAATTGTAAAACAAACGAAACTCTCCTTTAATTCTGCAAAACCTGGAAAACCCAGGGGGCAGTGCTGAACTCATTTCCCGTATTCCTGGGGAAGGTGTTTCCATTCCAATTTTATGGCCCTATCTCTGTAACGACCCATGGGGATAGGAGATGAAAGGAAACAATGTTTGAGATCCAAATCTGCCATTATACCCTTCAAAAAAAATTAAAGTTTACCCCTGGCCGGCACAACTAGTGGCAAAACTCGTGTGGGCAACATACAAGGTGCACAAATGTCGACAATGTGGAAGGTTCAGTTAAATCAGTCAACATGACAGATCACTGATTAACATTCCATTCACAGCGCCACCCACAGGAGAGATATGAGCAATATCATGATATAGAGAACTTAATCCAAACAACCCCTCTACAGCCAGTGCCATTTTCCATCTCTTTCATTCAGGATCCAGTGTCTTTGAGTTATGATAAAATCAAGTGGTATGGAGTACAGCCCTGGGAGAGTCCATCATATCTGAGAGTACAGGATGGGGGTGTGTGGAACATCGGTTTCACACACTTCCTCTCTGTTGCACTCACTACTATCCCTATCTCTTAGCAAATTAAATTAAAGCCTATTTCTTTCAAGTTGAATGTTTTTCAGATATGGACCAGCTGTCAAAATACAACGCCCTAACTGTACCCCCCCACCCCCCCGGCCAATCCACCTGCACTGGACTGAACTGTCAGACATACATTACGGATCAGCATTAGTCACTAGACACCATTTGAAATGAACATAGAAAACCCCCAGGAAGTATGAGGGGCAGTAGATGTTACCATACTAGAAGCAGAATATGCAAGGATTAATGCGTGACAAGCCATATATTGTATATGTTTAAAGGAATGGATGTACAAGCAAAGTACCACCCAACCCTTATTCCACAGTTACTACATACTTGGTTTACATGTTTTCCCCAAAGACATACTTATATGTTGAATCAAAAATAAATTACTAGAACAACTATTACAATTTTGCCTACATCCGGCCCAAGCCATTATCGTTAATTAAAAAATTGTCCACTCCTAAGACCTTAAGCAAGTTGTTAGTTCAAAATTTACCATTACTAAGTCCAAAGGCCAGACTTTATGTACAAACATCTAAGGCAAATGTGTAACTGTGGTTTAAATGGGTTAATACACTCCATGCATTTTACATTTTTAAATGCACTATACAGAGGCAAAGAAGTAAATAAAAGTAAATAAATACACATATTTAACGGTGGGGGCGGCATGGTGGTGCAGTGGTTAGCACTGTTGCCTCACACCTCTGGGACCCAGGTTTGAGTCTCCGCCTGGGTCACATGTATGTGGAGTCTGCATGTTCTCCCCATGTCGTCGTGGGGTTTCCTCCAGGTACTCCGGTTTCCCCCCGCAGTCCAAAAACATGCTGAGGCTAATTGGAGTTACTAAATTGCCCGTAGGAGTGCATGGGTGAGTGAATGGTGTGTGAGTGTGCCCTGCGATGGGCTGGCCCCCCATCCTAGGTTGTTCCCTGCCTCATGCCCATTGCTTCTGGGTTAGGCTCCCAGAAGGATAAGCAATTTGGAAAATGGATGGATGGATGGATCAATATTCAACTGTACTGTAAGTAAAACCCAAGTTATCGTACCATCTAATTTAGGCAGGTTCAACTAGACTGTAAAGTGTGACTGGAGCAGAAGTGCATTACATTAGCAAGTCATTTTGGTGTGTAACCACTGACCACAGGTCCCACAGGTTTTACAATCCTGGTTGTTGTCTGAGTGACTTGTAGCGATTTCTTTGTTTTTATAGTTTACATTAAACAACGTTCGTTAGACTTAAAGATCATAATCACACATTGATTTACTGCTGTGATTTTCTCTACATGTCCGATCATAGAAATCAACAATCTTCAGATTTGAGTATTCAACAGTGCTCAGGTATACATTTTTAAAATCATCTTTAGATCTTACAAGAAACTAACGATGAGTGAGGCAAAAAATCTAACATTTCCAAGGTGGAATTGGACGAATACAAAATCTGATATCTTACTATGAGCTCTTTGAATTTACAAAAACTGACTTGGATTAATGCTGGATTAATTTTAATGGATACATTTTTTGAGGTAGGAAAAAGCATTGCATCTAAAAAGAAAAGCCACAGCTTGGTCTCAGAAAGCATAGCTGCTTCTGATTCAGGGTGTAATATGAGTACGTGACCCTGAGCAGCAGCACCTCTTATCTGATCACTGAGCTGGCTGCGTTCAGCCTCTCTGGGGGATGTTTCTCTGCTGTGGGCTAGAGGGTATGCGGCTGATGAGCTATGATGGAGTATATCTGAATCTGTAACGGCACAGGTAGTGTTCAAACTGTAGCTTCTCCCTGCTCAGCCAAGCTTACCACATACTGTGTTCAGAGACACCATACAGAGTCCCCGTGGGAGTCATTCCCTCCCCCAGCGAAGTACCGTTGTCCCACAATCCCCTACATCAGCAAATTACTGATTTCCCACTGAGTTAGGATTGTTCCCAGCAAAAATCTTCATGGTCAACAACAGTCATACCCGGAAATCCTCTTGACAAGAAGTTACCACCATAGGAAGCGCAAATTTCCAAAACTGTAATTTTTCTGAGAAGAGACCCCCAGCGACCTAAAGTCTGGCTTCCGCCGGCATAATATGTTACAGTATTGTGAAGCAAAACTCGCTGGGTGTCACAAAATGCGAGATGGACTCAAAAACGGGTGTTTGGGCGAACAAAAGAGGTTTATTTAACTAAATAAGAGCAGGGAAACAAACGAGACCACGAGGGATCAAAACAAAAAGGCGAGTTTGGCTAAGAACACAGGCAGTCAGGAGGTGCGACATAAATGACTGAACTGGGGCTGACGAGACAAATGGGTAAATACAAATAAAAAGGCTAATGAGGGGTAACAAGCAACAGGTTTGGCTCATCAGGGCCACGTTTTCTGAAAATGTATTCCACGAGTTTTGGAATATATCCTTACCCTTCCCCGTCTCCAAAGTGTCCTCCATGTTCCATACACCCCTACCAATGGGTAACCAATATATCCCACAACTCCTTATCTAGTGATAAGTTGCCTCGGTGCACAATGGACAAAGTACCACAGCTGTCTAAATATAAAAATGGCAAAATGGAGTTTTGAACATTCTTTACACGTACAGACCCTCCTCTGCTAATGAACTTTCAACTTTCAAATTTTCAAACATACGAACAAAGAGGACTGTAAGTCCAAATTGTGTTCACTGGGCTCCAGTTTTCTGTCCGCAACATCAATTCAATTTTTCTGCACACTAATTCCACCTAGTATGACTTCTGACCGCTACTCCCGCCAAGCAGCAGCGTAGCGTGCGTACTCCCAGCTTCATAGTTCTTTGTACTTGCGTATACCCTTCAAATGATGTTAAATGATGGCTTACGAACGTTTCAAGTTATGATCGGCTGTTCGGAACGTATCTTGTTCGTAAGTAGAGGAGCGTCTGTAAAGAGATTCATCTCACGTTACTAAATATTGCCACTACGTGGCACTGAGGATAGAAATCTGGTGAGGAATGAAAACCAGCCAGTGAGTAAGTTGGACTCCAGTCAATCTGTTGACAATTTCATAACAGCCCCCGAGGGATTCAAAGGAGTCGGTAAAAAATGAAAGAAAACAGGCTCAACTCAGGGCAGGATGATTGGATCACTGATGCTGCGCATCCTGGGTGAGCATGTCCGTTTTGAACCCTGCTTACTGCTGTGGCCAGTCTCAGGTACATAGATTTCCTCTGGAGAAATAGACTAGGGAGGATTGTGCATCTGCCCAGCTGGCCTTTCTGTGTTGCTACGTTACCATGTTTTTCTCCTGATGGTCGCCCTGGCTGATGACCTGCTCTGTTTTCTCATCTTTGTTCCTATGCTCTCATCCTCCACTTGCTTTTCCTCCACCCCCTCCTTTCTTGTCTTTTCTACAACTAATGTTACATCACTTAGTTACCAAGCATACTCCTCCATCCAAATCGAGTGACGTAGTTTAAGATAAGCTTTTTTGGCAGGGGTGAAGCAGCAGGACTCCTACTGCAAGCCTTAACCGTTCTTTTGACCCTTAGCCACCCTCTCCGACCTACTGCCTGCCCTCTCCTTCTGGGAATGTTTCAAACTGATCTGTCCTCCCTGAAATCCTGATAATTCTAGACTTCCTAGAGAACAGTAGTCATGAATCAAGGGCCTCAGAAACTAGCATGTTCCCTTGTGGATGGAGACAGACCTGTACACTGTCTGTGGCTCACTGTGATCCAACCAATCACAAGCAGGGAGTTCTAATAGTTTTACAAATATGTAATCTCACACCGATGACACTCCCTGCTGTGTGCTGAAGGTTCCTCCATGTGTGTACACTCTGTTGTGTATGTACTGTAACAGTGTACAGTACAATTTATGATACTGTATGCTATATAGCAGTATAATGTACAGGTGCGAGCTCTGTCACACTCTCTGGGGACACGATTAATGAAAACACATAAATGATTAACCATGATAAAGGCCAGTGAGTCACAGGACTCAGCCCATCTTCAGCTGCAGTCACACCTGATGTTCCTCCTCCTATAGTTTAGGTTCTGTTAGAGGTTACCTATCTCTACAATTCAACAGAGTCAAGACAGGAACCTTTACCATCAAGACCCACCACTGCCTCCATATCTGATTCCTTCATATAAACAAGATTTTGCACATTTCAGCTGAAATTACCATGAACATCAATATTCCTGTCTAGACACTGATATGTCTCCTTCCCCCATGCATTATTTTCATCTGCTGTTAATACGATTCACTTCACTTTTAATGCGTGCATGTAATATGAGATTCCAGGAAATTAACGGAATTAGAAGAACAAATCTACAAATTGTACCATATGATGCATCTCATTCCAACGTTAGTTCTATGTGCTTCGTCATTTGACTGGCTACTCTCATTCCAAGATCTAAATCAACCCGTTGCTTACTAATCCCATGCTTGCAAAGCTAATTAAGAAGCTTCTGTCTATATTTGGAAAACCCATGTCAAGTATTATAAACCTCAATCCTCTGGACATCCCCCCCAAATCTTTTAAGATAACTGTAATCAGGGCCTTACTCAAGAAGCACCTTGTGGATCTGTTTCATCTGTCTAGTACCAGATCTATGTTAAACACCTAATTTTTATCTTTACTTTTACAGAAATGCAGCTGTCTGTCTTACGACAACAAAGTCAATGACTGGTTCACTGTGGGGTCAGACATCACCACAGCACTGGAGGTTGTCAGAGATAACTTGCTCATTGTCTATGGCTGTGGTTAATGTCTCTTATTGATGGTCATGTATTTCATATTAAACTGTTATTAGCTGCTATAAGTCAATTATAAAACACTGAAATACTCAGATATCAATATGGAGTTCCTCAGGGCTCTGCACTTGGCCTATTACGCTTCTACCTGTATATATCAATCATAAACATGAGCTTAACTATCACAGCTAGTGACAAGGTCAGTGAAATATGTAATGACTTGGAAATTCTGTATAATTACGAAACTGAAATTCATTTTAACAGCCGCTCAGTCACTCAAACGTAAGCGTACATTCTCAGACTTTAAGATGATAATTTCTGGGTCAACAGGTGGCTTCGTGCTATACTTAAGGAATTAACGTTTAGCTCTTACATTAGAAATATATCTTGAGTGTCTTTCTTACAACCGCTGAATGTAACCAAGGTCAGAAAAATGCCAGCTATAAACAATGCGGTAAAAATTCCATGCACTTATTGCCTCAAAACCAAATTCCTGTAACACTATATCATTTAGCTTCATTAATGCCATCTTCAACTCAAAGAATGCAGCTGCAAGAGTTCTTACCAGAACTGAAATGTGTGAACATATTAGTCCTGTACTTCGCTCTCTACACTGATTACCCATCAAATTTAGAGTTTATAATAAACTGCTTGTCACCTTTAATGCCTAAAGGACACTCACTGTAATGTCTTCAGTGATCTTTTTCTTACATAAACTTTTATCCCATTACTTTGTCTATATGATGCTGCTTATCCTGTTGTACTTAAGAATTTATGAGACAACAATCTATCTACTAATATATAGGATTTAAACAAACTCTATTTTTATGTCTCACATAAAACCCATATGTTTATTTTCTCCTATAATTAGCAGAGCCGAGCAGAGGTTAGACCCTAAACCAGAGCTTTGTTAGCCAAGCAGTCAATGAAGTCACATGTGACTGGCTCTTCCCCAGCTCATTTAACTCTTGACTCCCCCAAGTGTCCCTCCCCAAGTGTTGACTACATCACCTTGGTTCATTTTGGTTCGCTAGGGCTGTCTCCGTTCCACGTGCTGGATCACCTGACACTGATCTCTCTATCCCATTTCCATATACCACATTCATGCTAATTTTATAGTTCAATTTGTTATTCATACATTCTATATCCCTTTTGTTCTAGAAGCAGTTATGGATGGATGGATGCATGGATGGATGGATGGATGGATAAATGGATGGATGGATAGGGCAGTTTTTCTTCGTAGTTTTTCCCAATTTTAGATTATAGATTATAGATTTTAGATTATTTAGATTTGTTTTTTTTTTTTTTTCATTTTCCATATTACCACAAAAGACTCACTCCATGTGGGATACTGAATAGGATCATGTGACAAGGGGTGGAAGTAAAGGAATGAGGACACTGGGTTCAAGATCAGAGGCTTTACAAAGGAATGACAACAAAAGGTAGCTTTTTTGGATTTTGGTAGTTTAGGCCCTGGCAAATGCGACTGGAGAGTCAAGTGGGAGCTTGGAAAGAGCTGTCACAGTAGGAGGGTTAGTCATCGTGGGAAAAGAGAAAATAAAAAATAAAATAAATAATAATAATAATAATAATAATAATATCATCATCATCGGGGCGGCATGGTGGTGCAGTGGTTAGCACTGTTGCCTCACACCTCTGGGACCCGGGTTCAAGTCTCCGCCTGGGTCACGTGTGTGTGGAGTTTGCATGTTCTCCCCATGTCGTCGTGGGGTTTCCTCCAGGTACTCCGGTTTCCCCCCACATGCTGAGGCTAATTGGAGTTCCTAAATTGCCTGTAGGAGTGCATGTGTGAGTGAATGGTGTGTGAGTGTGCCCTGCGATGGGCTGGCCCCCCATCCTGGTTTGTTCCCTGCCTCATGCCCATTGCTTCCGGGATAGGCTCCGGACCCCCAGTGACCCAGTATGATAAGCGGTTTGGATGGATGGATGGACGGATGGATGGATAATAATAATAATAAAGGTGGGATGGAGAAAAAGTGTAGGGGAATGTAGAGTACAAACAACCATAACACACATAACACCCATTAAAAAGACATCAAACAACAAAACATTAATAGCAGGCTAATGGTGACAATAATAAAAAATTACGACAATAATATCAACAACAGGACGTACCGCTGCAGCCCAGCCCAACCCGGGCCAAACCCAACCCCCCAATTCACCTAGAAGGGCCCAGAGCGTCCCGGACCACCCGCCAGGGCTCCCCCACGGCACAGCAGAACCAAGGACCACCCGGCCCGCGTCCCACGAGAGTAGGCCTACATTCCCCACATGATGGATCCTCCTCACGGGGAGCCCCCCACTCGCGCAGGGCCAGAGACAGAGAGTTAGGGGGGGCCCCTCAGCCCCCATTGCTTCCTCATCCCATGTTAGTGTAAAGTGTGTATGTATATGTGTGAGAGAGTTGTGGGTTTAAGTCTATAATGCATTAAAATTAGTGGGTGCATTTAGGGTATGAGGGTCCCACCGCTGGCAGACCGCGGAGTCCCTCATTCCCCTCCTTGCATTATTATCTTCCTTCTGCTGGCTAATGCTTGATTCTTTCTCATGCTACAGCCTGGATAATTGCATAGGAAAAGTCTCACGCACCAACCGGAACGACCTACATAAACAGCAATGAAGCCTGTCGGCCAATCCAATGGCACCTCATGGGGAATGTGGCAGAGGAACTGGAAGGCTGTGGGTATGGCTCAGCTTTTGGGGAAGCTACCTAAATGATTTGAATTTGAATATGGGTTTTTAAAAAATCACGCAGGATTAATTAAGTCTTTAATTTGTTTACACCCCGAGTAAGCAGCTGTAAAATAAGGTGACGCATGTTGTTTTCACCCTTGTGGTGACCCTACACTGAGGCCAGTCACATGGCAGGTACTGCAGTGCTGAGACACAGTGGCCAATGCGTTTGCTGGACTGTGTGCATGAAGGGAGAACTGTATCATGGGAAAACCCTGCCATGGAGGAGGGAGGGGGTGGAGTCTCTGGGACGGAAAGCAACAGGCAATATGTGGAGCCAGAGACATGAGAGAGCGAATGCGGCGAATGAAAATCCCTCGCATTGAGTCACTGTCAGCTCCGTGACAAGAGCCCTTGTGGGGGGTGGTGGGGGGGGACATCTTCACTTGTGCTCATTTTATTTGTCTTTCTTTCCCCGTGGATTAAAATAATGGAAAAATATGCCTTTTATTCATTTTGCAGAAAGAGGAATGATTAAACAAAGTACGCAGGCGGGCCGTGTGCTGCTGTAGAGAGACTGTGAGAGACGGACGGCGCAGAGAAGATGCACATGTAAAGAGAAGCACACGCACACACACACACACATACACACACAGTCAGGCGGGCCTCTAGCACAGTGTGGAAGACCAACTGGGAAAAAAACATTTGTGGCCTCCTTCAACTTCAGGTTAGGTGATGCATAAGTCCGGCCTTGTTTGTGATAAGAAATTAAAATGACAATGAAACATACTGTTAGCATGTAGAAAACAAGGTCTCTGACATGCAACTTTAGTGTAACAAGGCATGTAAAAACTAATCAGCACTACCTTTCCCACTCATCCCAGGATTTGACAGGATCTTCTATCAGTCACAGACAAACAAAAAAAACAATCAAGCCTCTCTCCGGCATTCTCTGCCAGCACTCGCTGGTAACCATGGTAAACAGCATTAATGAGGCCAGGCCTCGTGCTACCGAAGTAGAGATGGTTGCAACCTGAGCAGACTGTGACCAGGCTTAGACAGAACTAGCGTCCAGGACACACATCAGAGTTTCGGTTGATTAATTCAGGAAATTGTCTTCTACAAATGGTCATATCCACCTGGTGTGTGAGAAGGAATCTCTCACTGCCATACTACCTTTACACAATGGAATAGGGCTTTCTTCCTGATGTCATTGAAACAGACACACCAAGAGCAGAGAGAAGAAGGGGCCAACCCTAAAAACCCTGCATCCTACCCTAAAAAGAACTACAGCAGATTGAACTGCAGCAGCAAATACAGATACATTATAGAATCCCTGAACCTACAAACAACAACAGACATACCTGTAACCCCGAACACAAACAAATGGCAGAATCCACAGAGGCTTACAGACCCAAATACAAACAGATACCACAAACTATATAGACCCAAAATATATGACAACAGTCAGATTTACACTGTAAAATCACAACAGAGACCTCCAACTCAAAATACACATTACAGTATACACAACCTGACCTCAAATACACCACCATCAGGGGTATCCACATGCCCAAATGCAATCATGGAGATTGACAAATCCCCCCCCCCCCACATTCCCCATACAAAATGAATTACATCTGGCTCAGTCAGAGACTCCACAGCTCTTGCTAGGAGATATTAGAAGCACAATGTGTGTTTTCCTGTTAAAAGCTGAAGGACAGAGTGTGACATAAACAAGCAGGCACTGATTAGGGGACAGTCAGGTGGGGGAGGGATAAAATGTGCAGGAGAAATTTAGTTATCTTTCCATTGTTTCCTTGTTCTTTCTTTATGTTCTTTATGCTCATTAGTGTTTTAATGAATTAATGCATTATGATTTGGCGACACGGTAACCAAGTCCTGTCCTGCTAAAAAAGTCTCTCTCGAATCTGAATTTTAATTTTAATTAGAGCAGGAAAGGGAGAAGCGACAGATTGCAGGGAGACTCGCAAAGGTAGAGAGGCAGAGAGAGTGGGAGGTGATTAAAGCAGTCATTCAGTCCCGTGTCAGAGATCATGGGTGGGATGATAAACGGAGCCATTAGCCCACGTCGTCTGTGTTTCAAGCTTGTTTCTGAGCAGGGGGTGAATACCGAAACCATCAGAAACCTCAGGCATCTTCTCCAGGTCCTTGTGCTATGATCCATCATGTGATCAGCACAGCGCCACTAAAGCTTCCAGAATAACCTTTCCATGATGCTCCACCTGTGTTCGTTGGACCTTAACTGACACCAGGCATCCTTTACTCTTACACAAACCAAGTAGAGAGGTTGTTTAGGGCTCAGTCTAGTTACAGCTGGTGATTCCTTTATGTTCACAGTCCCGGTTTTGTGATCCATTTGGCTGTTTTTTAGTGAACCTGGTTCTGGTCCAGCCACCCTCCCCATCCAGCACCGACAACTATCCCCACCACCTGCATGCCATCGTCCCACAACCTTCCATTCCAACAGAGGCCCCAAGTACCCCCGGTCACCTGCTGTGGGGTTCAGTCGGATGGATGCAGAGATTATTGGAAACAAAGACTGGTTCATTTCGGGGTGTCTAATCTGATTTTGGCTAAATTTTTACTGAGCTCCTACAAGGCTGTTGTGACGTGACTCCCCTGAAACTTCATAATAGTTATTTAATGCAGCAGTTATGTTTAAATTATGTAAAGAAATGATGGGTTTTGAAATATCAAAAAAAAGTTTTAAAGTTAATTAACTACTGAAAAGAACTGAGCTTAAAATGAGCTTCCTTCAAAAACATTAAATATTTGAGTGGACCCCTCAAAGAACCGCACTGCATTTACATAAGATCATTCAAATAATTTGTTCCTCTTCAAAAACAATCAAGCACCACTATGCTATTGAGAAGATGAAAGAGGATATTCTCTTCTTAAAAAATGAATTTCTCTTGGCAAAATTCATCATTTGCCACTGGCATTTGAAAGTATTTGGCAATAACATGGCTCAGACCCTTTTCTATAGCTCATTCTGAAGGTTAACTCTGCAGGTCTAACTTTTCATACTGTACTAATTGCTAAAGAATGGTGCATTTGACCGAACATTGCTTACGCAGGAGATGGTAACTTTCTGGAAACACCTGGGCTCTGCTCTCATAGCTGGAGACAAGCTCCACGTGTAGCACACTTTGCCAGACTGTTTCTGTAACACTTACATGAGTCAAGCAGATTTGTGGGCATGGGATACACTGAAGCCTTCCTCCTGCGAAGATGTGATCTGTGCAACATGGACTGACACAGGTCCAGCCTCTTCTCTGGCTGACTAAGAGCTCGAACTGCCACTCCACATGACTGCCACCTCCATTCACAGCCAATCAACTCGCCAATGGGCCACGTGGCCCCGGTCCACCCAGTGAGTGGACTTAGGTATTGGCTGCTTCATACCAAAGAGATCCTTAGACGACCTTTGAGAGCTAGCCTGTTCATTCCCAGATGGCTTTCTATGAGCAGGCAGGTAACACATGTCCCTTTAATCTCCTCAATATCATTTGTCCTTGAAAAATGCTGTAGCAGGGCTCTGGGGCCCCGGCTGCAGTGGTCCCCCCTGGATTACAGCCGAACAGGCCTGCTTTGTAGATTAAATCCCACAAAGATGATGAGCACCTCTTCAATCAAATGAAGCCTAAATCCAAAGCCACCTGCGCTGTCAGGCTGAATGGCCAAGACTGTTTGGGTCACTCAAACCCTTCAGCCATTAAATGAATGAGAGTCACTCAAGCCTGGCACCATTATCCAGCTATACCAAAACCATGCATGTACAAAGACGCCAGAGCTTGCTGTTGAAATTCTACATTTCCATGCTATACTGAGGCCTTGCCAGGTAAATGGAATGTTAGTTATGATCCCTGCAGGACTGTAGCCATGTCCTTCTGTAATGCTCATTGTATTGAGATTCACTCTTTAACAGACAAAAACAACTTTGTTACTTAATAAGCCCCAATTCCAGCCAAATAATATATTTTTACTGTCACACCCTGCTTTCTTGCCCCTTGTTCTTTTCACAGTGTGACTTTAATGAGCCACACCTATTACTAATTTGTCTTACCTCTCGTTTCAGCCCTCGTGTAACTCACTCCAACTGTCTCTCGTCTGATCCCTCATCAATAGTGTATAAAGCGCCTCCCAGTCTTGTGCTCCCCAGTCCAGGCATTGATGTTGCTACCTGCTTGTGTTCCTGATTATGTCCTGTGCCATCTCATCTTGCCTGCTCCTTGTCTCCCTGTTTTGACCCTGCATGGTCCTTTTGAGTTTGCCCCATTTGTGTTCTGATTTATCCCATTAAAAGCCCCTTTTGATTGTCCCGATGCTTGCCTTTGCCTCTGTCCATGCCTTGAAATGACACATATATTTCTGCATATATTAATCTCCTAAAGTCTACCATAACAATCAACTATTTTAAAACAATTTCTAGCATTACCCTGAAACTACAACTCTATGCTCATTTACTCTACTCATTATTGATCCAAAATTATCTACATCAGGGGTGTCAAACTCAAGTTCTGGAGGGTCTTACACATTTTTGGGTTTGCCCTCATTTAACATACCTGATTCAATTCCTTGTACCTCCTTGTGCTAATTACCATAGAGCTCTTAAGATGAGTCATTTGTAGTGGAACTGGGAAAGAACTAAGCTGCACAGAGCTCCAGCCTTGCAGGACTGGAGTTTGACACCCTGATCTACATCGCTCCTTTTTCTTCTGTATGGTGTATTCCATACAGTCATTGTGGAGCTGTTGTTCATCCACGATTACTGAATGGTCAGGTGGGGTTATGTGTCTTTGGGGATAAATAAAAAAACTTGAAATTTAGGAGCTTCCACACTATATAATCCTGAGGCTTCATATCTAGGGACATCGACAAAGATTACTTTGCTTTGCCAACTGCTTTCTCAACCATTTTGTTTCTCTGAAGAGTGGTGCTGGGACTCTTTCGGCATGAGCCTTGGTGATGTTTAACTTGTTGATATCCCATTGATGAAGAAGCATAGTGGTTAAAGTGAAGGCAGAGAAGAGAGGAGACATCATCAGCTAATGTATGCAAGTAAATTACTGTGACCGTGGTGTTAGTCCACTGGTTCCAGGCAAAACAAACAAATTAAACAGCTAAATGCAATCACCAGTCTAAGGCGGGAGCAGCCAGTTTCATCAAGTACAGTGTGACAGAAGGTAAAGCTTATGGCAGGTTATGCTGGAAATCCCTTTGATGCTCCTAAAAAGGCACCAGGCAGTGCCCACGGAATAGCTTGGTCAACATGAAAACTCAGTCACCAGACCCAATTAAACATAGACTCTGGAGTGACTCTTGGGACACATTTTCCACTGGCATTAACATAACAGCAAAGTGATATATCTCCTGGATAATGGTGTCCCATCTCTCCGGCTGAGCTCCAGAAACTTGTACAATCTTTGCTAAGGAGCACCAACGCTGTTCTGGTGGCTTACAGTGGCCCAACAGTTGGTGTTTCCTTTATTTCGGCACATTACAGTATTTAAACTGAAGGAACTGATAACCAGATACTTCATAGAACCTGAACCAGCAACCATCCAGACAGGCCTCAGGTGCCGGCCGATTCCTCCCCAGTCACCCACTCTCTGCCTTATCAGAATGGCCTGGGAAAAGACTGGCAGCCTTTCGACTCCACCCCCCGACGTGAAAATATGGACCTCTCCTGTTCTTCCATTGCCATGCTGATGTCAAGTGACAATCTGGGGTTCTGGCTAAGAAAGTGATACTGGCCTGACCACTCAACTGTGCCATATTTGCTACAACACTCTCTTCCGGTGTGGATATTCATCAGCATCCATTGGTGTAGATGCTTCCATCATCGTCCTCCAGTGTTGACACTTCATTACTATCCCCAGGTGGGGACGTCCCTTTCCAAGGCAGACACATGAGCCCATTGGTAATATTTTTCTTCTCAGTATATAAACCAAAGACAATAAAAATAAGTAACTCAGTTATCTAAATTTATGACATTTATTTATTAGATTTGAATCAGCTTGGACTTGGAGATGCTAATGGACAGAGCTTTGAACATAAATCTGTCCCAGGAAGTCCCGAGCTCAAGATATGGGGTAGGAGTCCAGTATTGCCACAGTAACAGTATGGAAGAATGTGTTAAGGAAATGCATCGTGGAAACAATGTGTCACCGTCCATATTGCACAGGATTCGTGCCGGTAATACAAGGTTTGTTCGGCATAAAACACATTGAGGACATCTCACGAACCCTACATCTGTTGCCTTTTATGCTGCTATTATTTCTCAATGGTTTAAATGGTTTAAATAATTAAGCAATCCACTAAAATCAACATGCAGTAAAATTCATTATTAATATGGCATCCTTCAATATTCTCATTATTTAAAGTGCAGGAGTTGTTTATTGATGTTATTTATGATAGTGATTTGACATAAAGGAAGTGAGTCCTTCAATACCCCCCAAGCACAGACACAGACACGACGAACACAGGCACAGTCAGGAAATGATACACACACACAGCCAAGCACAGACACAGACACACAGAGACTGACACAGTCTGACACAGACATAGTTCATTCAGCAAGATCCAGTCTGTTTCTCTGCTTTTCTTTTGTCAACCTGCAGAAAACACCCCCCACACTGCTCCCCCTCCATGTGTCAAACCAGAGCTGCATCAAAGAGCCTGGCGGACCCCTGGAACTGAACAGCTCAGAGCACAGCGGGGAGGATGACCGCTAACGGCAGCATCTGGCAAACGAAAAGCTAGTCGGTGAAAACATGCTCGTCCATTTGGGCCGTGGCTGGGAGGGAGATCTGTGCCCGTCTATTTATCAGCATGGTTTAACCGCTCAGCGAACACTTTTTTCCACGTAGATGTTCTATCATGTACACCCCAGGATATCTTACGCCGGTAATTTAGCCTGAATACCACGTCTGGAGATCTAAAAAAAAGGGCTCTTGCCAGGACATGGATGGCCATTCTGCTTTTGGTCTTCATAGTCTAATCAGACTGAACTACCACGGCATCCCTGAAAAGCGCCAGTTTCTCCTGCGTCAGTGGCCTGCAGTGTGACAGACTGAGTGTGACAAGAGTGTCTTCTGCTCATTGAAAATGTCCCTGTTTTAATGACGTTCCTGCTGGTCTTCAATGGGACCACATGGACATAAAAACACCCCAGATGATGATTCCCAGTTTCTGTTGTGTCACACTCCCGAGAAACACAGTGTGTGAATGAACCACAGGAATCACATCTCATATTACCCCCCCCACCCCACCCAGTTTTGGATCTGGCATTGCCTGCCAGTCCTATCTCCATCTCACCCATCTCCCAGGACGTCTTGGACCATGAGGGGTTGATGACAGCCCTTCCATCAGTTAGAGGCACTGGGCAATGCATACGTGTGTTTTGGCTGTACACAAAGTGTTAAATTGTCATATTAAAGTTACCATACTCTGGTTTCACTTTACTTTGAGGGGGGTGCTGTAAGCAGCTGACAAAATGAAAAACAAGATCTATCACAGGGGCAGGACGAAATGGGGTAGGGAAGCCTCAATGGGGCGCCGGTGGTCAGGACGGTAGAACCACAGGAAGGAGAGGTGGAACAGGGGGCAGGGGTTGATGGGAACTGGTGGGTGAAAAAGCTGACTTCACCCAAACCAGCAGCACAGGGTCAGTCCTGATATGACACACAGACGCCCTCCACCTCCCAGCCAAGGAAACATTGAACAAAAAGTCCCAAAAAACAAGGCTCACGATTAGAACATTACACAGCTGCCCAGACACCTCTCTCAAGACCCTTCTCTTGATCCAATGGTGGACAGCATTCCTGGGGCAATGGGGCCATACTGAACCCACCATTTTCCATTGGTGACATTTGCTGACCCCGCTCTAGGTGTACAACACTTAAGCCGCACTCAGTGCTGTGCCGCTAACGCGCTAAGCGCATGTGGCCTGAAGGATCTTCACGTCTGGCTTTCCTCATCCTACCCCTGTTCCTCCCAATCATTTGGTGATGCATGTCCCCTCTGGGTAACCAGATGAGCACTGATCAGACCCATGTCATCCATACCGGCCAGTTCAATGAAGACTGAGAGAAAATATCATGTCAATGATGTCCTTATATATGCAGGTTTTAAGTCTTGGTTAAGAAAAATATATACACAATTGGTGGTATTTCAATATTCTTCTTGAAAGACAATGGTAGCTGGCAGTAATCACATACAGTGTGCAGTACTATCAAACAGTATTAGTCAGACATAGACTGCATTAATCAGGTACCCTGCAGCATTAAACAAACACAGACTACAGTATTAATCAGACAAGATCTGCAGTATTACTCTGACAAAGACTGTAATATAACTCAAAGACTGCATTATTGCACAGATATGATTTGAGGTATTACTCCAACAAAGACTGCAGAGACACAGTCTGCAGAAGTAATCAAACATAGACTGGAGCATTAGAACAGAATAGTGATTTATTAATCTCCAGTGCAGGGTCAGCCAACATGCTGCATCCCTGAGCAGGTGGTTAGGGGCCTTGCTCAGGGGCCCACAGGCATGTAACAATTTTGCCGAGCTTGAACCCCAAACCAGTAATCTCCCAATCACAGGCACAGAAGCTTAGCCTGCTAAGTCACACACTGCCCCATACAAATTGAAGTATTAATCATACATTATCTGCAGTATCAATTAGACACAGACTGCAGTATCAATCAAACAAAGGCTGCAGTGTTAATCAGACACGGGCTTAAGTATCACTCAGGCACAGGGTCTAAGCACGGACTCAGCTCTCTGACTAGTCCTGTTGTGCAGTGATCTGGATCTATGTCTCGGGTTCCTGCATGTGCTGTAGTGCTTCTCCTTTGCCTGATCGATGGACTCGCCTCCCTACTTCCCCCTCAGACAGTTTGCTTTTTTTGGCCTTTTGAACATCCCCACAGTTTCCGGGCTCCCAAGAGCCCCCCGAGACCATCATATGTCCACTCAAACACCTCCTGCTATTGACTGAGTCCATAACATCTACTGAAACACACTCCCTGGTACTTTCTCTGTGTCACAAGCATGGATTTTAAACATGTACACGCACAAAGAAATACATGCTCAGAGATGACATAAACATGGTGGGCCACTTATATAAATGGACGTCGCATCCATGCCATGACAACCTTCAGACCTCCCTCCTTCACCCTGTCCTATCTCTTCCAGCCTTTTCTTCATTTTCTCATTGATATAAAATCTGTCATCACTTTGGTTTGCCGCTGCTGCTTCAGATTGATGTTGCTGATGGGGGAGCCAGTGAAAGCCTGATCGCAGCTTCTCGTGGTTGTCGGTTTTGCCCCAGAGTCACAAACACGTTGCTGCTGGGGACGCCTGTGGAAAAAGTGGGCGCAGGGGGTCGGCCGGAACAGTGAGTAAAGCTCAGTGATGTCAGCAGAAGGAGACCTGCGCTCCGGCCCGTAGGCGGACATGCAAGGTGCTGTCACATCACCAGGAAAGAAAACAGTGTTTTCAAAACACCATCGTTAAAGCCTAAACAGCCTCGCTCTCGGCGCCGAGTAGCAATCAGTTGTGTGGCCATGCGTTACTGCTGTAATCTCACATATCCTGTGACTCATTTATACAGCTGCACCTGAACATGTAGGCCATCCAATCCAGCCGGCTTTACCCCTCTCCAGATCCGGCGAACCCCCCATGGCCTCAGGAGGTCAACTCAGAGGCACAGAAGCAATGCCTCAAATAACCCACTCTCAGCCTGAGAAGCAGAACATGAAACCATACACCTACTTACAGAATAATAACCACACACCAAACAAGCCATCACCCATTATTTTAGATGAGCAGCTCAGCCTAAGGACCTCATTGAAACAGCCAAGCTTCAAACTGGCTACATAAATAGAGACTGAGTTCATCTAACATGCAGAAATGGCAACTGAAATGATTCAAAATTGGATGGGGGAAGGGGTGTAATCAACAATGCGGTACAGCATGCTGACAAGATAAATTTCATAAACTCTAGCGTGGATGTTTTCCTGTACAAGAGGCCCTATTTTGATTAGCATTAAAAGTATTAATACTATTAGTATTAAAAGTAGACTGGTTAATAGCATTGCCCCACTGCGTCAGTGACCCCCCCCCCCATGCTGCCAGTGACAAATCTGAAGAAACTTTATTAAGTCTTCCTATTCACAGAGCTTCCTCCTGGCTACTGTTTCCATAGCAGCCTGTTGCAGGGTTCAACGTTGTGTACATGGCATGAGACCAGGCCCGTTTCGTGATCCGCCATCGAGGCAAAGCGCGCAAACAGGAGTGAAGCACAGCTGTGAAGAACCCACAGGAAGACGTGCTCTTTGTACTTGTGCTTGGGCGGTGGGTTGCACCTGCAGCGACTAACCGCAAGATTGCTAACGGGGCCTGCATTGACTTACAAAGGAGAGAAGTATCACATTTTACAACTTTCTTTATTGGCTTGGTACAAACAGAAGGGACTTTAGTATTAATCACATACTGCGGTATTAATCATAGACTGCTGTATCCACCACACTGCAGTAGCAATCACAGGCTATACTGTCACTCAGATTGCAGAATTAATCACTGACTGCATGGCCTGCAGTATTAATCACAAGCTGTAGTGCATGTCAGAATGTAATATTAATCACAGATTGTAGTGCCTGTCAGGCTGCGGTATCAATCACAGGCTGCGGTGTCTGTCAGGCTGCAGTACCAGTCACAGGCTGCAGTGTCCCTCACACTGCAGTATTAGTCACAAGCTACAGTATTAATCAAGGGCCGCAGTGCTCCACAGACTGCAGTATTAATCACAGGTTGCAGTATCAAGCATAGCCTGCATTGTCCATCAGACTGCAGTAACAATCACAGGCTGCAGTGTTTGTCAGACTAAAGTATTTTACTGCATTCCATTTACCTTGGAGGTTGAAAGTAGGAACTGGGAATGACATCACACTTGAGTAAGCCGTGCTCCTGTATAACAACTTGAAAAGCCATGTAGCAATACCAGGAACTTGTTTTCTTGCTTAAACTTGTTGGATTTAAGGTACCCCAGTTTAACTAGTCTTTAACTTTGTTCACTTGCATTTACTGTATGACATATTTAATGAAACAAATCAGACAAAAGCGCTGTACATTAGTGTGAATATAACTACAGCTTTCACTTATGTTAATGAAGGGTGCCGCCATCTTGAATTCTGTGGTGGGGGGTTGCAGAGGTTCCCCCGACTTAACAATTCGGAATTTTGACTTCCAGTTGAAATTTCTGACAAGGAACTCAAAATATCTGACTTACGATTTTAAATGGGACACAGAAATAATCAGAGGCTACAGTATTAATTAAAGGCTGCAGTGTCGCCCAGATTTCAGTATTAATCACAGGCTGCAGTGTCTATCAGACTGCAGTATTAATCACAGGATGCAGTGTCAGCCAGACTTAAGTATCAATCACAGGTGGCAGTGTTAGCTCCAGCTGTTAGATCCAGAAACATAGGTAAGGGCAGACTAGCAGACTAGGGGTCTGACTATAAAGCAATACCTCCCAGCCAGCCAGATATCAAGCACTTTAAGAGACTTTTCCTGCTGACGCTGTGAGGTGTGTGAGTGTGTCCCTCAGAGTTGCTGGACAATGTCCTCCTCCAGCTTCATATGGGAAAATGAGTGATGGGGTTAGGGTCCGGAATGCTGGGCCACGGGAAGTAGGTGTTTTGGGGGGGGGGTGGTCATCCCGAAGTCCCCCCTCCACAAGATGTAGAAGCAGCTTGCTTTATTCACCCATGTGGGGTGCATACTGAAAGTGAGGTAAGCATACTGCATATGCAACTCATATGCATAAACCCCCTCTGCCCCGAAGGAAACTCTCTGACTCCACACGAGCGGCCATGTGAAAAACTTTACAACCCATGTGTACATCGCACACTGCAAATACACATAAACAAACAGACAACTGCATCAAAGTAATTATGTGCTTTTCCCCTCCATCTGCCACTGCTGCAGAACTGTTATCATACATTGCTGGCCCTGTAATTCAGTGTTTCCTTAATCTGCATGTAAGACTCTGTAAGATGGCATATTCAGTGGAGTTTGCTCAGCTTTCCTCCTGCAGTTCAAAAACACACAGTTAGTTGAAGTATTACCTCTAAATTTACCAAAGTGAGTGATGGATGGGCATCCCATCCAGTGCGTCCCCTGCTCAGTGCTTCCTGGGTTGGAAGACACAGAAATGAGTGAAACCAAATTCACTCAGAGTAGTAATAATTGCTATATAAAATATATTTTTTCTAATAACACCATTTGTGTGCCGTGATTTGTGATTTTACTTATAATAATTATTATTAATAACATTTTAATGTACACCTGTCTCATTAGGGTACAGAAGCATGTCTGTCTCATCACTGTCTAAACACAGGAATGTCCCATTTGGGCCCAAATTTAGACTTGACTCCTGATGGCCCAAACACAGGCCAGTCTTCTGACAGCCTAAACATAGGCCTGTCTCCTCATGGTCCAAACACAGGCCTGTCACCTGATGGCCCAAACATGGGCCTGTCTCCTCATGGTCCAAACACAGGCCTGTCACCTGATGGCCCAAACATGGGCCTGTCTCCTCATGGTCCAAACACAGGCCTGTCTCCTGATGGCCCACACATAGGTCTGTCTGACGGCCCAAACACGGGTCTGTCTGACGGCCCAAACACAGGCCTGTTTCCTGATGGCCCAAACACAGGCCTGTCTTCTGATGGCCCAAACACAGGCCTGTCTTCGGATGGCCCAAACACAGGCCTCTCTCCTGACAGCCCAAACGTAAGCCTGTCTCCTCATAGCCCAAACACAGGCCTGTCTCCTTATGGTTGAAACACAGGCTTGACTCATCAGAATGAAAGGAACAAAAAAACAGAATCAAGTAGATCTGTACAAAGATGTGTGCAAAGCATATCTGTGATGCATTACATCCAGCCCTGCGACAGGCATCCCGGGAGTGTGGCCTGCTATTGCTTGACCATGAGCTGTGTTCAAGGACACCCCCCCCCCACCACATACCCCTAGAATTGTGCATCATTATTACACACTCAAACTGAGCCAGGTCCCTTCAGAGAGAAGCCTACAATGGAAAGTAGGTCTCACACATAACATAGCAGAGAGTAAAGTGCCTATGTTTATATATATTTTATACATGCATTGGAGGACCACTGGAAGTCCTTTCCCCAGACTCACTGTGTTATGGGCACTGTACTTTTCAGAGCAGCTTTTAAACATATTTAAAATCTTGAAAAGGTGAACCTTAAAAAAATCACTCAGAGCAGGGACCATGATATGGATCATGGGATGAGAAGGGGGCACATGGAGGAGGGGGGAGATGGGGCAAATGAAAGCAGAATTAGGATTAGGAAGGTACACGAACAGAAGAAAAGGGGTGTCAGGTCACATTCGGGCATGAGGACAGTCCTCAGAACCTGAGTGGGACCAAGGGAAGATAAAATATTAACACTTTCTAACAGAATAAGGACGGGGTAAGCTGAGCATGTGCAAAGGTCACCTGATTCTGCTCCCCCCTTGTAATTGGTTACATTTCTGGATGAACGGACAATTCTGCATAGGTTATTTGCACTCACTCTTCTTAAAAACACCCATTTGCAAACATCGCAGTGATCAGAGGACCAGCTCCACGCTGGGTCAGACTGCCCTTTGATCAGTGTACTCTATAGAAGGTTCCAGAACTGAGGCGGCATTGGCCCGTGCTGCATGGGGCCCACATCATTTCAGGCTCTGGTAATTTATTATCTTTGCGCTCGCTGTCTGCGAGATGGATTAACCATTAACCCAAACTTCTGATCATTTCAAGTTAAGCCCCATGTTAGAGCACCATCTCCCAGGACAAACATGATGTAGATACAAATATTTAACAAAAAAAACTTGTATGATTAGAGAGCCAGGAGTCAGATGACAATGCCCAACTAACCATCAGAACCTTAATCAGTAACGACTGCCAGAATAATGTGAAACTGGAAACAGGAAATGGTGGGAGGGGGATGCAGAGGGTCGACGGTGGAGGCCCGCTAAATGCAGTCGCTCACCTCCTTGCTCACAGTGCACAGGGCTAATGTGTAATTCTCAGTGATGATCTGCATTGGTCCCATAATATACTTAACTACTGCACCCCTGTTGAGCTTCATTAAAACCAAAGTCCCATGTTCTACAAACACATATTTGCCAGCTTTACTCAGAGCTCAGTTTACTCTCTGCCATCTGCTCTCTCTGCTGCTTGCACTTCTGCTTGGTTTTAGTCTTCCACCATCATATTTCCCATGGGGGGTGGCTCAGTAGGCTAGGACTCTGTGCTTGTGATCAGAAGGTCATCACCTTGAATCCCAGAGCAAGCAGATCGATACCAGCATTGGGCCCTTGAGTAAGGCCTTTAACCCCCAATTGCTCCAGAGATGTTGGATAAATGGCCTGACCCTGTGCTCAGACCCCAAGCTTCACTGTCAACTACTTATACATAAGTGTGTGTGTATATCTCAAAGGAGAACAAGATGCTTTATGTAAAAAGAAGCATTCCAATATAACTGTACTCATGCAAATGACAAATAAAGCATCGTTTAATTCCCCCACAAACAATTCACACCAGAGTCCTTCTCCAGCTCTTCTCTTTCCAGATCTTCCCAGCAGTTGCTCTCTTCTGTATCGCGACTCGGGACCATTGATTAAAAAGCCTGGTATTATGGCTGGGATGCTCTATTTCAGAATAGCTCGTATCCAAGTCTCGTGTCTGATCTCACCACAATAAAACAAGTTCCAGCAAGTGATGAGTCTGTTTTCAATAGCTATCCCCACCATGTGAAGCCTTACTGTCTTACACTACCTTACTTTATGACATTAAACACTTTCGAATACAAAGAGCATTTTCGGCTATGCCTTAAGCCTGTCTAAACCAGAAATAAATACTTATTTACATTCCTAAGTTCTTTGTTGGGTAATTCAAGGCCGTTCATAATAATTGGCAGAACTAAAAAAGCTGGAACAGGCCAGGGGTGCTGCCTCCCAGTGACAGGAAGGGGAATATTTGTAAGCTCTCACTGCCCTTCATCCCACCTCTTTCTTTCTCTTTCTTTGCTTTTCTCTCTCTCTCTATCTCTCTTTCTCTGTCTCTGAATGTCTTCGTAAGCAAGGACAGAGGAAGCTCTTTGGCTCCCACAGAAAGCGGATTAAGGTATCTGATCCTGGAATCTTCTGTGGCAGCCTGGGGTTGTGTGAGATCAGCGTGATATGTTTGCGGTCTGCCAAACATTTATGTTTTCTCAAGTGCTTTTCCGTACTCACAGGAAAATAACAGCTCAGATGGAAATGACTGGAAATGACTGAGCCGAAAACACTCAACATATTGACAATTAGGAGGATTTTGTTCGATTTTCTCACCCTTTCCTTTATTCTGTGGAATATAAAAAGGGTGCAGGGTTACAGGGAGCCTGGAGCCTTTCCCAGAAACCACAAGGCAGGGGACACCCCGGGGAGGAAGCCAGTCCATCACATGGCACAAACCAGACAATTACACACTTTGTGCAATTTACTGACACCACTTAGCCTAACGGCATGTCTTTGGACTGTAGGGGGGGGGGGGGGGGGGGGGGGGGTGGTTGGGCAGGCGGGGATGAGAGGACCTGGAAGAAACCTGCACATACACCAGGAGGACATTCCAACTCCACATACACACAGACACATAGTCATATCATTCATTATCCATTCATTTCCATGGACAAAACCCTAATCCCAGCAATGACAAATTTAACCCCTATCCAGCCCTAATCTTAACCATATTTAACCAAAAAAGTCCTTTGTATTTTGTTTGTTTTAGCTATTTTGTTGCAGACACATATTTTTTATTAAACTGAATTTCCGCTTGTGGAGACTGAAAAAATGGTCCCCATGATGTAAAAATAACAAGTTTTTATCACATTGTGGGGACCAAATGTAATGTACACCTGGACCACAAACACACATACACACACACAAACACAAAGTAAGGGGCAGACAGACAGAAGTTTAAAGGTGGTTTCAGGTTTGACTCTAGTTCCTAGTCTAGTTCCTGCCCCAAGTGATGGTCACTGCAGCCCTCCAGGCCCAAATCTTAGGGACTGCTGCCCTGCTAGTGAGTGCTACACACCATAAGCACCTTGAGCACTGTTGCTAGCTAATGACTCTGCATTATTCAGCAATGAACGACCCTTGAGAAGTGAGCGTGGAAGTCAACTTCCCTCCCAGGAGACGAGATACTCCACATATTCTAGTGTGAAACCTTCACTCTCACCTGTAACCCAGAAAGGAAAGCTCTCTGAGCTGACCAAAGGCACCACCCCAGTGGGGACTCATGATACACATTTTTTAGCACAATGTAGGTCACCCCGCTCTCCATTCAGCTTTCGTTCGTTTAACCTTTCATTTCTGCTCACAGGTGACACAAGCTGCTGCCACGTGAAGTGAGGCACCTCGCATTACCCCCCCCCCCCCCCCCCACACACACACACACACACACTGCACTATTTGTCAAGATACCTCGACCTCCTGGTGAACAGATGCAGGGATTCACTTGGCTGGGGAATCCAGATTGACTAGCAGGAAACATACACAGCACTGAGGGACTAAAACTTGCTTTGCAAAGTAGGTAGCAGGTCTTCAGAGCAGCTGTAAAGACTTCCTCTCAGTTCATATTCAGCTAAAGTGTCTCTGTAATTCTCAGCTGTAAGGTCGCAGTCCCCTCAGTGTGTTCATAAAAAGTGCAAACTATTGGACTGGTAACAGCACAGAAACTAAGTCCAACCAGCAGATCCCTGTTGTACAGTGTAGATGTTCCAAAGGGATGTGTACCAGTGGATTCAATGAAGAGGAGTGGACAGGGTGCCTTGTCATCAAAGGCTGTGCTGCCCAATCCATCTCCCTTCCCTCGTAAAAGTTCAAAGGGGGACTCTAACAGATGGACTCAAGGTGATTTGAAGAACGAGGCTTCTTTTGCACCTTACTGAAAATCCCTCTGAAAATCCATTTAAAAATACAGATACACTAAAGAAAGACCACAATCATATCCCTAAAACAGCAGAACAATGTGGCTAATGAGGATGGTAATGATCCTAATGTGTTTTGTGACATTGTACCCAGACAGTAGTACTCAACGTCTTGTAGATTCAGCATATAATACTGCTGTTGTTGTGCTGCAGTTAATGCTAATATTATTGCTTATGCTATAGTCCCACTGTTAATGCTATTAATATCCATACATTCATCCCCCAACCACTTATCCAGGACAGGGTCACAATGAGCCTGGAGCCTCTCCAAGGAAGAATAGGATACGAGGCAGGGGACACCCGGTACAGGATGTCGGTCCTTCGCGGGGTACACACACGATCACACAGTAAAGACAATTAAAAGATAAAACAGAGCATGCAGAAGAGCCCTGTGTTGCTGTCCTGGCTGTGCGTAAATAGTTACTACTCTTGTCAGATCTAGCAGTGTTAGAAGTGCAGGTATTGGCCACAATACTGTGGCTACTGCTGTTGTTTTGTACTGTTATAGCTACGGCTAAATGTGATGGTACTGCTAACGGTCTGTGGTTGACGAAGTCACTGCTAATGCCAGCGCTGATTATCCATTTAAGGCTACAAGTGCAGGTTTGCGCTCCTGAAATCGCAACTTCAGAGCTGAAGAAAGCACACCCACAGAAGCCCTATCCGTCACACGTCCGCACGGCCCACGGGAGCTGAGCCGAGCCCCCGCAAGGAGAAGACGGGATTCAGAGTGAGAGGAGGATGGGGGAGAGAAATGTGGAGGGGGAAGAGAGGGAAGACATCATAGGCTGAGGGGTCTGAAAGGAGGTGGCGTTGGAGACACCACTGGGCATGGATTTCGATGCCACATCCCACAAAGGAGAAGAATGGCAGCGATGGGAGTGAGGGCACTCTAGGAACCAATCAGTTTTCAGCTGGAGCCAATGTGACTGTGACCCTGCCCTTTATACACCTCTGGTTATGTTTCAGAGACCTCAAAAAATACACAGGCTTTTTGAACATGTCTTTCAAATGACACCATTGATCCCAGCGTTGGTTACGCTGTGTATTTCTCCAAAATACTGCCATTTTGGTTACTGCCAGCGCTGTATACTCAAGCTGTGTCCACCAGGATGAGTTAACTTCAAAGGTATCCGGTTCGGACTCCTGAACCATGCAGACAGTCCTAAAAGAAAAATACTCTCCATGAACAGCATTATTCCATAATAAATGATCATGCCAAAGAATGGGGTTTGATATGCTAATTATGTGTGAAGATTCAAAGGCCTCATAAAGGACCCTGCTAATGTGTTTATTTACTTCCCCTGAGTGGCTATGTGTGTGTGTAATCAGGCCCTTGTATCAGGAAACTGGGTAGTTAGCTTTATTTGGCAAGATTTTGCTTCCACAACAGAGAGATCCCTCAACCAGTGTTACTAGAATGTCACTTCTCTGAATCCTCCCCCACCACCACCATCACCACCACCACCACCACCACCACCACCACCATCACCACCACCATCACCACCACCACCACCACCACCACCACCATACCCGCACTGGGGTGGCGTCAGTTTCCCGTAATGTCATAACTTATGTCATTAGAGGAAACTGAGTGAAACTGTCTCTTGAAGCAAAGAGGAACACAATTATTCCTCATTGTCTGCATGGGTGGTTATGGAAGGTAAGCAGACTTCCCCACTTCTCTAAACGTCGCACGTTAGATCAGAGATTCATGATGTGAGAAAATGTGGAATAAAAGGGCTGGTTAAATGGCCACCTCGTCACTGAGAACTGAGCCCAGTGCGTCGGTGTGGGGATGGCAGACCGACAGGTTTATGCTAGACCATGGTTCAGGTACTTCTCATCTGCACTGAAGTCATCCCGCTGTTTGGATCGGTCGCTGCTTCATGAGCGCCAGGTACTTATCTGGAACGGTGGCCAGAAGCGGTTGTTTCCTTCTTGGATACAGCGACCGAAGCTGAGACATGTTCTCTGCTAATACAGTGGCTTGTTGTACTTCAACAGCAAAGCCATGGAACCACCGAGGAACCACACACACGCACGCACACATGTAGGGAATACCTATCCTTATGGGGCCCGCTCATTCACTTCTACGGGAAAAATGCTGATGCTAACTATGACAATCTTAACCCTGACCCTGCCCTAACCATAACCATAAGTAACTAAACAAAATACAAGAGTTTTTGCATTTTTAGTTTTTTCATAGCAGTCACTGATTTTTATAAAATAGAGTTTTCCCTTATGGGGACCAGGAAACCGGTCCCCATAAGGGAAAAAAATGTATATTTATCACGTTATGGGGACATTGTGTCCCCATAAGGATAGGTATACCTGCTCGCACACAAACACACACACACACACACACAGGTTTGTAATTATATCTTGCGGGGACTGATAACCTTAACCCCGACCCAGTCCTAACCTTTGTCATAACCTAACAAAATACAAGATTTTGGGCAGTTTTAGGTTTTTGATTGCTTTCACTATAGGTTTTGCTTCTGGAGACTGAAACAATGTCCCCACAAGGTGTAAAAATAGGTTTTAATAAAAAAAAATTAAAAACACACCCCTGCAACTGAGCGAAGAGGGCCATGCTAATAGCAGCGAGCAGCTGGAGACCACGTAACATTTCATTATAAATGTAGAGTCAGGGCTGCTGTTCTTCTTTCTGTCCACTTCCTATGTCTTTTTTTTTTTTTTTTGAATCACAGCCCATGCAATAGCTAACAGAAGACTGTGTAACACCCCAGGACGCTACCTATTATATTAAGTTAACATGTAAGTATTAAACCTCATGAGCTCCAGTAAATACCAAAAAGCACATAGCACCAGAACCCTTCCATCACAGCACAGGGATACAGAATTGGGCAATGGGCATTTCTGGGAATCAAGCCGTAATATATCCTCACAGATCGATCCAGACTCTCATCAGGTTGCTGATTTATAAGGGATATGCAAAATTTCAGAACACTCAAAACGTCTGAGTTCACGCTGCTGTAAAATCATAAAAAATCATAAAGATCTCTTTGGATTAAATGGGTCAAATCCAGAGTAAGTTTATTCTTGGAGTCAGGTCTTTGTGTGAGGAAAGGTCTGCTCCTATTCATGTGTCAAAATGAGACAAAATCCATTGGTGATTGATTTGCACCTGGGGCTGCAGGTAATGGGATTCCCCAACAGAATAATGACCTGAACACAGGTGGTAGAGAGAAGGGCTTGAATGCAAAACAGCTGCCCAGTGAGCCTCTGGTTCCAGCCTGTACCAATAGAGTACCACAGATACTGGGCCGCTCACGGCTCGCCTGGGGGCCTGCAGTGTTGCTGTGTCAGAGCCTAAGATTATCACACCCGCTCACACAGTTTCACTGCCACATGGTGATCCACCCATCTCAAATCTGAACAGGCTCCTGAAACAGGAACAAATCACATTCTCACACTGATTTATCAGATGCTTATATTCAATGCAACGTAAGTAAAGATCAGAGAGAAGGGCCAGCCAGTGTCCCCAAGGCAACTGGAGTTAAGGGCCTTGCTGAAAGGCCCCACTGAGTGCTACACCACTCAAACACTACAAAGCTTATTCAAGACAGAAGAACAAAAAGTTCCAGACTAGTCAATAAAAAGACTCATTTAAGATCTATTTGAAAATTTAATACAGTGGTGCCTGTGGTTCACGAACACAATCCGTTCCAGGAAAGTGGTCGCAAACCAATTTGTACGCGAACCAAGGCAATTCTCTGGTTTTTGTAGTAAAAACTTTAAAGAAAAACACAATATAGTGTGGAGACAGGCAGACCGAGGCATCGCGGGAGCAGAGGGAAACATGGAGATTTGCTTGCCGGGGAAATCACGCTCTTTATTAACAGTCCTTAAAGCCCTTGTATTGTTGTTGTTGTTAATGTTAATGGTTTCATTTCCCTTTGTCACGCGTGTGTTTGCCCGTAACTTGCGTGTACCTGGTCCGATCCACGCATGTATTTAGCGTATGTAAGTCTTCCACCGTGTGCATCTTGCAGTTCGGCACCTGACAACCTTGTGACTACCGTCTGTGTATTTGGTTTCGGTGCTTGTTGGTTGCCTGTTGTAGTCCTTCTATTTACAATTGTACGCGGGTCTTGCTAGAACATGCGCCCGGCCGGTGCTATACTAGTATAAAAAAAAGAAATCTTGTCAATGAATCTGTTCGTCGACCAAATTTTGTACGCGAACTAATGCATTTTTTTCATTAAATTTTTGATTGCGAACCAAATTCTTTGTAGACCACAGTGTTTGTGAACCGCAGGCAACACCGTATAACGTAAATTTCTATGAGGTCCTAACATGAGTGGAAGAACTGTAAGCAATAAAAGGAAACATCATAATGATTTCAGAAAACCCTCTTTCACTTGGGCGCTTTTCCACCACACCAGGTACCGTACTTTCGGTATTTTCGGTACTTCCATAAAGTGCAAAAAGTATGGTACTTCTTTTGTGTCGGTTTTCCACTGGTGTAAAAACTGGTACCGGCGCCAAGTGACATTATCAGTGACCGCCCTTGACTGACATCACAAAGCGCGGCTTGGTATTTCTTTCGATGAATTTAAACATATTATTATGATCCTTCACTTTCCTGTTGTCCTGCTTAAGTGTTTTATTTTCAAGCGGCATTGTTCGGTGTTCAGCGTGTGCCCCATTTCTTCCAAGCGGCTTGCTATTACGGCAAATACTTTTTTATTTCGAGTCGTGCCATCTAAATCCCGCTGGATCTGTTCATCTAACCATGTGGCGTTTAAAGCCTGTGTTTGTCCATCCTTCCATTTTACTTTTTTTATATTTTTGTTTCTACTGCTTTTTATGTTGTTTCTGTTCGCTGTTCATTGTGTTTCAAAAGATGTCGGTTGTACTTTGTGTTTCAGCGGCAGGCTATTTGCATAACCAACCGACAGCAAATACGTTTGCCAGTCCCACCCCAAAGTACCGAAGTACCAAAGAAGTACCCCAGCTGGTTTGGCACTTTCGGTACTGGTACTCGACCGGAAGTCAATGGAAAAGCTAAAGTACTTAAAGTACTATACCGAAAGTACCATACTTTGTGCGGTGGAAAAGCACCTTTAGATCTGGTCATGAACTGGCCTTTGTCCAGGTCTCATCTATGGCCTTATAGAAAGGGATCCCCTGCGAAAGTACTTTGATGAGAGGGAGTCCTGTGTCTGGCATAAGGCAGAGTGACTGCACAGATCAATCCACATACAGTACAGGTCCTTACAACCTGAATAAAGGAGCAATCAGTAAGTCCACAATGGATGCCGTGGCAACAGTTCCCACAATTCAGTGGGCTTTTATTAAATAGTTCAGTATACACAAACAGTGTTGTTAATGCTTTTGTTATTGCAGCATAGTCTGTGATAGGAGCTTGAATGCAGAGGACATTAACAATTTGAGGCAAGATGGCCACGAGTTGGCCTTCCACTAGGGGGTGTTGTCATATCAGCAATGCCTTGGAGCCGGTGCTGATATTGGTGCTGGGCTGGTTCTTGCTTGGTGCCTTTTGAAAACATGCCCGCATTTCCACTGGTTTCAAAAAAGAACGGAATGCATTCTCTCTCTATTGCCTGTAACCATTTTTGTGGAGTTTATTCTTCCTTGCTGTTTTACAGCTGTCCTTCTAAAGATCGCATAATAAAACAGTCTGCTAAAAATTTTACTTTGCTTTCTGCATCGTGATCTCTTCGTCACTTGATTGCCACAATACCGATGCTCCTCTACTTACGACTGAGATACGTTCTGAATGGCTGTTCGTAACTTGAAATGTTCGTAAGTCGTTATTCAACATCATTTTAAGGGTATACGCATGTACTAAGAACTAGGATGCTGGGAGTATGCATGCTGCACTGCTGCACAGCGGGAGAAGTGGCAAGAAGTTGTACTACCCGGAATTGGCATGCAGAAAAAAAAAATTATGTTGCAGACAAGAAACGGGAGCCCAAGGAACACAATTTGGACTTACAGTCCTCTTCGTTCGTACTGTATGTCTGAAAGTTCGTAAGTTGAAAGTTCGTAAGTAGAGGAGCGTCTGTATTTTGTTAATTTGACCTGCAACGTGTAGGATTTATTATTAAATCTGGCCAGCTTTCATTTTCCACAGAATAAAAAAAAAATATCTAACATTATTCTGCTAATAAGCTGGCACCAGTGGTATTAAACGAACCTATATTGGTTATGGATTGAATTTTCTGGCTACGTAGAAGGTTTGGATGTGTTAGCCCATCAGACTTTTGCTGATGTTACGGTTTCAAACTTTGAGACCAGCTTTCTGTGATGTCATGCTGGAGCCATTTTTTTCTGGCCCAGGGCCTGTTTTATTTGCAGTGGAAATGTGCAGAATTAGTTCCAGACTGGGAAAAAGTCCAGAGGCAGCGGCTCTGGCTGTGGCTCTGGCAGCAGCTCCGGCAACGTATTGGTGGAAACAAGGTAAAAGTAAGCTATGGAGATCATAGTTCTATACTGACAAAAGCAAACCCCCAAGAGACTAGCCTCCCCACCTTCCTCAGAGATCAGCCACATGCGAAGCAGCTGTCCACTGGTCCCTACGGCCCAGGAAGGGATGTCCTGCATATTGCAGTGTTCTGCCCTGTGCCGCGTCACCAGGCTCAAGGTCAGAGAGAATCAGGCAGCAAGCAAGTGCTCTGCTGGCACTCTGGAAATCTGGCATCGGGGGCTGATGATTATGTGAATTAAGCATCATGCAGGCAGAAGTGAGGCATCTATCTGAAGAGTAAGACATTCTTGGGGCAAAGGGTTAAAAGCATTCAAATAGCTTAGCCTTGTGAATCTTAAACCCCAAAACATCACTGCTGCTAGTAATGCGAAGAGTATAAACACTTGCCTTTGCAGTCTTCTCATACAAATCAGAACAGAGACTTCTTGTAATTTAATGAAGAACAACAGGGCAGTTTTTGGCTTGAACTGTGAGTTTTCTCTGTATGAGTAGGAAATTGCTGGGCAATATGACATAATTACTTATGTCACTTAGTTCCTACATTTAAGGTTCAGCGTATGAACAGTACATGGAATCCAAAGGTCAGCATGACCATTTTCAACAGAAACAAATAACCTATGATTTCATGACACAGCTAGACTAACACCCCTGTGCAAACATATATCCAAGAGTGCTAGTGTTGATTACAACAGGGCATTTGAACCAGTAAGAGATCTGTAAAAAACCTGGAATGTCTCAAACTTTTCACCCACACTGGTCTGTAAATATATTGAGTTCTGTACAATTAGACACTCCGGCAATGACCCAAGGTACAAGGGAAGGATGATTTGGGTGAGCCAGATGAAGGATAAGTTAAGAACAGTCAGCACTCTCAGTCATGTCTCTCTGCCAAGCAGAATCTTTACTGTCATGGCTACCTCTACCCCAATGACAGCCATTAAGGTGTTGACCATCTCTCTACCAATCAGGATTGCGGTACTTACATGCACCAGTCCATCGACCCACACGTGCACAGTGTACAATTTGAAGCTGTGAAAGTGGGGAGGGGGTATAGGCAAATTAAGTCATACACACACCCTCTCCCTAACCTCAGCGTCCCTCCCAAGCACTGAGATGGGCTGTAAAGGCATGCCAAAGATACACCCAGGCAAATGCAAGCTGGCTACTCAATTAGGACATCGGGACATCAAAGCAGGATGAGTGTATGATACGGCTCTAAAAAACAGCTAGTGGCTGTCATGCCTCCCGGGCGTGGATAACCAGAAAACTACCAATTAGGCTCCACACGGGAGCACTATAAAGGTGGAAAGCACGCAATACCAGTTGCGAAGTATTTGCTAATGTTACATTGCAATACCAAGCTGTTTCTTGTCTCATGCCATTCCCTTATTTCTTGCCTTGTCCGTCTGCCTTTTGTGTGCTCCTCACCCTACCTGCCTTCCTTCCCCAGATCACTCCTCATTCCTGAGTCTCCCGTCCTGCCTGCCCTGCCTACCCCTGGACTTTGCGTCTCCCCTTCCTCATGTCTCAGTGTCCCGTGCCGGCTTGTAGGACTGACCACCCCGGCTTTCGACCCCAGCTACCGCCCACGACTATTCTCCTCGTCTTGCCCCTTTAAATACCATTGCCTGCCCGATCTAGTAAAGATCGTTCTGTCCCACAATTCTGGGTCCGTGTTTCCCTCCGGGGGGTCGCCTGACAGAGGCTTTTTAGATCTTCCTGTTTTAGCGGGCATTCAAATAAAATAAGGCTTAAATAAAATCATATTTGAATGAATTTATACTCCACAGCAAATGGCCACAATAATTAAGGGTCATTTTGGATCAGGTCCGGGTAGTTGGTTTCTGCTCGTGCTATGTGTTGGGGAGACAAACCTGGAGACTCATGGCTCACCAATGGCACTTACGGACAACCACAGAGGAATGTGAACAGGGCTGGGCCCCAAGCCTGGGGCCAACGCATGTGACACAGCAGTGACCTGTAATCTCAAGGAAATAAGCTCACTCAGGCAAACAGTCCATATGCTAAACAGTGCTTTTCCAATAGGCTTCCATCACTCCCAGATACGCTCCCCCCCAACCCCATTTTCTGGGTGCTTTTAGTGGCTGGCGGTTTGCCCGGATAAGCTAGCCGCAACAAGTGCCGGCCCATTTTTTAAAGATAAACTTCTGGTCAGTGATTTGCCTTTTTTGCCTAAACTGAAATCACATTTAAGGAACTGGTTACTTTAACTCACTTCATTTTTGTTTTTTTCTGTGGAACCAAAGTGAACTATGTATAATGTCAGCTAAAAGCAGGAAGTAATTTCAAATGACTGAGAGCTTGAATAAGCATCTAGCTTGCTAACCGGATGTCACATATGTGACCCATCACCACGAAATGAGTCTTAAGTCGCACTGGTAGAATTACACCCATAAGACTCATTTCGTGGTGATGGGTCATATATAATAGCATCCAAATGAAACAAATGTATGCCTGTGAATCTATATTCAAAAATTAAACAGGGAAAGACCTAGGAAACTGTTCAAATTATACTGACTCTGTAATTATTATTATATATTCCATCCATCCACCCGTCCATCCATCAATCCGCCTTCGATATTTACTTGCATAGGGTCTGAGTAAGCCCAGCCCATGTTCTAGCAATCAAAAGTAGGGACCACCCTAGACATAATGCCAGTTCATCACAAGGTAGCTGTTATATGTACAATGGTCATGTAATATGTATTATGTTTAATAAGTTATTTGAAAGATTGTTTGATGGATTGATTGTTATGAGTTAGTACAGTGAAAAGGGAAGGTGAGTAAACCAATAATTAAAATGCAATGCAGGATAATTAATATTTAATATTGGGAAGAAGTCAGGTTCACTGCCTGAAGCTAAAGGTTAACTTTTCACCAAGGTTAAGCTAAAAGGTCAAATTGTAGGTGTTTTAAGTATGAAACTCAGCCTCATAATTTGCAAACTGCAGTATCTCAGTGAGCCAAGTTTGAAGAAGAACAGACCTAGTACTGAACTTTTCATCAAGGACCAGGTCAAAGGTCAGACTGTGTGTTCTAAGAGGACAAGTCGTTTAGCCTTGTTGTTTGCTAGAACTAACAGAGAATGAGAAAGTATCTTAGCTCCACTCACTCCCCTGAAAGATAGATATTTCAGGGGGGTCCTTCTAGATTTGCATCACCAGGGTGAAGTTCCTTCAATGTTTTTCGACAACAGCCCTGCTGGGAGGCTAGCTAAGCCGCGCCCCATGAACAGCAAACAGCCATGTACCCTGCAGGAGGCATGCTCCGCAGGCCAAGCTGTGCCATGCAGATCCATGCTGGGGGGGGCAAGAAGTGCACTGGGGTCTGTTTATTCAGAGAATGGAGGAAGGCTCACACACACACACACACACACACTGTGCATACAGGGAGAGCATCATATGCTGCTTTTAGACTGCCAACCCATTCGGGATGCCCCCCTTAAGGTCTCTCTGCACTGCCGCCACTGTCAATTGGGCTTGTACTTCACGCCCTTGATGGGGCAGCCTCCCTCACCGTAACTGGCACATGCCTCATGGCAGGACGTCTGCGCGGCCCATCGGCGGTGATTAGTGAGCATGGCGGTAGCCCAGGAACACCATGCTTCAAGGGAAGCCGTTAGCAACAATCTGCAGTTAAGTCTTTTTTCTTGTTTATAATTGTGTGCTTCTTTTTTGTGTGGCTGCTTTCAGATGCTGATAAAGATAGTCGATAATGCCTGAGGAAATGCCCTGTGGTTATACAGGCACTTACATCATGCGATACAGCCTTCCTGTGCACAGCTTGCATTTGGGAGGCCACAACAATGTATTTCATTATGAATGAATGAATCGGCGTTCTTCTAAATCACAGCCCTTAGCCCCACATTATCACACCGTTTTCGTGGATGGAAATTAGCTGGTTTGATATGCACAGAGATCACCAACACCCCCACAGCAGAATATTCAGCCCGCTGATATACATCAGCTACATTTAAATCATTATCATTGCTTGACATTAAGTCAAAGTCGACTTCTGTATTAATCAAACTACTTAGATAAATAAAACCAGTGTATATGAGACAGTGCAAGACAGAAAACGGTGCAGTATAGGAATTTGACATGGGTGAGTGGCAATCCATTATTACATCATTTATACAGAATGGTGCATGAAATAGGGAAAGAAAGAGAGAAAGAAAGAAAGAAAGAAAGAAAGAAAGAAAGAAAGAAGAGAGGGGCGAAATCAAAAACATACAAATATGGAAAAAAAAACACTGCATACACTCGCTCACTCATACACATAGGGGCAGTGGTGGCCTAATGGGTAGGGAAGCACACTTCAGGTACCACTAAGGTACTATGAGCAAGGTACCACCCCAAGCTCTGCTCCCCAGGTAATTAATTAGATGCCCCCTGCTATATTGCATATGGGTTAAATGCAGAGGACACATTTCATTGTTGTGTGCTGTAGTGTGTCAACAATGATTACCTCCGTCCCTTAACAAAATCAGATTGTGGGCAAATATATTAGCAGTAACACCCATCCATTTTCCAAACCACTTATTCTTCTGGGTCGCGGGGGGTCCGGAGCCTATCCCGGAAGCTACAGGTACGAGGCGGGGAACCAGCCCATCACAGGGCACACTTACAAACCATTCACTATTAGCAGTAACAAATGTAGCCAAAATAATTAGAATGACTTACTTTTCAATGAGATATTTTTAGCCACCTCAAAGAAATAATCGCCCTTCACCCCGAGTATCTGTAAGCAAAGCAGTTTTATGGACAATCAGCTCTGCCGCAACCTGCCAGCCATGCAGATATTGATCCTGAATCTGAACGAATGGACATGCCCTTTCCCCTGTTTTCTGGTGGGATCCCCTGGTGGTCCCCTTCTGCCACTATTCAAATTCAAAATTATACCCCAATCCAAATTCAGAAGTGGCCAGTTTTTTCCCCCCACAGATGGTGCTCTGCTATTTTGTGCCTTAAAGTCAGCCGTGACTGGATGGAATAGCTGTCTGGCATAGGCTCTCCTATAAGCCTGGGAGTAAATAAGAGTTATAAAAAAAATTGGTTTGTGGCTGAAAATAATCTGAGGATTTGCAACTGACTGGGGCCAGAGCAGAAGGTCCCCTTAATAAAACTAGGATGTACCTCTGGGTTTGAACCTCTACCCAGGCCAACAAGCCATCAAGATCTGGAAGGAACACTGACAAGTGAATCACGGCAGCCAATCAGAGACCAGTCAGCTGGGGACTCATTTGTCCGTGTTAAGACTGTAGCCAACTTTTCGTACCCTCCGACTTTTCTCCACTCATTTGCTACATTAAAATTGGAGGACAGCTTAAGTTTTATCCAAAGCAACTTAGGATTTATACATTTTGGCATTTAATAGTAAAAATTCAGTACCTTTCCCATGATTCTGCCAGGGACTTAAACCAACAACCATGCAACCACCATACAACCTGCTGACCTTAGAAGAAAAATGATGATCTGAACCCACTGGTGACTTTATGGTTAAATACAATGTGTATATATATATATATATATATATATATATATATATATATATATATATATATATATATATATATATATATATATATGGGAGCTGCCCAGTAATCCTGACTGGTTATGTTGGCCTGAGTTGCCCTCTCAAATGATAAGAAGAAGGCAGGAAAGGTCCCCAGGACAGGGTGGATACACGCCTGTCACAGCAAAAAAATTGGCACATATGCTTAATCCTGGAAACACTCCTCTGAGAACACAAACCAGCATTTTACTTATGCCAGCCGAGTCAGTCACCCATTTGTCACCGTGTTATACGCAATCGGGACAAGTTTCCACATCAAATTACTTCATATGATGGAGTTAGCCCCCCACTGGTACTCTGACAATAACAGACAATGGCACAACCAAAACTAGATGACATTACGCAATAACGCACAGCGTTTTCCACAAAATTAACACGTCCGATTATGTTGTCGTTGTTGTTATTATGCAACATGTGAAGCTGGAGATCCGTTTATTCTGGAAACCTTGCTAATCTCAGTCCTTTAATCCTAGTCTGTCCCTGATACGCTTACCTCCCTGCCAATATCACTCTGTTCGTCACAGACGACTTCAGTTACAGAGCATGATTAAAAATTAATATCATAGACTACATTTCCCTTTATGAATATTTAGCGCCGAGCCAAATAAATACAAAAGAATGCCACTTTATACTATTCAATGCACTCGCTGTTGTATATGCAGGTCAGGTAGTCTGCTTTATGATAAATTGGCAGAAAGAAAAAATGTACATTATAAAATTCAGGTAATCCGGAACACATAACTGCATGCATAGCGACGTAAATCATATTATTTGGTAGGAGGTCGAAGACTTAATTAGTTCAATCCTATTTCTTTGAAAGGTTGTCGCGATGGGCAAAAAATATAATCCGACAGCTCTCGGGGGGTTCATTTATTAAATATAGTACAGTATCAGAATATGGTACTATGGAGAAAACATTTTGATCTTAATGTATTCGACTTAACAGTCCACCGAAATTACCGGGTATGTACTATAACGAGGCATTTTGAGTCATTTATTAACCCGTGCCGTCAACCTTGAAGTAATGTGGGACGTTTCCTCATTTCAGATCTGTATGTGTCATTATATGTACCTTTTTAGGTGTACGTGAAATAAACTATGAAACCTATGGCAGCCGGGTCTTTGTGATGATCTCGGTTTTAACACGTTTACACGGGTGGACATCACCGTTCATTCATCCCCACTTTCCAATAATGAAGACCGGAGTAACCACAGGAAGCGTCTCTATCACAACATCACCATCGCCAGTTAGGCCGGCTGTGACATAGGGTTTCATTCTAGGTGGAAACTTGATTGATTTTTTTAATTCCCGATAACTTGCTTGTTTGCGACAGTGTAACGCGTTGAAAGTTGCCGTACTCACGTTCCCAGCACCTCCTTGAATTCAAAGATCTTCTTGATGTCATCAACTTGCTTTTTCCACGATTCGCCGCCGGACTCTCCGTTCTCCCTTGCCATAGTGGAAACGGGAGGGGGGGGACGCAGTTATTTCAGAGCCCCCTGGGTATATAATACCCCCTTTTTCCCACGGTTCGAATTACACTTCCTGCTTGAGCTTAGCTACAGCGAGGCAGGCAGATCCGGGGTGTCTCGGTTGCCTCTTTTCGATGTGGCCGCCTCCTCTCCGCTTCTTTGTCACTTTCTCTCTCTCTTTCGCTCACTCTCCTCTTCTTAGGGAGATCTATCCCCCCACACCCCCCTTCGGAGGTTGCAACCCTGCGGGTCGCGAGGCTGATCGCGCTTTAACGCCGGTGGCTGTCGGATGCGCGTCACCTTGGGATCCGCGGCCGCCCAGCCACTCTAAGATGCGTCCCTTTCGCCCTTCAGAAGAGATGGGATCCTCCGTCGCTACCTTCGGCCAAATCGCATATTTCGAGGGCGGCTGGTTTATTAAACCATGCTGACTTTGCCGTCGGTTGTTATGGCAATAAGAGGCGTGTAGGATGCTGCTCGCCGCTCCGGTTGCCGGCGCTCTGCGCTTGAGTGTGTGTGCGTGTCTGTGTATGTGTGTATGACTGAATGACTACCGATAATTCGCATTGCACCAAAACCAGGGCTCACGTCAAAGGGGATGTACTACTACAAAACGGATCGGCATTTATTAGGGAATCAAAGAGACAAACTGGCGTCTTGTGATGATCAAAGTGGATAAATTCACGCCAGCACAGCTGGCTGCATGAGCTAGCATGCGCCACCTGCTTTTTTTTTTTTTTAAAAAAAAAGTTCAAATTGATAAAAAAATTAATTTAGACAAAAAAAATCCAAACGTAGAAAAAGTCTTTAATATATATCTATATAGGGCGTTTAGTGTATTAAAATAATTAGGATCAAAGCATTAAAATCCTAATATTAATATAACTTTATAAATATAGGCCTAATAGAAAAGGTACTTGTTGCTGTACTATAGGTCTATGTTCTTCCGCAGTGCCCTGGCGCAACACAATCACACACAATCACACCTTCTCAGATTTTGGTTTAGTCAGTTTGTCTTTTTCATTTTTACACCCATGGTGCATTTGAATTTAAAGTAAAATACTCTTTACACAGTACCTAATGTTGCTGCTAAGACTCAAGGCTGTCATTAAAAGCCTAATTGTCTGCGTCCAGAAAAGTAGGTGGAGACTCAACAAGGAATTTCCTCTTTTTGGGGCACTGGGTGGCATTTCCTTCCCATTTACGTTTCTGACAACAGTGCGGAACACACTAGCGGTCAGGCATTAATGTGACTGCAGGATAATTATAATGAATCTTACAGCTTTGAATAACTGCCACCTCTGTGCCCCTGTCATAACGTGCATGTTCTGTATCACTTCCTATGTCACCTTTATGCAGCTCCTGCAGGCAGCAGATACAAGGAGCCGATTTCAAAATCTGCTTCTGAACCGCAAGCAGTACTGTCAAGAGCTACGGATTACATGGAGCTCGTCATCTTTAAAAATGTAACTGATTACATTGTTACTGAGCCTTTCCTGTGAATCATGTATCATAAGGCTCATCCTGCACTGGTTTTGAAAAATGCTGTTAATACACATTGTGTCAATGATATGTGTCTTCTGCTTCATTTTCCCTGTTATTGGTCTCACTAGTTATTAATCTTTTTTCTTAGGCTATGTGCAATTAACCGCAGAGTTTCAGTAAAGACTTCCCTGAAACACCATATATAGCGGTGATTACCACGACTTCACGCCTTAGGAACTGCATGGGTGATGTTTCCTCCCACAAACACACTTTTTTAGGTGGAATGACATCGCTCCAGAAATATATGTGCCTGTCTTGTGATGGATTGACATCCTGTCAAAGGTGGACTTGGCCCTTCATGGAATAGTTCCCAGACCTACTGTGACCTTGGATTAGATAAGCGGTTCTGGGAAAATAAATTTATGGATTAAAATAGTGGACAGGATTAGGTCTTAAAACAATGGTTAAATATAAATTAATTCCTAAAAATCTACAAAAAACATTTTTCCAATATTAATAATTTTACAAGCAATCACACAAAGGCCAGTGAGGATTTTCAAATCAGAAAGTAATTAATTAAAAGATTATGCCTTGTCACTGCAGCACAACTGACTATTGTTTTGTTGCTTCAGTGACATCTGTATCAAAACCACCTTACAGATTTTTATCCATTCATGCAGATTTATATTTAGCTATATGTTTCCAAGTACATAACTCAAGAGTAACACAATACATCCTGCACTCATGAGTATTCCAGCTGCAAACTATTGCAGTTGCCTGACTTGAGAAAATTCATTGCCCCCGCCCCCCCACTCCTCACCTGTGATTCCCTCTTCAACTGCTTTCTCCATCTCCCTCTCCCATCGGAGTCTGGCACTGAGTCAGCAGCTCTCGCAAGTTTATCGTGACGGGGCTCCCTCCTCACCTCCCGCGCCATCTCCTCTGTGGGAGTCTAAATGCCTGTGCAGGTGGGGGACAGGGAGACAACCCCCCAACAAGGTTGCATCCCCTCCAGCAAGCAAGGAGGCCTCTGTTCATTTTTGTTTTTACACCTGAAAATAAGACCACTAGGCAGGTAATGTGGAAAGTCTGTACATTGATCCAAAAGGCGTTCAGTCATGTTTGGGCAGTGACTGCAATGCAGTTTTGATGGGGAATTCGGAGCTACAAATTCCTGGTTCAAAACCATCCATCCATCCATCATCTGCTTGTCTGGCAGCAAGGTCTCGTTACCCTCACCCGGACTAAGGTCACCGGGGCTCCACCCTGGAGCCAGGCCGAACCCAGCCCGAAAGAGTCACATGGGACCGTTCCCAAGTGGGCCCACCACCTGCAAGGGAAATGTCAGTGGTTCAGTGCTATGTGGATCAGGTGGCAGCCAAGGGAGGCCCTGGTGGACTGATCCCCAGCTGACAAAACTGGCTTTTGGGACATGGAGTGTCACCTTTCTGTTGGGGATGGAGCCTGAGCTTGTGCGTAAGGCTGACAGATACCAGCTAGATATAGTCAGGCTCACCTTAGCATATAGCATGGGCTCTGGAACCAATCTCATGGAGAGGGGTTGGATGCTCTTTTCTTCTGGAGTTGTGACGGGTGAGCTACGCTGGGCTCGGATGGGGCTACTGGTGTGCCCACAGCTCGGTGCATGAACATTAGAGCTTACCCTGGTGAACAAGAATGCTGTCTCCTTGCGCCTTCAGGTCGGGGAGAGACAGTCTCTGACTGTCATCTGCACCTATGCGCCAAATAACAGTTCGGAGTACCCAGCCTACTTGGACTCCCCTCGTGGTGTGCTGGTTAGCACACCACGAGGGGATTCCATCGTCTTGACGCTGGTGACGCTGGGGGACTTCAATGCTCACGTAGGCAACAACAGTGTGGCCTGGAGAGGGGTGATTGGGAAGAACGGATTCCCTGATCTGAACCCAAGTGGTGTTCTGTTGTTGGACTTCTGTGCAATGTATGGTTTGTCTATAAGGAATACCATGTTTGAGCATAATGATTTCCATAAATGGACATGGAACGATCATACCCAGGGCTGCAGGTCGTTGATCGATTCTGTCTTGGACACTTGGGTGAAGAGAGAGGCAGAGCTGTCAACTGATCACCACCTGGTAGTGAGGTGGGTCAGGTGGCAAGAGAGGAAGCTGGTCAGAGCTGGCAGGTCCAAGCGCATAGTGAGGGTCTGCTGGGAACGTCTGGCAGAGGCTCCTGTTTGCCGGATCTTCAACTTGCACCTCCAGCAGAACTCCAACTGCATACCTGTGGAGGATGGGGACATTGAGTATGAATGGACAGTGTTCCAGACCTCCATTGTGAGAGCGACTGTACAGAGCTGTGGCTACAGGGTGGTCATGCCAGTCGTGGTGGTAACCCCCGTACTCGATGGTGGACACCTGAGGTGAGGGGGGCTGTCAAGCTGAAGAAGGAGTCCTACTGGGAATTATTAGTCTGGGGGTCTCCGGAGGCAGCTGACAAGTACTGGAAAGCCAGACAGAATGTGGCTTGGGCAGTTGCAGAAGCAAAAACCTGGGCGTGGGAGGAGTTTGGTGAGGCCGTGGAAAGTTACTCTTGGTCTGGAATATCAGGAAGGGGAAGCAGCTCCTGGGTCCTACTGTTTACATTTACATTACATTTACATTTACAGGATTTGGCAGACGCCCTTAGCCAGAGCGACTTACATAAGTGCTTTGAGACTCTGCAATGAAATTCCTATGCTAGCTCAATAAGGACCCAAGCTATGAATACTATCTCTCTGAGAACTCCGTTGAGTAGTGCAGAATTTTTTTTTTTTTAATTTTATTTTCATTTTATTATTTAAAAAAAAAAAAACACACACCAGAAAAAGAGCCGAGTAAGAATACAGAAGTTCTACGACAGGTATTTCTGAAAAAGAAAAGTTTTGAGTCGTCGCTTGAAGACATTCAAGGATTCAGCTGTTCGGACATCTAGGGGGAGTTCATTCCACCAATTAGGTGCCAGGACAGAGAAGAGCCGAGATGCGTGTCTTCCTTGTGCCTTGAGGGGAGGTGGGACCAGTCGAGCAGTGCTGGAGGATCGGAGAGATCGTGGTGCAGAGCGGGGTGTGATGAGGTCCTTTAGGTAGGATGGTGCCAGAGAATTTTTGGCTTTGTATGCGAGCATCAGTGATTTGAATCTGATGCGGGCAGCTACAGGAAGCCAGTGGAGGGAGCGCAGCAAAGGACTAGTGTGGGAGAACTTGGGAAGGTTGAAAACAAGACGAGCAGCTGCATTCTGAATCAGTTGGAGGGGACGGATGGCGCTCAGTGGTAAACCCGCTAGAAGCGAGTTGCAGTAGTCAAGGCGTGAGATGACGAGTATCTGGGTGGCCTGAGTGGAAAGAAATGGACGTATCCTCCTGATGTTAAAGAGGAGAAACCGACAAGAGCGAGAAAGACTGGTGATATGTGAGGAAAGTGACAACCGATCATCTATGGTAACTCCAAGGTTTCTAGCAGAAACCAAAGGACGGATCAGGGAGTTGTCAAAAGAGATCGCAAGGTCCTGGAGGGGGGATGAGTCAGCCGGGATGTAAAGCAGCTCAGTTTTACTAGTGTTGAGTTTTAGCTGGTGAGTGGTCATCCAAGATGAGATGTCTGCCAAGCATGTAGAGATCTTAGTGGAGACATGAGTGTCTGAGGGAGGGAAGGAGAGGATGAGTTGAGTGTCATCGGCATAGCAGTGGTAGGAGAAGCCATGTGAGGATATAACTTCGCCAAGAGATTTAGTGTAGAGGGAGAATAGGAGAGGGCCAAGAACCGAGCCCTGAGGGACACCGGTGGAAAGACAACGTGGAGTAGATGTGGATCCATTCCATGTCACTTGGTATGTTCGGCCTTCTAGGTAGGAAGCCAGCCAGCGCCAGGCCAAGCCACCAATGCCAAGACTCCTAAGGATGGATAGGAGAGTTTTGTGGTTGACCGTGTCAAATGCTGCTGATAGGTCAAGAAGGATGAGGACAGATGACAGTTTGGCTGATCTGGCAGCATGTAGCTTCTCAGTGACTGCTAAGAGGGCAGTCTCTGTAGAGTGAGCTGCTTTAAAGCCAGACTGATTAGGATCCTGGAGGTTGTTCTGAGAGAGATAGAGAGAAAGCTGGTTGTAGACTGTACGTTCGAGGATTTTTGAAAGGAAGGAAAGAAGCGATACTGGTCAGTAGCTGCAAGTGTCTGAGGAATTTAGAGTGGGTTTTTTAGGATGGGAATGACCCTGGCTATTTTGAATACTGTTGGTACATGACCGGAGGTTATGGAGCCATTAATGATAGTCGTGATGAAGGGGAGAAGGTCTAGAGAGATTGTCTGAAACAATGCAGATGGGATTGGATCAAGTGGGCAGGTGGTAGGGTTGGAAGATGAGATGACTTTCATGTCATACATACATCTCATACATACATACATCTCTACAGTGGGGAGGGGGTGCTGTTGGCCTCACCTGGGGAGTGGAAGTAATACTTTGAGGACCTCGTCTATTTAAGAAAGGGGACCAGAGAGTGTGTTCCAACTACAGGGGGATCACACTTCTCAGCCTTCCTGGGAAGGTCTATTCCAGACTACTGGAGAGGAGGGTGAGATCGATAGTCGAATCTTGGATTCAGAAGGAACAATGCAGTTTTCGTCCTGGCCGTGGAACAATGGACCAGCTTTATATCCTTGCGAAGGTACTGGAGGGAGCCTGGGAGTTTGCTCATCTAGTCTACATGTATTTTGTGGACTTGGAGAAAGCTTACAACCAGGTTCTCCGAGTTGCTTGGGGAGTATGGGGTTTGGGGCCCATTACTGTGGTTGATTCGGTCCCTATAAGAACGGAGCAGAAGCTTGGTCCGCATTGCCGGTAATAAGTCTGACATGTTCCCAGTACGTGTTGGGCTCCACCAGGGCTGCCCTTTGTCGTCGGTCCTGTTTATAATATTTATGGACAGGATTTCTAGGTGCAGCCAGGGTGTTGACAGTATCCAGATTGGTGGTCTCAGGATTGCGTCGCTGATTTTTGAGGATGACATGGTCATGTTGCCTTCCTCTGCTGGGGATCTACAGCGTGCTCTTTGGCAGTTCGCAGCCGAGTGCGAAGTGGCTGGGATGAAGATTAATACCTCCAAGTCTGAGACCATGGTTCTCAATCGGAAATTGGGTGGATTGCCCTCTTCAGGTCAGAGAGGAGGTACTGCCTCAAGTGGAGGAGTTCAAGTATCATGTGGTCTCATTCATGAATGAGAGTAGAGATCAAGAGCTGGACAGATGGATCGGAGTGGCGCCTGCAATTTTGCAGGCGCTTATTTGGCTCGTCATGGCCAAAAAAAGAACTGAGCCCGAAAGCAAAACTCTCGATCTAATGGTCCATCTTCGTTCCTACTCTTACCTGTGGTCATGAGTTGTGGGTAGTGACTCAAAGAATGAAATCATGGATACAGGTGGCCAAATGACGTTTCTCCACAGGGTATCTGGGTTCTCCCTTAGAGATAGGGTGAGAAGTTCAGATATCCAGGAGTGTCTCAGAGTAGAACTGCTGCTTATCCACATCAGAAAGAGCCAGTTGAGGTAGTTTGGACACCTGGCGCAGATGCCTCCTGGGTGGCTACCTGAAGAGGTTTTCCATGCATGTCCTACAGGGAGATGACCCCGGGGCAGACCCAGGAGGCACAGGAGGGATTATAACTCTCGGCTGGCCTGGCAAAGCCTCAGCATCTCCCCCCCGAAGAGCTGGTAGAGGTGGCCGGGGAAAGAGGGGTCTGGGTATCCCTCCTGAAGTTGCTATCCCCGCAACTCGTGCGCAGAACTCATGTAAAAATATATTAATCGCAAACCTCCACATTTATGCCTCTCTGTTTATATTGTGTCTTGTACTTGTGCTCTGTCCATGTTATACCTAATTGTTAATCATCTGGTGTTGTAGTGTCTCCAACTGTAGCTAGCTGTGCCAACACAAATTTCTACCATACTTGGTCATGTGGCAATAAAGATTCTGATTCTAATCACAATTAAACAAAGACCCCAAGTAGGATCAGTGTTTGGAAAATCAACGGATCGATGAACATTACCAGTACAACAATAACATTTTTTACCTTTTCTATTGTCAGTTAGTTTAAGGTATAACTTGCGATTTGCCATTAAAAAGCAGAAAAACAAGAAAATAAAAAAATAAAATCTTTCTGCCTGCACATCAGAAGTGTGTTTATCAAAATTCAACAGAAAATGTTAATTAAGTTGTCAGGTTTTCATATGGTGTTAGCGCAGTTATGTAGGGATTTATCAGTTAGTTATTATATACCAGTTTAGAAAACCTTGTCACAGTTCATGCTAAGCAATAAGCACCGTTTTAAAGTGCCATCCATCCATCCATCCACCCATCCATCCATCATCTTCCGCTTATCTGAGGTCGGGTCGCGGGGGCAGCAGTCTCAGCAGGGAAAGCCAGACTTCCCTCTCCCTGGCCACTTCGTCCAGCTCCTCCGGGGGAATCCCGAGGCGTTGCCAGGCCCCCCAAGAGACTTAGTCCCTCCAGTGTGTCCTGAGTCTTCCCTGGGGCTTCCTCCCAGTGGAACATGCCCGGAACACTTCACCAGGGAGGCGTCCAGGAGGCATCCTAAGTAGATGCCCGAGCCACCTCATCTGGCTCCTCTCAATGCTCTCTCCCGAATGACCAAGCTCCTCACCCTGTCTCTAAGGGAGAGCCCAGCCACCCTGCAGAGGAAACCCATTTCGGCCGCTTGTACTTGCGATCTCGTTCTTTCGGTCACTATCCATAGCTCATGACCATAGGTGAGGGTAGGAACATAGATCGACTGGTAAATCAAGAGCTTTGCCTTTTGGCTCAGCTCCTTCTTCACCATGACAGACTGATGCAGCGCCCGCATCAATGCTGACACTGGACCGATCTGCCTGTCGATCTCCTGCTCCATCCTTCCCTAACTAGTCACAAGACCCCAAGATACTTAAACTCCTCCACTTGGGTAAGGACCTCCACCCTTTTCCAGCTGAGGACCATGGTCTCGGATTTGGAGGTGCTGATTTTCATCCCAGCCGCTTCACACTCGGCTGCGAACTCCTCCAGTGAGAGCCGAAGGTCACGGTCTGATGAGGCCAACAGAACCACATCATCAGCAAAAAGCAGAGACCTAAACCTGAGGTCACCGAACCGGACACCATCAATGCCCTGGCTGCGCCTAGAGAGTCTGTCCATCAAAGTTATAAACAGAATCAGTGACAAAAGGCAGCCCTGGTGGAGTCCAACCCTCACAGGAAATAAGTCCAACTTATTGCCGACAATGCAGACCAAGCTCTGACACTGGTTGCACAGGGACGGAACAGCCCTTATAAGGTAGCCCAGCACCCCATACTCCCAGAGCACCCCCCACAGGACTCTCTGAGGGACGCGGTCGAATACCTTCTCCAAGTCCACAAAACACATGTAGACTGGTTGGACAAACTCCCATGCACCCTCCAGGACCCTGCTAAGACTATAGAGCTGGTCCACTGTTCCACGGCCAGGGTGAAAACCGCACTGCTCCTCCTGAATCCGAGGTTTGACTATCTGACAGACCCTCCTCTCCAGGACCCCTGAATCGACCTTACCAGGGAGGCTAAGGAGTGTCATCCCCCTATAGTTGGAACACATCGTCCAGTCCCCCTTCTTGAAGAAGGGGACCACCACCTCGGTCTGTCAATCCAGATGCATTGCCCCCAATGTCCAGGCAATGCTGCAGATGCATGCCAACCAGGACAGCCCTGCAACATCCAGAGCCTTGAGGAACTCCGGGAGGATCTCATCCACCCTTGGGGCCCGGCCACTGAAGAGCTTTTTAACCACCTCAGCGACCTCTGCCCACCCCCAAGTCCCCAAACTCTGCTTCCTCGTTGGAAGGCATGTCAGTGGAATTGAGGAGGTCTTCGAAGTATTCTTTCCACCGACCCACAACGTCCCAAGCTGAGGTCAGAAGTGCACCATCCCAACTTCTGAGCCACCAGATGGTGGACTAAAATCTCCTCAAAGCTGTCCAGAAGTTGTCCTCCATGGACTCACCAAACTCCTCCCATACTCAAGTTTTTGCCTCAGCGACCGCCGAAGCTGCGTTCTGCTTGGCCCACCGGTACTCATCAGCTGCCTCCGGAGTCCCACAGGCTAAAAAGGCCCGATAGGACTCCTTCTTCAGCTTGACGGCATCCATCACCGCTGGTGTCTACCAGCAGGTTTGGGGATTGGCGCCGCGACAGGCCACCTTATGACCACAGCTCGGGTCAGCCGCCTCCACAATGGAGGCGCGGAACATGGTCCATTCGGACTCCTCCCCCGGGACATGGGAGAAGTTCTGCCAGAGGTAGGAGTTGAAGCTCCTTCTGACAGGGGATTCCGGCAGACGTTCCCAGCAGGCCCTGGGAGGAGTGCTCTCCAACACCCCTTCCAAGGACTCCAAAAAGGGTGTCGTGAGCAACTCCAGAGTGGAAGAGGGTCCAACCCCATTCAAGGAGACTGGTTCCAGAGCCCAAGCCGTGCGTCGAGGTGAGGCCGACTATATATAGTTGGAACCTCACAACCTCGTGCACCAGCTCAGGCTCCTTTCCCACCAGAGAGGTGACACTCCATCTCCCTAGAGCTAGCTTCTACAGCCAAGGATCGGACCGCCAAGGTCCCCGCCTTTGGCCACTGCGAAACTCGCATTGCACCTGACCCCTTTGGCCTCTCCTACAGGTCGTGAGCCCATTGGAGGGGAGACCCACGTGCCTTCTTCGGGCTGTGCCCAACCAGGCCCCATGGGTGCAGGCCTGGCCACCAGGCACTCGCCATCGAGCCCCACCCCAGGACTGGCTCCTGGAAGACATGAATCCATGTTTTTATTCATCATAAGGGGTCTTTTGAGCCGCACTTTTTCTGGTTCCTCACCCAGGACCTTTTTGCCTTGGGTAACCCTACCAGGGGCATAAAGATCCAGGCAACTTAGCTCCTGGGATCATTGGAACACGCAAACCCCTCCACTACGATAAAGTGTTGGCTGCAGGAGAGGCCGTTTTAAAGTGGACAGACAATTTTAGGTTTCTGTCTCCCCCTAGAGGAAATCAAAGAAAATACAGATGTTACATATTTTTAAATTGCCTTAAACCAAAGTAATACAATGATGTCATTGGCAATGTATATTAACAACAAAAAATACTTATTAATCCTTCTGAACATTCAACATTAATTAAATTTAATGTGTAAACATCCATCCATCCATTTTCCAAACCGCTTATCCTACTGGGGGGTCCGGAGCCTATCCCGGAAGCAATGGGCACAAGGCAGGGAACAACCCAGGATGAGGGGCCAGCCCATCGCAGGGCACACTCACACATCATGTGTAAACATTGTTTAATTAAAATAATTAGCACTATTTATCTTCATTTTAAGAAGCCAAACGAAAGCAGTTTGTATCATTTCTCCATTACAGCTACAGTCATGGCTGAAAATATTGATACCCCTGGAATTTTTCCAGAATATGTACCTTTTCTCCCAGAAAATTGTTACAATTATTTTGGTATACACATGTTTATTTCCTTTATGTGCATTGGAACAACACAAACAACAGAGAAAAAAAGCCAAATTTGACATTATATCACACAAAACTCAAAAACTGGGCTGGACAAAATTATTGGCACCATCAACTTTATACTTGGTTGCACGCCTTTTGGAAAAAAATTAAATCAATCACTTCCTATAACCATCAACAAGCTTGTTACACCTCTCAACTGGAATTTTTAACCACTCATTTTTGCCAAACTGCTCAAGGTCTCTCAGATTTGAAGGGTGCCTTCTCCCAACAGCAATTTTGTGATATCTCCATAAGTGTTAAATCAGATTTAGATCCGGACTCATTGCTGACCACTTCAGAACTCTCCAGTGCTTTGTCTTCAACCATTTCTGGGTGCTTTTAGAGGTATGTTTGGGGTCATTGTCCTGCTGGAACACCCATGACCTCTGACACAGACCCAGCTTTTTGACCACTACATTGCACCCAAAAATCTTTTGGTAGTCTTCAGATTTCATGCCTTGCACACAGTCAAGGCATCCAGTGGCCGCAAAACATCCCCAAAACATCTTAGAACCTCCATCATGTTTGACTGTAGCCACTGTGTTCTTTACTTTGTAGGCCTCATTCCATTTTCTGTAAACAGTAGAACGATGAGCTTTAACAAAAATATCTACCATTCTCCCAGAAGGATTTTGGCTTCCTCAAGTACATTTTGGCAAACTCCAGTCTGACTTTTTTATGTTTCTATCAGTAGCTGGGTCCTCCTGGGTCTCCTGCCATAGTGTTTCATTTCGTTCAGTTGTCGATAGGATAGTTTGAGCTGACACTGTTGCACCCATAGTCTGCAGGACAGCTTAAATTTGTTTAGAAGTTGATTGGTGTGATGCCCGGCTCGTGCGATCCTCCTGTGTGCCACGCCCCCTGATTACCCACGTGTGCTTTCCCGATCTTGCCCAGCTGTGTCCACTTATTTTCGCCCAGTCCTGTCTATTTGAGTCCATGTCTTGTCTTAGTTCTTTGTCCGTCATTGATGTTAGTCGATGTCCGATGTTTCCTGCTCTCCGTTTCCCTAATAAATCCCCGTTTTCCCCGTATTCCGCCTGCTTGCTTGCCCGTGCGCATTACCCGCTTTACCCGGCGATCGTGACAATTGGGGCTGTTTATCCACCATTATGACTATCCTTCATTGCAATCTTTTATCAATTTTTCTCTTCCATCCATATCCAGGGAGATTAACTACAGCGCCATGTGTTGTGAACTTCTTGATTATATTGCACACAGTGGACAAAGGAACATGAAGATCTCTGGAGATGGACTTGAGCCTTAAGATTGTTGATATCTTTCCACAAATTTAGTTCTCAAGTCCTCAGACAATTCTCTGCTCTTCTTTCTGTTCTCCATGCTTAGTGTGGCACACACAGATACACATCAGAAAGTTTGAGTCAACTTTTCTCCATTTTAACTGGCTTCAGGTGTGATTGCGATATTGCCAGCACCTGATTCTTGCCACAGGTGAGTTCAAACAAGCATCATATACTTGAAATAAAAGAATTTACCCACAATTTTGAAAAGGTGCCAATTTTTGGAGTACTATGTGAAATGGCTTTTTTCTCTGTGTTTTGTGTTGATCCAATGCACATAAAGGAAATCCCAAAATTTTTCTAATTGCAACAATTTTATGGAAGAAATAGTGCATTTTCTGGAAAAATTCCAGGGGTGCTGATAATTTCGGCCATGACTGTACATCTACCAAGTTTAGTTTAACACAACCGAACACTGAAATGAACATCTTCATTAACCTTGACAGTGTCATTTTAATTGTAGGATACATTAAACCAACAGCTAGTTCAATCAGGATTACGAAACACAAACTGAAATGCTTAAAACACACAGCAAAATGAGCAGATACAATAAATAAAAGCAACACAAATTACTTCAAACAGGAAAAAATAGGAGCGTTACAAAGAGACAACAGAAGGGTGGACTATTCAAGCAACTGATTTATTGTCCAAGGCAACCACATACATGTACTGAAGGACCAAGACTGGGTTTAAATATGACTCATGGGGCATTTGTGACCAAAAAATATTGACTGGAATGTTTGAGGGTAATTAAAAATCAAGCAAAATAAGTATAATTTTGGGTGAGAAATCCAATTTGGCAGGTGACCATCCAGAATTAAATAAAAATACCAAATTTATCCAGCTTAGCTTGTTGTTCCTCTGGTGTATTCCAGAAAGGGGCCAAACCCATTTACATATAAACACTGTTCTGCCCACCCTTACTGTCCCCTGCTGTACTGTCATGTTGCCCTGCTAATAAGTGAACCATCACGGTCTATCCATGAACCACCAGGAATGGGTCAGGACCTCAGAGGCAGAAACATATGGGAGAACAAAACGAGAGACTTGCTTGCATTCTTGCAAAACCTGGAATTTCACATGTGCTACATGGAAAAATCAGGAAGCCCATCCCACTCAGCAAGTGAATCAAGAGAAGGGCAGCCATGGTGGATCCCGCTGGTAGTATAATGTACCCCCTCCCCCCATAGAAACACACGTGTACAGCTGTGCTTGTGATCTCTTCATCAGGTCCGTCTAAGAGGATTCCTACACACAGTCTCCCCCAATTGTGCCAAGCTAAACTACTGAGCACAGAACTCAGCTCCTCCGACTCCGCCTCCACCATTGCCTCCTTTCAAGCATCTTCATCCGACTCCTCGTCCTGCTGCCCTCTCTTCTGCAGAATGTAAAGAATATTGCAGGTCAGGTCATCAGGAGATGGAGCACTGACCAGAGACCATGACAACTCCACATCTCCTCCAGAGGTACAAACCATAGGTTCCATCATAATATCGGGTTCACCTAAGTCCTCCCTTTAACTTGTGTTTAGCATTTATTTGCCAGGAAAATGTCTTAAGCCCATTAAATGTCAGTTACCAAAGTACAGAAACAAACACAGGACAGACAAAGGTCACCGACACAGCTAAGCCAGCTGGACATACGAGACAACAGTCACACAGAGGCATAGCAACACCATAGACTGCATTTTACGACGTGTTCTTAATGCTGCTCAGAAAAACAGCTAGTGTAGCTAGCTAGTTACCAAAGCTAAGCAAAAGTAAGGCGTTAAAACTTTTTTTTTTATTTTAAGTGTGAACTTTTACATTTGGCACTTGATTGCCAGACATCAAACACTTGACCAAGAGCTTGGAAACCTTCCCTTGAAGAGCAGAATGGACTCGAGGCTGAGGGGAGTCACAGCTAAATGCCCTTTCATACCCTAAAGCTGCAGTGATGCTGAAGACCCCCAACTGGGGGAGTGATGCCTGTGTGAGGTCAATACGACATACAGGGAGCCCTGCTGGGGGGTGGTATGTCCTCCTCACCAGTTTGAGGAAGTCAATGAGCTTGTAGGCGTCCTCGCCGGTAGACAGGTCTACAAAGTCACGTGGGATGCGGTAGCTGAGGCAGGGGCTGGGCTGGACGGTCACCTCGCTGGTGGTGTAGCGGAATGCCAGGTCATCCTATGTGGTGCATAAACACAAACACCGTTACGACTAGCAAAGCTTCATATTTCTACGTAGTCCCAATAAGTAATTAAAATCTACTATATCAGTTTAAACAATGTTGCCCTGGAGACATCGCAGGTCACATTATGTCCCTCCATCTTCTAACCACTTACCAAGCACATGTTTACAAGGGGGCCGGGAAGCTATGCTAGGTAGCACAGGGCACAAGGCAGGGGAACATTCTAGATGGGATCACAGGGTACACACGTTCACACAAGACCACAGGTATACTTTGAGGTTTAACTGCCCATAATGTATGTATACTCCTTGATGTACTAGCAGCCTGTCCAGTGGGTCCACTGCTGTGTGAACGGTGTTCCTGTATTGAATAAGTGACTGGAAGCAGGATGGATAGATAGAGCAATAGTTTATCCATAGTAGCTTTTTTTTTGCATACATCTATTTGGTTCCCCAAGAGCTTCTTTCAATAACAGACATACTAAAATGATTCTAGTACTGCAGTCTACTGCTTTGTGGCTCCTGAAGTAACTGTGAAAATGGTCTCCCTACAATAACCAAAAGTAATATAATTTCATTCTGTCTTGCTTTTACTAATCAAGAGCTTTTCCACAATACAGGACTTTGCAGAAGTCTTAGGCCACCAAAGAAACTTATGTTTATGTTTGTGTAAAATTGTGATTTAACAAATGCTGACAAAGGTTTGGAAACCAAATCTATAGTATTCTAGGCAACGGACAAGACATCAGTAACTATTTTTGCAGAGCATAAGAAACTGCTGTTACATTTTTATTGTAGGCCTAATAAATGTGTGTTTTTTCTTCTCTCTTAAGCAAACATAAAGCTACTTATTTGGGAAGATAGTGTAAGTTGTTTGCTTTGGTAGCCTCACACTACAGCTGTACAGTGCTGTAGATGTTTTAGTGGTGTGATCCAAAGGCAAGGTTTAAGTTGCGAGAACCACAAATTCATTGTTCATACTTTTGGTGTCATGGACTGATGAGTGTGCATCACCCACCTGCTGAGGAGCGCCTCCCTCTGCTGGCTGGGCCCTCAAATTGCACCCGGAGATGAGCTCCTCCCAAGTGAATAGCAGGGAATCAGTCACCTCGCCAAAAGGGTTCAAGTCGATCAGCCAGACTTCACCCTATGGCAAGATGACTGTGTGAATCCTCACACCATAAGTGTTTGCTGTAACATTCACCAAGTCTGCACCACTGAAAGCAGAGTATATTTTAACACAAAGGAACTTTATGAAAAACACACTCAATAACACTGCAGAGTGGAATCCCACCAAGTTCTAACACAGTTACCAATGGTGTGTTTAAAATTTTCCCCAACAAATAAGCTATTTAAAAGTGCTATATTGCAACAACATGAAAAAGGTAAGAGAAATGCAACAAAGCAAGAAATTAAGTGTCTAACACAAGTACATATTAAATTCAGATTACTTGGACTGACTGATTTCACATTGTATACCAGATGGATTTTGTCTGACAAGGAATGAGCTATTAATGATTTGGCTCTGTTGCATCAAAACATTCCCACACTGACCTCAGACTGAGGTAGAAATATGACTGACTCAAACCTTAACCCTGTGGGGTCAATGGCATCATCGGCAATGCCGCGTATCTTTCTCATGTATTTCAGTTCATAACTCGATGAAATCTTATTGTAGAAACATGGAAAAAACGCTGACTAAATCTGTAATCTGTCTTTTCAAAATATCCATTGTCTGTAATATTAAAGTTTTTAAAATTAGGTTTAATAGACAAAAAATAATGTCACCTTACTTTGTTTTACCTGCATCAAGGGCGTGTAGTGCTGCCCTCACCCAAAAAAAAAAAAAAAAAAAAAAAAAAAAAAAAAAAAAAAAAAAATCGCTATTCATAGCTACATAAGTGCGTATTCAAATCGTATGGCAATTTGATGAACAACGCAAAGGTGAAATGCGATCCAGATACATCCCCATCAGCGCCATAAAAGGGAGAGGGGGGTGTGGCCAGGTGTGAATGGCTCATGCATACACATGAAAGTTGCTACATATTCAATGAAAAGGAGCCATAAAAAGTGACATAAGTTAGGTTTTTCTTATTTATTTATCCAACTGAACGTTGCAACTACACCAGTCATCTTCATATAGCCAAGACTGTGTTGATCAGATATCTGAGATCAAAATAAACTTCCAGCATTGCTCACTATGTACTTTTATAATGTTTCTGCAAGTGTTCTGCATTCTGCAATGACTATACTTTGATGTCAAACTACAAACTTCAGATAAATCTAACATATTTACAAAGTACACCAAGATTAAGATGAGTTTAATGCCAAAACAATTTGCCATGAATTAAGTGTATGATATTGAATGAAATGTATGACCATGCTCTAGTCAGTGAAAGTGTGTTCCCTACCCTTAGACCCCAGAGGGTTAAAGCTTTATTCAGTAGATAAACCAGAAGTATCACTTACCCAACTATCTCTGTAAACATCAAAGACAACTGCAAGAAGGAGAGAAAACAGTTATGACAGACACATTTCACAGCAATATCGTAGTATCTACAGAACTCACATTTGTAGTTCCAATTCAGTGTGTTTGTGGTCCATCGGGTAGCTGGGTAGCTCAAGAAGTCAAAGATCACTGTTTGGGTGCTAAAGAGCTTGGGTTCAACCCATGTCAATTCTTTTTTTTTTTTTTTTTGGGGGGGGGGGGGGGGGGGGGGTCGTCCCCAGGCACTGTTCCCCAAGCGTTAAATAATAGCTGCCCACTGCTATGTCATAATGTCACATATGGGTTAAATGCGGAGGTCACATTTCATTGTTGTGCACTGTGTGCTGTGGTGTCTACAATGACAATCACTTTCACTCAGACTTTCTCTGTGTCTGTCTTACGGCAAGAAGACAGAATGAATGACGTATTGAGTATATATTCCATTATAATTCATTATTGGGAGGCAGCTTGTTGATAAACAACATTGTTGGACAACCCTAGTTTATACATTTAAGAAGGATGTGGATGCTCTTGCTTTATGGAAACAGCGACGCTGACATTCTTTTCCTCTTGTTTCAGCTCAGCGTTAAATTGGCTTCTGGACATTTCAGGCACATGTTCCTAGTAGACTTTCCACACTACAATCATTAGTACCAGATCACATACAGAGGCTAGCGCACACTCACAGTCCTCATCCAGAAACTTGTACTGGATATGGGAGGTGAAGAAGTCCTGGATGGACTGGGAGATGAGGTGCTTCTGCTTGGAGATGTGTTGGTAGTACTGGGTGTAGTCCCTCTGAGAAATACCTGAAATGAAGGAGGTGAGAGTCTCTGACAATAATCTCCCCCTGGGAAAAAGTTAATCTTATATCTGGATACAACTTCCCTCTCCTGCTTGCCTGAACTTACAGACTTTGTACCAGTCCAGTTTCAGGAGTTTCCAGAAGGTACACCATTAGCCTCTGTCACAAGCATTTTACCCAGGAACCTTTCGGTTACTAGTCCAGTTTCTGACCATTTGGAGTTTATATACCCAGGAATACAGCAATTACAGCACAAGTTCCTACATCTGGCAATATTAGGACCAATACACTGCTGGACAGTTGAATTTTCATGATAGTTGAGTGCAGGGCTCAAGTCTGTGACCATTTTTGGAGTCAGTGCGACTATATTTTATAACTAGGTGCACCCGTGTGGCTTGTTAATCTGTCCCCTATTTTTTTTTTTTAACCATCGTTGTATATCACGTGAAACACCCGGAAAGAGTGAGAACTGCTACGTGTATGTGTGTGTGGTCCAGGTATACATTACACTGTGGGGATATTTAGTCCCAACAATGTGATAAAAACCTGTTATTTTGATACTGCGAGGGCCATTTTGTTTGGTCCCGACCAGGGGAAATTCAAATTTTAAATGACTGCAATCAAAAAACGAAAAATGCCAAAAGACTTGCATTTTTTTGGCTACTTATAGTTAAGGTTAGGGCTGGGTAGGGATTAAGGTTGTCATTGCTGGGATTAGGGTTACACCCATAGAAATGGATGGACGATCCCCACAAAGATATGAGTACAGACCCGTGTGTGTGTGTGAGCGAAATACAGCACATTCCCACTACAGGAACATTTTTCAGGAACCAGGAACTTCTGTTGTGTTAGGAACTCTTTTTGATTCTAGCTCCTCTGAGGCCCTACTGGGGGGGACTATTAGCGATAACTTGCCAATTGGTTGACCAGAAGCACTGGCTGCTCATTTGCAGAAAAAGATGTAGCAGAGCAAAAACTGTACCTCAATTACATTTTCTATATTAATAAATACCCTTTTGCTTGCATCTCCATATTTCTGCAAAGGAAAATTTGATCGATAACCAATTTAATTGCCTAATATTGCTGCCGCCAGTGGTGAAACTTGTCAGCACTTATTACTAAACAAACATTACCTCGTATGAAAGATTGATCTGCTGGTCAGATTTAATAATGAATTATAAACATGGTATGTTGCAGAAATAAAATATAAATAAAAGTTTGTGGTGTTTCCTATGAAATTCCACGTGAAGCTTAACCAACAACCTTTTTGCGTCTCCCATACTTATTTAGCATAACCAGCCCAGTTCCTGTTGCGTGGTGGGAAAGTGACATACAAAAGTGGAGTTATAAAAAAGTTCTCAGCCCTAATGGCCCAGAAACTCACAACCAGAGACTAGGTTCCTGAATTTCAGTGGGAAAGTGCCCCATAAAACACTCGTAACGCACAACAGCTTCTAGGCAGGGACAGATGCACTGACGGAATATTGGTTGACTACATATCTTATGTTTACCTTTGCAAATGTATTATTTGGTTTTTATCTTTAAAAAACTACATTTAACAATGATTTTTTTTCTCTTAAGCACTATTTCACTTTGTGACTTTTTCTTTTAAAATAAAAGATTACATTGTTATTTCAGTATACCGTATATTTATTTCCAAAGCATTTATCAGCAATATAATGAAGATGTGTTGCACTGCATGTCAATTTAAGTAGTGTGCTAAATATTGTACTGGTGCTCCTAAAATTTTCAGTAAGAAGTGCCAGTGCTGGGTACTTGACTGTTGGATATGAGGGTTTTTACTGTTCTATGACTTACAAACAGCAATCGGTCCATCCTTACCTATAAGCTTATTCTCTTTGACGAAGCACCGGAACTCTCCACCTGGGATCAGCTCACTCCACTTCCTTAGGACAAGCTGCAGGGGGTGACATTCACTAAGTAATAGGATTCAAATTCTGCATCACTGACATTTTATAGAACATATTTAACAAACCAAAAAACAAGTGGATGGACATGGGTTAATGGGTTAGTCCTTTTAATGGAAAAAAATAGATGAGTGTTTCATATTCTAGCAATTAGGTAATAACTAAGAATGTAATTCCAATAGTCCATCATCCATTTCATCCTTTAACTTCAAAGGAAAATGGCTACCTGGATTTCACGCCAAGGAAAGTGAAGTGGTGAGAAAACCCTGTTATGTTATTTTTAGTTTTACTATATTTTCACAGTTGTTTTTGGATTATGGTGAAACTGGTGTGACCAGTCAGGCAGAAATGAGAGTGCTATGAGACTGACAGCTGACAGTCACACAGAGTAGATGCAGATGTACCTCAAAGTTGATTGGTGGGTCTGGGGAATCATCGCTGCAGTGGAGGAACCTAAGAACAACATGGCGACATGGCTAAGGACTGGAAAAGTGACAGTGCCAAGCTGATGGGGGTTCTGATGATGTAATGGCTAATTCCAGGCATGGATAATTAAGGGTATTAAAAACACCTTTGCACACCCCCTTGCCAACCACCAAGCCAGTGATCAGAAGTGAGCGATCGATTAGAGCCTGGTGCTTTTAGCCAAGCGAGCTCCCCAGTTACTGGAGTAAAGCTCCCTCTCCCTAAGGCACCCGCCTGGACGACAGGCTCTGATGCCAAAAAGCCTCAAAGAGAATGAGAGTTGCAGCTGATAGCTCCCAGTCCCAAGGCCTTGCCAGCCTTGAACTCACGGTTGTGTGAAGTCGTGGGCGATGAAATCGGAGCTCTTGAAGAGCAGGAAAATGTCGGTGAGGCTCTGACACCGCAGGGAGCTGTTCAAGGCGATCCAGCTGGCATCCTGGAGGACAGAAACACTGACTACTGTCAAGGGATACGGAGCACCAATATCAGTCCTTAAACCAGCAGAGGAACATGGGAAAACACCCCATATACACAATATGTAACACGTTGAAAATAAAAAAATCTCTTAAAATCTATGATATTCACCATCACCAGAATCCTTTAACCCTTTGTGATTCCACTCCTGGGAAGCCAACAATCATACGCAAATAAAACACTCCCAACCTACGTATTATTGGATACTTATAATGTACAGAGAGCGAATGAGCTGAACTGTCTGGTACGGACGCTCTTAGCTCTCAAAAGGGGCAAGGCATCAAAGATTGCATTGAAAGTGCTGAATCTTGCCGGCACGGGGGAACATGGCAGGCCTCACCTGGGGAGCACTCCAGTTCAGCTTGGGGAAGACACTGCCCCCTAGTGTGTTTATGGCTTCCTGCACACTGGAGCTGAACTCTGGGAACTCAGGAGCCTGTGTAAACAAAAGAGAGTGCAGCTATCAAGGGTGGCAACACAATACTTCATAAAGCACACATTTGCACTATACTAAGTTGTGAGACTTTCTTGTATTTTATTCATAAAAAAATTTATATTGATACATTAATGTCCTATAATGACATTTGAAAATAATCTGTATTCAAATGGTAAAATACACAGAAATTGTTAAACACAGAAATCAGTCCTAACCAATAAAAATTTTACTAAATTTGATTATATTTAAGATATTACAAAATTGTCCCAGAAACATTTACATACCGTAACAATTGTTGTAGTTTCATCATCTGACCACTGATATCAAGCAGGGAAAAAAGTAATGATCATAATAAAAAAACTCATATTCTGTATCTACATCACAATCAATAACAGAGTTAAAGTTATGTTCAATTATCTGAGACAGACATGCCAATATAGAGTACCTGGATCTCCTCGTCCTCATCAGAATCGTTATTTATCTGAGATGGCTGGGCGTGGCCTTCACTTTAAACAAGGGTAAATTTTCACACATTTCATACAGGTAAACGGAAAATCAGTGGACACCGAAAATGAATAAACGCCGTGCCTACCTTCCAGATACAACTAGAGTCCCGTCATCCAGCAAATAGTCAATTACATTCTGCGGTAAGGGGAGGATCACACTAGAAGGTACATAAACAGACATTACCATTAACCAGAATGCACACAGACTGTTTTTAATAAAGTGTCAACTGATGCCAGGAATTTCCCACAGACAATAAAAATACTGCTAATATTCACGTCAGTTTGGATCTTGCAACATCACTTTTCACACTCTTTATTAAACTGTCATTGTTACTTCAAAAGCAGTGTGACACTTTTGAATTTCGATTTTTTACTGATTTACTGCTTTACGTGTAATGCACAAGTCTCTGCGGATAGCATTCTAGCTAGCGGAGTTTACAAAAAATATCCAGAGAATCTGATTAAGCACAAACACTGGGGCTGTAACAATACTTCACACAACAAAATCACAACCATACCTTTTAATCGTATGCTTCTTAAATAACGGGTACCACACCGAAAACTGACAGTTCACAACCTGCTCCTTCTTCATACTGTACCAGTGCAACAGGAAATGGTGTTTCTTAAAATATATCCCATCTGCAACCGTGCTGCTACATTTAAATGGTTCCCCGGAAAAGTAAATCCTCGGAAGGTTTCTTCCGGCCGTCAAAGGGTTGTATATTGTGCACGTCCAAATATAAAATACACTGTCAGCATTTTCATTTTATACTTCAGTTTGAATCGTAAACAATCCATGCATTTACTTATCACAATCCCACTATCATTTGACTACATATTTCAACCGATAGTAACGCCATACATATGTATGTATGATTATTATTATTCTCAAGTAAACCAGCTTGGACTACGTGGAGCCACCTTGTGGCCACAGACTCAAGCTGAAAGGGATGAGCTAGACAGAAGTATTCATAGTTAAAGAATCGGGCAGGTGTGTGGACATAGGACTTGTGTTATTTGAAGGCAACAAAAGGTCATAATGGTGGTACGCAGTTTCCATTCAAGGAAAAATATGTTAACATTTCAGCAGTACAACACATTTAAAAAAAATTATTTGCTGAAATCACACCCATTCAAGCACAATTTTGTGCTTAAAGCACAATTTCTAATCTGAGTGGGCTATAATAACCCATCCATCCATTTTCCAAATCGTCTATCCCAGAAGCAATGTGCACGAGGCAGGGAACAACCCAGGATGGGGGGCCAGCCCATCACAGGGCACACTCACACACCATTCACTCACACATACACACCTACGGGCAATTCAGTAACTCCAATTAGCCTCAGCATGTTTTTGGACTGTGGGGGGAAACCGGAGTACCCGGAGGAAACCCCACGACGACATGGGGAGAACATGCAAACTCCACACACGTGACCCAGGCGGAGACTCAAACCCGGGTTCCAGAGGTGTGAGGCAACAGTGCTAACCACTGCACTACCATGCCGCCCCACTGTAATAATCAAATATATTAAAATAGTTCATCTACTGTCAAGAAGAGAAAAGTATGTGGAAGCTAATCTGAGTCTTGGGGAAGGCGGCATAGGAGCACAATATGAAGTTGACATAAATAATGACATGGAGGCGGGTCCCCCATGAGCAGCTTCCTCCATTCAGAAGGGGCCAGATAGAAGAAAAGACCTGCTAAAGGATATGGGTGTATTAGGGGCACCAGCACCAGTATGCTATGAGGAAGTCAGTCACATTATTACAATCCACATTGACCAAATGTACCCAGAAAATGTCTTTTTCCAGTATCAAAATATATCAAGTCTTATCACTGGAACACAGAACAGGCAGAAGCGACATTATGACATTAATAACCGGACTGGGGAATCCCTTGCAGAAACTCACTTAAATACACAGAATCAATTAACACAACTAGAAACAGCTGATAACAAAAGGATTACACGTGAGGCAAATGAGGAGGCATGACACACAAGAGGATTGGAATGTGACAGCAGAAGAACAAACAGGAAATAATACTAAATTAACTAAAAGAATGCACAACTAAGAAACCAAGCAAAACCACACAGACCAAAAATGAGCAGTGGCCCAGCAGACCAAACACTCAACAACATTCACAATGCCAGCCTGAGAAGCAAACTAAAGGCAGGTACTTAAATACAAAAATAATGAGGATTAACAAAAGGCAGGCGTGAATTATTAAGAAAATTAACCAATGAGCACAGTACAGGGAAGCAAGCCACAAGTGGAGAAACTTAACTAATAATTAACACGCACAGAAGCTAGGGAACCTTATACGAAAAACTAGGAAACTAGTAACTACATACCAGGAAATAAACACTAGAAATATTGACACACAACTGAGGGCTAACGCTAGGAGAGACTATGACCAAAACACAAGCACAAAAGAATTAAAACAGGAAACAAATAGGATAAACAATTAAACAAAAACCAATAAACAAGAGAGACTGGCCTTAAACGGGGGCGGCATGGTGGTGCAGTGGTTAGCACTGTTGCCTCACATCTCTGGGACCCAGGTTCAAGTCTCCGCCTGGGTCACATGTGTGTGGAGTTTGCATGTTCTCCGCATGTCGTCGTGGGGTTTCCTCCAGTTACTCCGGTTTCCCCCCACAGTCCAAAAACATGCCAAGTTACTAAATTGCCCGTAGGTATGCATGAGTGAGTGAATGGTGTGTGAATGTGCCCTGCGATGGGCTGATCCCCCATCCTGGGTTGTTCCCTGCCTCGTGCCCATTGCTTCTAGGATAGGCTCCGGACCCCGCGTGACCCAATAGGATAAGAGGTTTGGAAACTGGATGGATGGATGGACTGGCCTTAAACGCATAACTACAGGGTTACAGCTTAGGCGCCCACTGAGCTATGTAGCACCCTAAGAACAAGCAGAAAAACACTAGGGACTAGTATGATGACAAAGGTAACAGCAACACCTGCTGGCCAAACGGGGACCAAACACACAGGACAAGGATGGATGGGCACCGACCTTGACATCCGCATGGCATAGATTCAACAAGGTACTTGAAACTTTCCTCAGAGACTTTGGTCTTTGTTGACACAGTAGCATCACAATGTTGCTGCAGATTTGTTGGTTGCACCTTCATGATGGAATCTCCCATTCCACCAATCCCATAGGTTCTATATTAAATTGATATATCTATATTAAATATCTGGTGACTATTGAGGCCATTTCAGTAGAATTAACTCGTCATATTTGAGAAACCAGTCTGAGATGATATGCGCTTTATCACTGTAGTCACCAATAAGTGTGTATCCCAGCAGGCTTAGCAAGCTGCCACTGTCCTTCACCATGCAAAGTACTGTGATAAGGATAGAATAGAATTTCATTATAGTCATTGTACAATGTATAATGTAATGTATGCCACTCCAGTCACAATGAAGAAGTGAAAAGAGGATAGAGCAGAGAAAAGAATAATAATAAGTAAATGAAAGGAATATATGAAGGATATACCAAAAAATTATAAATATACAGTACTGTGCAAAAATCTTGGCCAATCAAAAGTAATGTTGATTTATTATATTTATTATAGTGCATATTTGCTTAGAACAAAAAAATGTAACATTTGAAGTAGGTCTTTAATGTATTTTTTAACCATACATAGTTGAGTACAGTACACTGTTAAAAATGAAACAGCATTTCTTTCGGACCAAGGTGCTATATAAAGTATCACAGAACTAACAACTTAGCAATGTAGAGTCCATAGTGTGCAAAAATAGTGCAAACACTGCAGGACAGTACAAAAGAACAGGACGACAAACACCAACAAACAGCTCAGTAAACCCAATACTAATATGGTGCAGTTTGGTTTGGCAGTGAGATGCCAATAAAAAGTAAATAAAAGTAACTGTAAACATGGTTACAATAAGATAATAAATAGTAGTTTAATAATCGATGTGTGTACATTGTGTGTGGTATCAGATCAGTCTCTGAGAGTTCAATATGTGTCTGAAGCATGGGGAAAGAAACTATTTCTGAGTTAGGTTATGAAGGACTGAATGTTGCAATTAGCATTTCACTGCAGGTTGTACTATATGTGATGATGAGGCCCTCAGTCAGGAAGTCTAGGATCATATTGCAGAGAGAGGTGATCAGGCCTAGAAGGCTCAGCTTCCCAATCAGCTGCTGCAGAATGATTGCGTTGAATGCTGAACTGAAGTCTATGAACCGTATTTGAGCGCAAGTGTCTTTATTGTCCAGGTAGGTAAGGGCTAGATGGAGGGTGGTGGCTATGGCATCATCTGTGAAACTGTTGCGGCGATATGTAAATTACAGGGGGTCTAGTTATGGAAGGCAGCAGGGTCTTGATGTGCCTTGTGATGATCCTTTTGAGACACTTCATAATGATGGGCGTGAGTGCAATGGGACGGAAGTCATTGCGGCTGGACACGAACGACTTGTTCGGCATGGGGAAAATGGTGATCTTGAAACACTTAGGAAGCGTTGCTCAAGGAGATGTTAAAGATGTTAGTGAAGTCATCTGGGCGGAACATTCTCTGAGACCTCTTCCAAGGATATTGTCTGGTACAGCAGCCTTCCATGGGTTGAGTCTGCATAGAGTTTTCCTCACGTTAGGTGAGGTCAGACATAGCACTTGGTCACTGGGTGGAAGGCTGATCTTCCTCATCGACCTGCCTTTCTGTGCATATGTTACCATAGGGCACCAGGACCCTCCAATTTGGTTCCAACTGGTTGTGCTGGTATGAGTTGCTCCACAAACACCCAAACACCCAAGGGTTGGTATTTTACCAATTTATTTTACAACAAGAGTAAAAACACACTTTCAGATCAGCGGGGCCAGGCGATGTCCGTGCAAAAGATGATCCCCACAAGCCCGGTTCCGTCCGCCCCAGCCTATAAGGGTGACAAACACAAGGCGAGCAAACAGATTCTACCACAGCACGACCCACAATCGCCGTATAGGGATACCGAGAGTATCGCGACAAAGGCACACTACCGCACACGTATCACCCCCACAGGGCACCGCAATAATCACACACACAAATCGAAACACCCGTACACACCCACTACAAACGACACCATATCACGGTATCCACTACAGGGAGGATTGATAACCTGGTTTCGAACACCCGCCACTACATCAGCCTAAACCAGACCCCAGATCCGACGCCGACCCGATATTTGGCTCTGTCCAAGCGAACAGTTTTCACTTAACTCGCTGCGGGGGGAATGCCCAGTTACTCTCCCCCGCTCCGGCGTCCCAGCGACTCCTTCCCCGACAGAGCGTCTCGAGACGCGATCGGCTCCCCTGTCCACTCTCCGGTGCGTCTTCTCCCGATGCCTCGTCCGGTGTTTCTTCTGTCCTTTCCCTGGTGCGCCTTTTTCCGGTCTCGCCTCCGGGTCTCTGCTGTCCACTCCCTGGTGCGCCTTTTTCCGGTCTCTCCTCCGGGTGTTGTCCTAACCTCCAGGGTGCCTTTTCTGTAATGCGATCCTCCCCCTTCACTTTCCCAACCAATCCCAACCATTGTTCCAGCGCCGCAATTGTCAAGGCAATTAATTAGTCCCGCGATCCCGGCTGACGTACCAAAGGCACAAGGATATAAACAAAACCCACATGCCTATAATACCCACGTGACACATAGAAGTTGTTCAGCACATCTAGGAGGGAGGCATCGGTGTCACAGGCAGCTGTTGCTGTCCTGTAGTTGGTGATATCTTGAATGCCCTGGCACGATGCGCCATGTGTCACCACTGTCATTGAAGTGGCTGCAGATTTTCTGGGCGTGTGCGCGATTTGCCACTTTGATGGCCCAGGACAGTTTGGACCTTGCTGTATTGAAGGCCTCCTTGTCACCTGATCTATGTGCAGTGTCCTGGGTTATCATCAGTGCACACCAGTGGTGGAATGTAACTGTCGGGTCCAGCCTATGTGGCTGACACTCCCTGGGTAACCGATCTCTGGGTACAAAGCAAGACGCCACACCGGTGATCTCTTCATCTCGCTGCGAGGGAAGCCCGGTCCGGTCACAGAGACTTGTCTCTTTACTCGACTCAGCCGACTTCGGAGGGGGGGGCTTCTCTCGCAGTACCTTTTATTAAGCACTTCTAATTACAGAACAGTAGAAGGATCACATGATACTGCTTGATTTCCTTTAATACCATATATAGTTGATAACACATGAATGTATCTATTAGTACCTGCTGTTGCTAAGCGGAATAAGACAATTGGACGTATAGGCACATATGATTTCGCAACATCTATTTTGAAATAGCTTTAACTAAACTGCAACTCTGCGGTTAGCATCTATCAAGAATAAAACATATTTTGTGCACTTTAACCTGCACTCTTTCCTGAGTGGCCTAAGTGCTGCTCTGCAAACTTTCAGGCAATACATAAATGGCAACAAGCATAATTTCCAACAGTAACAAAGTATTTGTACTTCGTTACTGTCATGCCCGGCTTGTCCGCTCCTCGTGTGTGCCACGCCCCCTGATTACCCACGTGTGCTTCCCTGATCGTCTCCAGCTTTGTCCGCCTCCTTTGATTAGTCTTTGTGTATTTAAGTCCTGGTCTGACCTGTTCCCCTTGTCCGTCATTGTGGTTTTGGTGATGGTGTGTGCTTGTTCCTGTCATTCGATCTGTTTCCCGTAATAAACCCCCAGTTTTGCCCTGATTTCGGCTTGTCTGCCTGTTCCTGCCTGCCGACCCGCACGATCACCGCTCGCTTCTGCTGTGATTGTGACAGTTACTGTACTTAAGTACATTTTTACTTATCTGTACTTTACTTAAGTAAAAATAATAATGCATACTTTTTATTTTACTCCATTGCATTTTGTAGAAATTATCTGTACTTTTTACTCTACTACATTTCTACAATTTATGCTGTTAGTCGTTACATTTCATGAACACAATTTCCTCAAAATCTTGCATGAAAAAATAGCTGCGTTCTGGCATTGTTTTCCATTTCCTACCAATCAGGTGGCTTTATTAGCTCCAATGATGGCAGAGCGCGCGTCAATTAGCAACATGAGCTGGTAGACTGGCCTGATTTCCAGAAGATGAGACATTCAACATGGACCCAGAGCCAACATCGACTGAGCGTGAGCACGAGCCCTGCAGCTCTGAATCAGAAAGAAATCCTTGGCCGTATTTAAGAAAGTTATTTGAGTTCAAAGGAGCAAAGAATGAGTCCTTGCGTTTTCAGTGTATCTCATGCCTGCCTCAACCCAAAGAATTGTTGCCGTTTAAAAACTCCCCTTCAAATTTGAAGAAACATATACAGGTAAGCTATGCTATGATGTGCTATGCTTTTGGGTATGTTATGACATGTTATGATACTGTTATATAGCAAAATGTATGTTGACATACAGTGATAGTATCAAAATTACACCCGTGTATCTTCATTATTTCTTTAACACGGTGGTAGGATAAAACGGGTTTATTAGCTATGTCAGAGAAGACAGCTTGATGTCATTGCTAGCTTAATGTCCAGCTTGGCTAGAAGTGGTGCTTTCCGCCTGTTTCACAATCAGAAGTCAGTTGTGATCACATTATACCAACACTCCTGTATTTCCTGGGTTTCTCACATATTTCAGGATCCCCTCCAGTTTGGTTTTGTATTCACTTAAATGTAATCTCTCATAATTATAAGGTTTATACACATAGTTTAACACAGTAACTACAGTAACCAGGCCTAATAATATACATGATTGTGCTAGATAAGCACACAAAGCGAATGAAAGATGGAGTGACGAATGCAATGCAGACTGCTAAATACATCGCCACAACTACAGACTGTTGGACAGCTCATAGGCAAAGCTTCATTGGGGTTACTGCCCACTGGATTTATTCAGATAGCCTAGAAAGACAGTCTGTTGCTCTGGCTTGCAAACGGCTGAAAGGGGCACATACTTATGACATGCTAGCCAGTGCTCTCAATGACATTCACACAGAACATTCATACGACAGATAATGCCTCGGATTTTATTAAGGCCTTCAGAGTTTTCGAAAGTTGAGGCTTTGATGGAGGAAGAAGATGAGTGCTCTGAATATGAACTCCCAAAACATCACCGTTGTGCCTGTCATCTTTTGAATTTGATCTCAACTGTGGAAGCTAAAAAAGCCGAATCAAATGTTCTGTACAGGAAGATGTCTCGTGCAGCATTTGCCAAGTGCTCAACTCTTTGTATTACGAGTGCCCTCTCATCTACCGCTGCGGAGGTTATTAAAAGGGAGTGCAAACTGCAACTCATCCATCCAGTTGATACCAGATGGAACTCTCTCTTCCTTGCAGTTGAGCGGCTACTGAGGATATTTAGAGAAAGTGGGGAAGGAGCCGTCAGAGCAGTGACCATTGCACTTAATGGCCTTGTGTGTGAAATAAGATGTTCCCCACCGCCGAGGAACAATTGCTCAAAATATTTTTGTCTTAAAATAGTATCTGGGGAGACAGATAAACAGTACATTTGTCAGAGACCTTATACTCAACCACGGTTTCAGAGAATCCCAGAGGCTATCTGAAATACAACCTCCCAACCTTCCATTTATGGTGTGGTATGCAAACGTGTGTCGCTGGAGGCAATGGGATCTTCTTTGTTAGTTATCAGTGTGTGTTGCAGTATATCATGGACCAAGGATTCATGCTTTTAGGCTTTGGAAAAGTTTAATCATACGGCATATAATATTACTGTTAAAATAATTTAATGCAACTGTAATGTCCAGGCTTGCTGTATTCCAAGGCAGGATCATAGAATCCGTTTGCACAAATTGTTTAAAGTCCCCATGCAAGTTTGGCTTGGAACAGATGCACAGTTATGATATGGTTGGCTATGGATTGTGTGCCATAATATTGTAGTTCACTAATCATTTACAGTACATCTCATTTAATTGAACTGCAGTAGTATACCATATAATTATTAAGATAACTTACAACACAATAAGCATATCAGTCATGTCTGTTTCATATCTATGCTGACATGCCACAAATTTATATTTTATAACTTTTTGTAGACACAATCTGAAAGAATTAAAAATAGTTTGTTGAATGATGTGTGTAATAACACTATGTATGTCTAGGTGTGTGACAAATTCCTTATATCTCTTGTTGGCATTATGCATATTCCAATACTGTGTATTACAGGTTCAGCCCAGCAGAACTTGCTTTCTTGACAGAATATGCAACAACCATGAACTCAGTCTCCAAGGCACTCAACATGTTGCAGGCAGAGGTGGATGTCCACATGGGATGGCTGTTACCAACTATAACCGTCTTGACTGTGAAGCTGGACCGCCTCCAAAAATCATCCAAGTTCTGCAAACCTCTGATCTCTGCCCTTTAAGAAGGAATACAGCGGTGGTTTGGTGACATGCTTACTGTGGTGCCGACCGAATAACAGGAACAGGGATCCAGGTATGCGTGCAACTGGAGCTTTTAATGGTAGCACGGCAGCAAAGGTACAGGTGGGGCGCAGCAAGAAGGGTAGTCGATGTCCGAGAGCAGGGATCCGATGCCAGAAGGTCCGTCCGACAAATTGACACGATACACGAACACACAGGGAAGGGGGAACGGGAGTTGCCGGTCTCAGCGGGTGAGGTAGATCAGGTTCGGGAGCGGGTCTGGGGAGGAGAGAAGGAGCAGGCAACGTAAACACACAAGGCAGACAGAAATGGTAAGGAGGCACGGGTAAACGCAGGACAAAAGAATGCTCGGTATGGCTTAGATGCATAGCTCAATACTTCACACTGGTCTGCTGGTGCTTTGCGACTTAAAACAATTCGTTCATAGCGCTTGATGCGGAGCACCCGGCGGGCTCCACCTGTATGGGCGTGACACTTACTGACCCTGAGCTCATTGCTGCTGCAATCGTGGACAAGCAATGAGGATTTGCTAAATTTGATTAAGTCATTTAAATCATTTATTTCATTGGCAAGTATTGATAATTGATAAGGAAACCTTGCAAAGAACCTTTTCTGATCCTGCCAGTTAATCTAAAAATATGTTGTTGCAACTAGGAGACCATAGGAAATTCCAATGCGATAATTATGGTTTTTACAAGGTTAGAGAGAAATACAGTACTCTTCACATTTGCTTAATGGCTCCTGTATTCTGTGTTTGGGTTGTAGTTGTGTAGGCATGGACTACAGCAAGAGTCACTTGGAGGAGGACCAAGCCTCATCACCAGATAGCCATTCTGGGTCAGAGGAGAAGGACTTCTTAGGCCATATAAAGGGAAACGTCTAAGAAACCACAAGACAGTTGGATGCCTACCTGGCCAGCCCGGCTGCCTCCACAGATACTCTAAAGTCCACAGTTTTCAATTTGTCCCTCAAGCTCAACACACCGTTGCCTGCATCTGCATTAAAAAACAATATTGTGTTACTCAACAATACAAATACAAAAGGCAGATCTTAGAATAAGAAACTTAAAATGAAGGACCTTCAAATGAAAACTTTACCACTAACTTGTGGTCACAAGCCTCCTGGTACTTCCATGCTCTTTTTGACACAAGACTTGATAAATGGCTTGAGGATTGAGAGTTGGGTGTTTTTTAGCTGAAAAAATTGCACATTGATTGTCGCTACCTGATCACAGCTCAGGGTCACTATCTACCTGTCTATAAATAGTTGAGCCAAAATTAAAATGAAAACCTTTCATTTTCAATTCTGAAATTAGCTCAGATGTATCTATATTAATTCCATTCTATAGAAATAGACTTTTCAGAGATCATCAGGAGTGACTGTGTCCCTTATCAGTCATCAGAAACAAATATTACCAGGCTGGGAACTTGGCTAATTTGAATTTTTTCAATTAACTTGATTAATGCAAGTGTATTATTTTTTAAACACTGAGGTACAATTTGAATCACGTAACATAAATTCCAGGTTGTTACAGGCTTCATACAAATGGACACTGTTATTATGTGACTGACAAAGACTAAACCCACAGTCATTCTGTTACAGACTAGAAGGAACATACTTTGCATAAAAAGTAGGTACATAAATGTACTTAAATGTACCTACTTTTACCACTTCTCTCAGTGCTGAAGACACATTCCTGTACAGATGATTTTTGCATTTATATGGTTATTACACTTGTGAATTTAGCCCCTCTAATGGATTCACAACTTGTACTGTAGGAGAGACCAAACAGGTCGGGTGCAGTGTGAGTTGGGCAGTGGCCAAAGGCGGGGACCATGGCGGTCCGATCCTCGGCTGCAGAAGCCAGCTCTAGGCACATGGAATGACACCTCTCTGCTGGGGAAGGATCTTGAGCTGGTGTGTGAGGTTGTGAGGTTTCGAGTAGATATTATTGGGCTCACCTCAACGCACGGCTTGGGCTCTGGAACCAGTCTCCTTGAGGGGGGTTGGACCCTCTTCCACTCTGGAGTTGCTTGTGGGAAGAGGCCCCAAGCAGGGGTGGGCATACTTATTGCCCCCTGGCTGGGCGCCTGTACATTGGGGTTTACTGCGGTGGACGAGAGGGTAGCCTCCCTTCGCCATCGGGTGGTGGGACAGGTCCTGACTGTTGTTTGTGCTTATGTGCCAAACGGCAGTTCAGAATACCCACTCATTTTTTAGTCCCTGGAAGGGGTGTTGGAGAGCGCATCTCCTGGGGACTCTTGTTCTGCTGGGGAGACCAATCTGAACCCGAGTGTTTTATTATTGGACCATGTCCATGTTCATGTTCACACCATGTTCAAACATAAGGGTGTCCACATTTGCACTTGGCACCAGGACACCCTAGGCCTCAGTCAGGACCTGTCCTCCCACCCGAAGGCGAACGCGGCTGACTGGAGTTGTATCTGTAAGGTGGTCAGTGCCTGTCGCTGTGGCAATCTCTGAACCTGCTAGTGGACACCAGCGGTGATGGATGCCGTCAAGCTGCAGAAGGAGTCTTATTGGGCCTTTTTGGCTGGTGGGACTCCGGAAGCAGCTGATGAGTACCGGCGGGCCAAGCGGAACGCGTCTACGGCGGTAACTGAGGCAAAAGCTTAGGTGTGGGAGGAGTTCATGCCATGGAGAGGAGTTCGTGGCTGCAGGACCGGATGGCTGTCTGTCTATGCTGGACTACCTCCACCTCCCCATTTCCCTCACCTGTTGCAAGTCGTGTCATTTTATGTTGTAAGGCGTAGTGACCATGTGCTTATGTTGCTGAGGTGTTTTTTTCGGTTCCCACAATGTCCTCCCCACTGGAGTACAGTCTGGGGGCTGTTTTTTTATTCTCCTCCTCTCTCCTCATGTTATTCTCTTTCTTTTTCTTCTCTCTGTTTGCCCCTGTCTTCCCGACCTGTCTACCCCCTACTGTGATGTTTGTGTATATTTATGGTCGGGTTGATGACCAGTTTTTTCGCTGGTACTTGTGTGACATGGTGTATTGCAACAGCAGTAAAGAGTTCTCATCATCATCATCATCATCATCATCATTAACCCTCTGGAGTCGAGTGTGTCGCGGGCGATGCAGCGTACTTTTTGCATCTATTTCAGTTTATATCTCGCTGAATTCCTAATGTAGAATCATGAAAAAAAAACGCTGGCTAAATCCGTAATATGAAGTATTAAAGTTTTTAAAGTCAGGTTAAATGTCACCTTTCTTTGTTTTACCTGCATCGGGGGCGTGTAGTGCTGCCCTCACCAGAAGATCGCTATTTGCATTATAAATAGCCGCATTTCCGCGTATTCAAATCGCATGCGGATGGTAATTTGATCGACAATGCAGCAGTGAAATTTGATTCAGATACATCCCCATCAGTGCCATAAAGGGGGGGAGGGGGGGTGATGTGGCCAGGTGTGGCTCATGCATGCATGACATGCAAGCACGTAGGAGCTCCTAAATATTCAATGGAAGGAGACCAGAAACAGTGACATGAGTTAGCTTTTTCTTATTTATTTATCCAACTGAATGTTGCAACTACACCATTTAGTCATCTTCATGTACCCAAGTCATTGATAATCAGATATTTGGGATCAAAACAAACTGCCACCATTGCTTACTATGTACTTTTATAATGTTTCTGAGAGTGTTCTATACTTTGATGTCAAATTACAAACTTAACAAAAATCTGACATATTTACAATATACATTAAAATAAAGATGGGTGTAATGGCAAAACAAATATATATTTGCCATGAATTAAGTTTATGATATTTGAAGAAATGAGTGATCATGCCCCAGTCTGTGTTTCCTATCCCTAGACCCCAGAGGGTTAAGCATTCAGTCTAAGGCAGGTATACTGAAATTGTGGACTTCAATCCAAAACACAATGTAATCCAGACCATGGAACTGACCACCACCACTCACTGTGAAAACTGGACCTTGGGGGAAAATAATTGAGTACTTTTTGTGTAAGGCAATGCATTGATTTTAGTGTGATCTAAGCAGAGACAAGGTTTGGGATTAAAAGCTCTAAATGAAGGCCCAGACACTCATCATATACATTAATGAATTAACCAAATCTGCAAGAGGTTTGTGTTGGGATCTCTTTTTGCAGCAGGCTTGACTGACTTCTCTGGTTCAGATAGTGGGAGATGAGACAGGGGCCAATGAAACCTTATAAAGTAGAGCCACATGTCCCACAGCACCGCAGAAAGCGGTAAACATTTCACGGCCTCTGCAGCTCTGCATGACAGCCTTCTCTGACTGGCTGCTGAAATGTAAATCAGCTGATAAATGAAGAAGTTATCCTTTATATTATGATGAAAAAAACAGAAGTCAAAGCTCATATGTAAATATCAATAGCCCACAGGGGTGTTAGTTTTTCTAACTAAACACCCTGTACAGACAGTGAGTGAGACGGAGCTCAGAACAGCAAGAAGAACATGAGAGCTGGAACCATTCTGATCCTCTGGGGACTGGTTGTGGTTTTTCCACCTGGTAAAAACATCTGCCATTCAGTATTCTGTTGTGTCAGTTTTTCAAAATTGTATTTTATTTGCACTGATGTAACATTTATTTCCAGTCAGACATATCTTATCCTTATAAGGGCATGTACAGTACTGGGCAAAAGTCTTAGACAGCCAAAGAAAATGATGTTTAACCTTGCTATCGTGTTAGGGTCGGTACCGACCCGTTTGTAAATTTACAAAGCATAAAGGCACCACATAAATTTGTGTACTGAATCAAGGTTTTTTGACTTTGTCAGGAACCTCTATAAACACAAAATAAATTAATACAATTTTGTTTTCACTAGGCAAGGCATGCTCAGACATGTAAGGCAAGATAAGACCAATTCAGTTTATTTATATAATTCTCTTGAGGTTTATTTTACCATTATTTTTTTATTGAAAATGAGAGGTATGTTGTGAAAAGAAAGGTCCAGAAAGCCACACCAAAATTATTAAAAACAATCTTTTCATGGATAAGGAAGCCTAAGAAGGTAGCCAAGAGGTAAGAAACAAATTGGATGATAAATAATTGTTTTGAGGGTATTTTATGGCTGACTTAAGACACAGCTCGGCACCAACCTGTTTAACATAAGAGATAGGAATAGAAAGCTAACATATGATAAAGGTGATGACCTTTATATTGCAGTAAAACTATGCTAGTATGCCTGTTAAAGTGTGTCAGCTTAGCCATTTCAAAACTTCTGCTAAAATCACCCCATTATTTCCACCAGCCAGGTAATACACCCATGTATTTTTTTGACTTGACCACTAGCACACCTTATATACATGTAGTCAATATCTCCCCGCGACCCAGTAGGATAAGCTGTTTGGAAAATAAATGGATGGATGGATGGATGGATAATCAATATCTCATTGACTTTTTTACTAATTAAGTTAATTTATTAAGTGAGCTGCTGGTATAATTTAATAAATACATGGAATGGCTGGGGTGGCCTTGAGGAAAAGTTTGGGAAGTGAAGTGGTGTTCATCTAGCCATCCAACTAGATATCAGAAATGTTTTGGAGAACAGAAGAATTTTTTACAAGCTTTTATCATGCATGGATTTAGAAGTGGGCAGGAGTGGGCAATGCCCACCCAAATTTCTGCTCTGCCCACCCAATTGGTCAACTTTAGCCTGTGCCAACTGAATCTTCCAATCACATTTATTTAATTAATCTCATTAGATATTCTTCTGAGGAGCATTTGTTGTCGCCTATGAAAGTGGAGGAGGAATGTTACCTTATTCTTATTAAAGCTCCTTCTTGTTAAAATGTATCTTTTGTTGCTGTGGAAGCTGTAATGTTGTGTTGAATACGGATCTTTGCTATTACTGGCTTAGTTACAGTAACTCTTAGTTAGCCAGCTAGGTAACATTACTGTTGGCTAGGAAACTGACTAGAACAGTACAGTAGAACCCCCATATTCACTGTTTTGGTAACCCCGGTCTCATTGTAATTTGTAATTTAAATTTTATCTTAGGTATGTAATTACACAAAAAACAAGTAATTTATAGTGTTTGCTACTATCTAAGTTTTGGATCTACATCGTAGACAGTTTGCTAACATTGATATCAGCGCAGGGTGGCCAACTTTGGTCAGCTGGCTGAAGAGAGATTTCCAATTCGAGGCAAGTCTGCACACGCATTTACAAGTATGTAACAGTGCTCAGTATAAAGGAAGTTAGCTGGTTCGATAGATTACGTGCTATAATTCACTCAAATTAGTCCGTCACAACCATAAACAGCATGCAATAGCTTTGTTTGGAAAGAGTTTGTTTATCATTTGGTAATTACCTTTTAATGCTGTTTCTCTTTAAGGAGCATCGTTCCACTATATCAACGTTCATGTTACATATTCTGCTCTTATGTTCTTATATACCATGAGTTTGAGTTTCAAATTTGACTTTAATATGCCATTCAATAAGCTTATGTTTAAGTTAAGTTTATGTTTAGTTAGCATACATTTCTATCCAAAGCACCTTACAGAAATCACATAATTCTTTCCTGATTAGAGGGATAACCATGAGAACATAAATAGTTCAAACATGAAAAATTAAAACATACCTGTGACCTACCTATTTTTCTGGTCACAAGCCATTGTGCCACTGTAGTGTAGTCCATCCTGTTAAATGCTGCCCACCTAAAACTTGTAATTGTACCCCCAACCTGAGGAATCTAGATCCACGCCTGGACTTCACTGTGTTACTCTTAATTTGCATATGTTCTAATGTATTATTTTCTTCTGATGAAATGTGCACTTACTACCCAAATGAATAGCTTCAAACATATCTTTTGGTTGCCTAAGACTTTTGCACTGTACTGTATGATATGCCTAAAGGATATCAGCTGAATGTCACACTGAGGGCAAGGATGCAGGAGAAGGCAGCTGTCGGGAATAAATCAAATGGGGCTTTATTAAAGGAGACTACAATACAGACAGGGCAAATGAAATGGACCATGAGGGGTCAAGACAGGGAGATGAGAAACAGATAGGAATACAGGGTTATTTCCCCAGTACTGTCATTGAAGTCTCTTGCTGTTGGTACCCGTTTTCGTCAATAAACCCTCATTCCTGACTCTTAATTTTCTGGATCCTTGATCCCTCGCTCCCTGCCTGTTCGTCCAGCACACGACGTCACACCTTCCTTCACCGCGACTAAAGTGCTTATCGCTTGTGTCTCATCTCTGCTAACCGAATTTATTAAGCACCATGATACGCCAAATCTATAGGTTACTAACTTTTGGATATTACAATACCCATCTCATTAATATTTTTAGATATACTACTAATCTGCTTATCTAACTGTGGGCGAAAATAATGTGCATAGTGTCACGTTCGCCGGTTAACGAGTGCGGCGAACAGGTAGGCAGACGGGCAGGAAACAAGCAAGGCAAGGCAGGCAGGATACGGGGAAAAACGGGGATTTTTTGCCAAAACGGGGATTCGGAAACATCAGACAAAGACTAACGTCAGACAAGGAACCAGGGCAAGACACGGACTGAAATACACAAGACGGAGCAAAATAACTAGACACAGCTGGGTACGATCAGGGAAGCACACGTGGATAATCAGGGGGGCGTGGCACACACGAGGATCGTAAGAACTGGGCGTGACACATATAGTGCCAAAAAACTGCCGTACATTATCTAAACCAGTGTAATGCCATTGTTGTCAAAATAAAATTTACTTAAACGGCCAAACTGACTTTCTGGAGGAAAATTAATCATTTAGATTAATCGACCAATCCATAAAGTAGTTGATAAATTAATCTATAGAAAAATTGCCGTTAGTGGCAGCTCCAGATGGATTCTTGTGTGGCGACGGCCCTGATGGTAGACTGGAGGCATGGCAAATTTTATTAATAATGGTATGTCTGCCTGAAGGAGCAGATTTGGATTGTGAAGCCCACCCCCCATAACTCAAACTGCAAAGTGTTTTGCAGTTATAACCATTCATGAGAAAAGATTTCCCTCAAGAAAAAATTTAACCTGCAAAAAAGTGTCTCATTGCTGTAGAATTTCTCCTGAATAATCTTTAAAAATATTACTCATATCACATTCTTTGTTATATAATGTTTTTCAGGAGTCATAGGTGAAGAATGGGCTGTATGGTATCAACCAAATGCAGTCTGTGCTGTGAGAAGATCTACTGTGGTCTTTCCCTGTCAGTATATGTATCCAAAATCATATAGTGTGATGAGAGTCATATGGTGTCAGAATCAGTCTTACTGTCTAAACACACCGCTTGTCTATGACAGTGATGGTTCTGGCATTCTGGCCAGAGTAGTGTATTTGGGGGACAAAACGAAGAACTGTACATTAATGATAAAGGGTATTAAATACGCTGATGCTGGAGTGTATAGATTCAGGTTTGAAACCAATGTCAGTACAGGAAAATATACTGGTTTGTCTGGAGTGACTCTGCAAGTAGATGGTAAGTCTTGTTAAAATTCTTTAAAATTTTTAGCTAATCATACCGTCACACATAACAATTTAACCCTGCAATGTGTTTTTAAAATAATGACATAATAATTCCCACTTTGAAATCAATATAATGGATTATGAACTCACAAAAATGTGAGTCGTCATTTTGAGGTTTTGTGTTTTCGTGGTTTTCATGACAAATTTATTCTCAATATAAAATAAGGTGTGTGGTGGGGGGGGCTAAATGAAAGATGATTACATGTGAATTTTATCCTGTAGTTAGGTTAGGGTGACCTGCAATGGAAACAGAGATGATTCTGACATGTTGCATCGCACACTGTGTGGTTTTAGAATTAAAGGTGGTGATGACCTCATCTAGAGGAAATGGAATATTGATAGAAGGAGATTCTGTGAATCTGACATGTAGCACTCAGAGCTGCTCTCTCAGCCAAACAGAATTCATCTGGTTTAAGGACAACCAGCAATTCCCAGAAACACAATCCACACTTCACTTCAAACCTGCCTGCAAATATGACTCGGGAAACTACTCCTGTGCTTTAAAAGGCAGTAAGGAAACTATGTCTAGCATGTTGAAGTTTACTGTTAATGGTAAGTAGCCATGTTCTTACATTTTCTCTTATTAAAATAAAATATTAAAAACAAGGATCAGAGACATTTATTCATGTTTTTGTGAGTTTCAGGTAGTACATGGACTGTATATTATTCAGAGAAAACCCTGTGTGCAGTGAGAGGATCAACTGTTGTCATTCAATGTGGATATGATTATCCTGAGTCATACAATGTGGAGTCGATGATGTGGAGTCATAATACTGAGAACTGTACTGGAAAACAGTATACCTGGTACAGTAATAATACAAACATTAGTGCTGAGTACAGAGACAGAGCAGAGTTCTTGGGGAACAAAGTGAAGAACTGTACACTAAAGATAAAAAATGTTACAACGATTGATGCTGGAGTGTATAGATTCAGATTTACAACTAATGGATGTGAAGAGTGTGGTCAACCTGGAGTGACCCTTCAAGTTGATGGTAAGTCTTTACCTTGTTCTACATTCAGCTAATGGTTGTGCAATGCAGAACAATCAATTATCTTTCCCAGATGCCTGCAGTCGAATGGCTCAGTGGATAGCATTGTTGCCTCCCACCTCCAGGGTGTTTAAATCCTGCCCTTGCCCGGTGTGGAAGTTTGGATGTTTTCCATAAGTAGCATGGGCTATCTGTTAGTACTCTGGATTTCTTCTGCAGTCCAAAGATATGTAGATAGTCTAGCCAGCACCTCTAAATTGTCTGTGTAGTATGATGGTGTGTGTGTGTGTACTTTGTGATAGATAAAAATCCCAGCTAGAGTGTACCCCAGGGTTATGCCATATGCTGCCTCAGATAGACTACTGGCAACCCTGACCAGAGGAAGTGGAAGATAAGATGTTTGTATTGTATTAGCCAATTAAATTACTGAATTAATTATGTCAATTACTGCTGATGTTGGAATGTGTAATATGTTCATTGAAGAAAAGGAAAAGATCTGGTTCTGGAAAAGTATATGGACCTGGAAGGGGATTCCAACATCATGCTAACTACATAGAAATGTATAACAATAAAAAAATAATACTTTTCTTGTTCTATCTCACCCTGTGTGATTTTAGAATTAAAGGTGGTGATGACCTCATCTAGAGGAAATGGAACATTGATAGAAGGAGATTCTGTGAATCTGACATGTAGCACTCAGAGCTGCTCTCTCAGCCAAACAGAATTCATCTGGTTTAAGGACAACCAGCAATTCCCAGAAACACAATCCACACTTCACTTCAAACCTGCCTGCAAATATGACTCGGGAAACTACTCCTGTGCTTTAAAAGGCAGTGAGGAAATTATGTCCAGCATGTTGAACTTTACTGTTAATGGTAAGTAGCCATGTTCTTGCATTTTCTCTTATTAAAATAAAATATTAAAAACAAGGATCAGAGACATTTATTCATGTTTTTGTGAGTTTCAGGTAGTACATGGACTGTATATTATTCAGAGAAAACCCTGTGTGCAGTGAGAGGATCAACTGTTGTCATTCAATGTGGATATGATTATCCGGAGTCATACAATGTGGAGTCGATGATGTGGAGTCATAATACTGAGGACTGTACTGGAAAACAGTATACATGGTACAGTAATAATACAAACATTAGTGCTGAGTACAGAGACAGAGCAGAGTTCTTGGGGAACAAAGTGAAGAACTGTACATTAAAGATAAAAAATGTTACAACGATTGATGCTGGAGTGTATAGATTCAGATTTACAACTAATGGATGTGAAGAGTGTGGTCAACCTGGAGTGAGTCTTCAAGTTGATGGTAAGTCTTTACCTTGTTCTACATTCAGCTAATGGTTGTGCAACGCAGAACAATCAATTATCTTTCCCAGATGTCTGCAGTCGAATGACTCAGTGGATAGCATTGTTGCCTCCCACCTCCAGGGTGTTTAAATCCTGCCCTTGCCCGGTGTGGAAGTTTGGATCATCGTGCTAACTACATAGAAATTTATAACAATCGAACAATAATACTTTTCTTGTTCCATCTCACCCTGTGTGATTTTAGAATTAAAGGTGGTGATGACCTCATCTAGGGGAAATGGAACATTGATAGAAGGAGATTCTGTGAATCTGACATGTAGGACTCGGAGCTGCTCTCTCAGCCAATCAGAATTCACCTGGTTTAAGGACAACAAACCAATATCAGAAACAAACTCCACACTTTACTTCAATCCTGTGTTTTACCAAAACTCTGGAAAATATTCATGTGCCTTAAAAGGATACAGAAACACAGTGTCTGATCCTGTCCTAATAACTTGTCAATGTAAGTATTTAGTGTAATTTGGGACATGAATAAAATTCTGTTGGGTTTTACACTACAAGCAACTGGCAGGAATAGCAAAACCTATGGGCAAATTAAGAAATCATGGACCCCTGGGCACAACCCTCCCCCCACCAGGCTGAAACAGAATAGCATGCATGCACCATGAGAGAGCCTACTTAAAACAACCGGTTAACCAAAAAGGGCTAACCAATGTACTGCACTAACCAATGTACTGTGAGTCCTGGGCCTCTAACAGCTAGCATTGCAGCCCCCCCCCCTCCCAGATAATTTATGGGGCCTTGAGGCCTCAAAAACCTCATTGACCAAAATTGGTGTAATATCTAAGGCAGTCTTGGGCCTTATTTAATAACTAGCACTGCCATAGCTATAGGATGACAATCTAAAAATGGCCACACATTGGATTCACAAAGCAGGCGACATCTAACAAACTAACAAAACATCAAATTACCTTTTTAAAAGCTTAACAATCTAACTTAGCCTGGTTACCTTCTTTGTGTTTGATTTTTAGCTTAACATCACAAGCCTAGTAAACTTTTCATTTTGCGACAGCAGTAGTTCGAATAGCTCCAGCCTTTACTTAGGACATCACCATCTGCTGGATGTACATGAGTCAGCAACATAGATGGGTCCACTTTTTTGCTTCATGCATCAAAGATACGCTAATTTGACCAATTCCAAGGTGACACAGTGGCTCATACTGCGTTCCAATCTACCTCCGCTCTGTGTGTGGGGAGTTTGCATGTTGTTTTGTAGTCCAAAGACATGCATTTGGTTACTTGATGTCTCTAAATTGCCATTAAGTATGTTTGCATGTGTGTGGCCTGTGGTGTACTGGCATCCTGCTCTGTTCTGTCTGGAATTTGTGACCCTGATGAGGATGGCTGGTTAAATAATGGGTAAATAGACTAAATCCCTATTAATAAAGAGAATAAAAAGCAACACACACCAGTTGGCTTAGTTAACATTTGTTGTTTATTGGCAAATAAATAAATAAGATTAAAACCCATTTACAATGTTTTCCTTCCTATTCAGCTACAGCTAACCCGACAACATTAATACTAGTGATTGTGGGAGTCCTAGGCTGTTTGGCTCTTTTAGCTGTAGTAGGATGCATAATGAGGTAAGTGTTATATGATTTTCTATAAAGGAATTTAAATTAAACGTTTTATATGCAAACACTTTTTCTCACAGTTCAATTTGTCTACAAAGTATAGTAATAATACTGATTTCTTACTGCATATAAAGTCTGTCTCACAGAAGGAAAACAGAGTCACTGAATGAGAAGAATGACAGAGGGGGGCAAACACAAGTAAGACACTGAGTATAACATTATTTTTTTGGAAACTTATCAAAGTCATTCTCAGATCAAATGTGCAGTTGTGGGTATGGCTTATTCAAACATTTTTAAGAAACAGTTATTTTACTTGGACATTATTTTATTTTCTGTATATCACCATCTAAAGATTAATGAAGACAATCCAAAAATCAAAGAGTCTGACATTTCCCAGATTGGGAACCAGACACAGGAAGTTGCATCGCAAAAGGAGGAAGTCAGTTATGCTTCTGTTCAGCTTAACACCAAAGAATCCGGACAAAAGTGAGCATGAATTGTACTACTTAATCTTTTGCATGGTTAGACATGTCAAAACTAATGTTATATTTTAGAAATTAAAATTAAAGCTTTTCATAAAACTAAACCTTTGTTAGTATATTACTAAGTGGTGAGTTATTTTCCTGCATATAATGTCTGTTTTATTTGTTTTTTCAAAGGAAGACAGATTTGCTGAATGAGAATGACAGAGGGAAGAAACTACAAGTAAGAAACAATATAATTACTGATGGTTTTGCTTAATATGTATCAGACTATATCTTGCTGACTTTATTTCCATCAGATACACAAAAGTGGTTTGATATTTTGAAACTATATTGAAAAAAAAGTATTGTTTCATCCAGGTGATATATATTTTTTCCTATTTCTCTCTATCTAAAGATTACAGAAGATGATTATGTGTACATTACAACACCCAATATTTCCCAGATCAGGAACCAACAAAAGGAAGTTTCACCTCAGAAGGAGGAAGTCTGTTACGCTTCTGTTCAGTTTAATACTGAACAACCCAAAACAGAGTGATTATGAATTTTATGTCTTATTTGAGTTTATCTACAATTTAATAGAATATACAAAACCATCTATAACGTTTTTCCGTTTAAAACCAAATGGTATTTCTGTTGAAATTCTGCAGGTATGCTGCCAATGACAAGGCAAGCGATGATGATGCAATCGTCTACTCTGTGGTCAGAAACACGGCCACCCACAGTTAAACCTGGTAAAATATTATTTCTATCAAGTTCTTTGTGGAAAGCATTAAAACCTAAAAATACCACACCATGAGAGTCAAGCTTCCATCGAAATCTAAGTCGTACGCGGTGGGTATAGAAAGCCAGCAACAGCCTGTTTAATAAAGAAACAAACAAACACATGAGCAAACAAACAGACAGACAGACAGACAGACAGACAGACAGATATATAGTCATAATTGTTTGGAATTTTACATTTGCCTTACTATATATTCTGCAAGGCGGAGGTGGTATTCTATATCCACTGTGTAATTAAGCAATAACATACGAGAAGTACGAGTGCACACGATTGTACACACGAGGCCGCAGGAAAAACCTTCCACATACCCGGAAAATAGGTCAGGTTTAATAGGTCAGCCATAAAACAACGAGCGAAAATAAGGAATAAACTCACTTACACACAGATGGGGGAGTCTTTATGGAGACAAAAAGTACCTAAAAAAAAACTATATTACATTACTTTCATTATAACACTAACATAAAAATAGTTAAATATAAATATTCACCCATCCACTTATCCAAAACAGGATCTTAGAGAATCTTATTCAATTAATAAAGAAAACTTGAAACATTGAAATGAAAATCCTGCGATGGGCTGGCCCCCCCATCTGGGGTTGTTCCCCGCCTCGTGCCCATTGCTTCCGGGATAGGCTCCGGAACCCCGCGACCCAGTAGGATAAGCGGTTTGGAAAATGGATGGATGAAATTAAAATAATGTATTATTAATTTATATGGAATACTTTTATTTATGGTAATTAAGTAAAATCACCTCTTAAAACCTCTTAAAATAATAATAAAACATTTTTGGTCTTACCTGTGGCTCCACTCCGCTGTTTCCTACTGATCAAACGCTCCTCCCTCCACCATGAAGCCTCTACAGGAGCAGCAGTCCATTGCAGGAGTGATCATGTGCATCAGAGGAGCTGCTGGAGCTGGAGTGACTGCAGAGCACCGTGCAGCTGCCCTGCTCCCTTCTCTCAACTAACCGAGGCGGACCAGATATTCTTTTATTTTTATTTCTAGTGTGTGCTCCTTCTATTTTATTTAGACATCTAATAATCCAGTGTGACTTTTGGCCTCACACCTCCAGGTATTGAGGTTCAAGTCCTGCCTCTGCTTTGTGTTTGTGGAGTTTGCATGTTCTCCCTGTGTCACATGGGCTTCCTCCCGCAGCCTAAAGATGTGCATTTACAATAACCGGTGTCTCTAAATTGTCCAAAGTGTGTGAATGAATCAGACCCCTGCAATGGATATTAATAGTTAATGATTTTGACTATAGTTGATGATGTTATATATACAGTAAATTACATGCAATACATGTGGCCATCCTGTTGAAGATGAACACTTACCTTATGCCCGATGCTGTGCCAGATCCAACCTGTGACCCTGATCAAGATAGGTAGTTGGTAGACAGTTAATTATCTATCTATCATTATTGTTTATTCACCTACATTATTCACAATGAGGGACCGCATACTGCAAAAGCATCATGGCTCATTTTGGCCTTTGCATAGTGAATCCAAGCAAGTACAGTGTTCACCAGAGACACAGGGATCTCACTTAGGACAGGGATGTATATTTAGTGACAGCTAGAAATAAGCTTTCTGTGTGTTAACAATATCGCTCACTGCAGACCCGTATTGATTATGTGATTTTGATTGTTTGATAAATTTAATTTTCAGTTTCTTTCATTATCTGTAAGTAAAAGTTTTGATTTGGTAAAAAAAAATGATATGCATATCCTACAAGAAGAGATTTCGTTTTTACTGACTGAGAGTCATTTGACATATTTCTTGGTTTACTTAAGCACAAGGGCTACTCCTGTATCACTACATCAGCTGCTGTCTGACTTACAGAGAAGCAACATACTTCTACTGATCAGTTTTTAGCCAGTTAAAAATAATTGCGAGCTACTTCTTATGCACTCTATAGGAAACATTTTCTACCTTTTTACAGTTTTGATCACTATGAGACAGTCAAGGTGGTTTATCTTGTTTTTGGATATGACAGCAAAGCCCCATTTAAAGAAGCCATTCAGCCAACCAGAATTCAACTAGTCTACAGTCAGCAACACTGCACATCAATCACTTAGAACCACAACAGTGACGTCGAAAAAATCACCGGTTTTAAAAAGCAGCACAGACACTGTGCTTAAAAAGACTGACTAACTCTTAAAGGTGAGTAGGAAGGTATTTCAAGATGGTGTCTCACAGCTGTCAGCCTTAACTGATAAACTTAATGTGATAGATGCATTGGTGATGAGAAATCCCAGCTCCACCTGACTGCCAAAATGACATGACACATGACATATTGTCATGAAATACTACACATGTAAGATCGGGCAGCTTCGCTAAATATATGTGGTTTATGCATACGGAAAAGTGCTCCACATGCATGCTGTAGATCATGTATTGACAGACTTTTCTACACTACTTGAGTCAGGAACTTGGGGCCTCATTTATGAACGTTGCATATACACAAAGAGAAGCCCAAAATGTGTAGAATTTGTGAACTCCTCCTCCCCCACACTCCACCAGTGTCATTACAGTTGAAAAAAAACATTGCTAACATGCACTCTAGTGGTGACTATGGCATTATTGACTGCCCTTCACAAGGGAAAAAACCATTTGAGTGGTGCCCACTTCATGATGATGTGCCGTATAGAGCAAGAAAATGTGATGAAGTGTCTTAATGGATGTCCTTTCTGCAAAGAAAGTGTTACACAATGCCGTCTAACATTGTTGTGTTGTTCTAATAAGCGTGAGGGCAACACTGTAGTAGCGTTCGGGGAACTTCATTTAATGCAACACATATCATCGACCGCATATCGGCCACTATCCCGCTTCTATCACCTTCCCAGCATCCTGTGCTCACGTCTACGTCCCGCCCTCAGGCTACGCAACATATCCCACAAACATACTTACAATGGTATGATGCAAAGGAATGACATACAATTACAACACATACAGCGGGGCACAGTGAACAGATTGAAAATATCAATAATCAAAGAAAAACTAGAAAAGGACCACATGGGGTCAAAACCAAAGCAGGGTGAACACAAGAAAGAAAATTAAAGAGTAAATTAAACACAAGAATAGACTAACTATCAGTATGATCTAGAAACAGCCACAATGACCAACTGAGGAACAGAACTAAGGCAGGCACTGATAATGTGGCGTTACTGAGGGAGGAAGTAGCGAGGGAATACGGAAATGGACAACCCGACTACGCCACTCTGGGAATTGCACCCAGAGAATTAGAATACCGGAGTTCAAAACCCACTCCAATATAAAAGGACACAGATTCGTGATCACCATAGGGGAGACGCGAAGACCATAAACACTCCCTTTATTAGGCTGCTGTTAATTCACACTCCAAATGAAAACAAAAAGAAACCAAACAGCAAATTACTGAACCAAAATCACAGCACAAATAATACAAATCAAATCATGTTTAAAACACTCCAATCACACGACAAAAGAGGAAACCCAAACCAGGCAGCTGTTATCGGGAGGGGAATGGGAGGCGTACAGTCAGACAACACTCTAAGGGGTCCCGCAGTACATGACGCACGTACATCCACCCAAGGGGTGGGCTAAAAGAAAGCAACGCGACCACGCAGCGCGGTATCGCCCGACACGGATCCTCACCGCCCAGCACCAAGCCTTCCCAACGACGCCCCCCCCAATTTACATCCAATCAATAAAACACATTAATACTTAAAACCAATTAAAACATGAAACAAAACATAAAACATCCGGGCAAAACAGCAGCAATTGTAGTGACTTAGTATCCCGTTGATGGTCTGGCTCACGTCGGTCCGGGACACTCCAAGTCGCGATCCACTACAAATACAAACACAGTATTAGGTATGCCCCTACTACCCAAACGTTGGTAAAAGGAGACGAGACATACCTGGCAGATTACACGCGGTAAAAGTTGGAAAACCTTAAAAGCGGAAGCAACCGCAAGCTGCTAGATTTACCAAGCCCTTGCAACTGTAAGGAAGATACCAAAAGCACATTACAACCACCCATACAGCAAGCAAACGACCCCGTCCACTGATGCCCTACCTGCAGCGTTGGATATAGCCACAACTTCCGGAAAAGGAGATACTGGCGCACGGAGAGTCACGTCACCGCTTACAAATCAGTCACACGCAACCACAACCGGGTCCTATATACGCGCGCTGCCTGTAACAATTAAGCAATCAGGTTAATGAAATTACCGTGCCCCAACCAGATCGCACCCTCCAGCTCCACCTCATTACAATCTACCCCAGGATTTTGCATCGTCGTCCCGACGATGGACAGCTAAAACCCAACCCAGAGTTACTGCCAAGGTCTAAACATAGCCCCTACTGCATGAGACACAGGTCCGGAAGAACTCACAGCCCCTAAGGCCCCGCCCCCTACCGACCTAGGAAGATGATAAAGATTAGTATGTCGGCCTGCAGTGGTCCTGGCAGTTCTTCGTATCCCTACCCCACTGGTACTTGGCTGTTCCATCACTTGAGTGGTGACTACAGAGGGTCTTGAAGGGGTACCCGTATGCCAAGAGGCATATTCCTCCCCGCCTACCCCAGAGTGAATTGGCATGGCTGGAGGCAACGCTGCAGCCAACGACTGGGGGCACTGGGAAAGACCTGCACAGGCAGCCCCAGGGGCAGATGACACTGTATTCCCCTCCACTGCAGGGATCCGAACCCAGAGCTCCTGCTCAAACGAGTCCTCGGAGGTAGCCACCTCTTCAGCTGGAAAAGGCTGAGGATCACCTTCGACTTCACAACCAACACAGGGCTTAAGCATGGTCCGATGAACATGCTTGACCTTCTCTAGAGCATCAACTGGTGCGACAGTATAAACCACACCCTCCAACCTAGGGGTTTTCAATACCTTATGCACCACTGAACTCCAGAGGTCTTGGATTTTGTGTCGGCCCCGGACTCCAAGATCACGTACATACACTAACTGGTTCTCCTGTAACGGTGCAGCCTTCACCCGGTAATCATGGCGCTCCTTACGCCGCCCTGCGGCCATAGCAAGACGCTCCCTGGCACCCTCAAAAGCTAACTGAAGTCAGGTTTGATGCTCCACTATCCAGTCATTCACTGTACCAGGCACTGGTTCTTGAACCCTGCCCAACAAAAAATCCACAGGCAGTTTGGGATCTTGTCCAAACATAAGAAAGTATGGTGTCTCACCAGTAGATTGATGCGGTGTAGTATTGTAACTAAATGTCACCTGGGGTAAGCATGCTGACCAATCCCTCTTCTGGGATGCAGGGAGTGTCCGCAAAAGATTGTGCAAAGTACGATTGAAACGCTCACACTGACCGTTACCCGCTGGATGATACGGGGTAGTACGTGACTTACCAACACCATACAAAATGCAGAGTTGATGCATCAACGCACTCTCAAAATTACGGCCCTGGTCGGAATGAATACGGCCAGGGACTCCCAATTTGTAAAACCACTCGGTCACCAAAACATGCGCCACTGTTGAGGCGCGTTGGTCCCGTGTTGGTATAGCCAAAGTATACTTACTGAAGACATCAGTCATCACCAACACATTCTCCACCCCATTACGTGCTGGCTCCAAAATGGTGAAATCCAGGGCTACGATTTCATTGGGTCGTGAGGCCAATAAGTGTCCCATGTAGCTGTGGGGAACAGGCTGAGAGTCTTTACTGACCTGGCAGCGTTCACACTCCTGGCACCAGCATGTAATATCAGATGCCATTCCTGGCCAATAACACCGCTGCCGCACTAGCTGACTCGTTCTCTCGATACCTTGATGACCATGATCTTGATGAAGCTGTTTCAGCACCACCACCTGCAAGGACCTGGGCAAGACCAGCTGGAACACCTCTTCACCCCCATCAGGACGGAGAATCCTCCGATACAGCACCCCATCCTTTTCCACCAGACGGTCCCACTGACGTAACAACAACAAGGCTGAAGATGATAGCTGACCCCGTTCCACAGCAGTAGGACGCTCCCTCCTATTCCAAAAGGTCAGGATGCTACAAATATCAGGGTCAGCTTCTTGCTGAACTCGCAAGTCGACCGAAGAACACTGCGGAAAGACCGAAACAACCGCCTGTGACGCAAAGACGCAATTACTGGGTACCGGGGTCTGCTGCACGACAACTGGGACAGCCGTCCCAGGACGATCTGAGGCAGAACTAGACGGTAGATGTTGCCGAGACAAAGCATCAGCATTTCTATTACTAGTACCCGACCGATACTTCAGTTCATAATCAAACACCGCAAGTTGAGCCGCCCACCGCTGTTCGGTAGCACCCAGCTTGGCGGTAGAAAGATGGGCGAGGGGGTTATTATCAGTAAACACAATGCACTTAGCGCCCAACAGGTACTCACGAAATTTCTCCGTCATGGCCCACTTCAACGCAAGAAACTCGAGTTTCATGGAGCTGTAGTTCGACATGTTCCGCTCCGCGGGCCTCAAGCCCCGACTAGCATATGCAATAGGCCGAATAAGGCCACCCTGTTCTTGAGAAAGAACAGCACCCAGGCCCCCATGGCTTGCATCTATTTCCAATCGAAAAGGCAAAGAAAAATCGGCATAGGCCAACACTGGTGACCCCACCAATCTACTCTTTAAGCCCTCAAAGCTAAGCTCACACTGTTGTAGTCCATGCAGAAGCCAGAGAACGGCCTGAAGTGCCTCGCGACTTTGTCCCAACTAGCTCTGCCACTAACTTATGCAAAGGGGCTGCCAGCTGTGCAAATCCCTCCACGAAACGGCGATAATAGCTAGTGAACCCCAAAAAGGAGCGGAGCTCAGAAACATTAGAAGGCCTCTTCCACGTAGCCACAGCCTCAACCTTTTTAGGGTCTGTCGAGACACCCTGGCTTGAAATCACATGACCCAAGTAACCAACTTCCTTCTGGAAGAAAGCACATTTCTCCAACTTAGCTTTAAGGCCCTCCCGCTGTAGGCGTCCAAGTACCAACTCCAATCGTTCCAGATGCTGTACAACAGAGGAGGAAAAGACCACCACATCATCCAAGTAGAGCAACAATGCCTGACAATGCTGATCCCCAAAGATTCGCTGCATCAACCGTTGAAAGGTACTAGGCGCGTTACAAAGCCCAAATGGCATTCGGTTCCACTCAAAAAGCCCAAAAGGCGTGCAAAAGGCAGTCTTGGTCCTATCCGATGCCGCAACGGGCACTTGATTATAACCACTGGCTAGATCGAGGGTAGAAAACCAGCATGCACCTGAAAGGGCATCCAAAGATTCCTCGATGCGAGGCAATGGAAAAGCATCCTTACGGGTCTTACTATTTAGCTGCCGATAATCCACACACAACCGAGGGCTACCATCCTTTTTCCTAACCAGAACGATGGGGGATGCATAGGGACTGCAACTCTCCCGAATGACCTGTGCCTCAAACAGCTGTTGGATATGGGCCTTCACTACCTCATAATCAGAGGGAGGTAATCGCCGATAACGCTGACGAACCGGAATGTCATCCAATAATGGAATCTCGTGGGAAATGAGGTTACTGCAACCCAAATCCCCATCATGTGCAGCAAACACCGAGCTAAACTTCAACAAGACGGCCCTTACCTGATCCTGCTCTGAACTAGGCAATGCTGACAAATCAAGTTCCTGGATCCGCGTTTCAATGGAAGCATGGGCAACTTGATCGGTAACCGAACCAGCCACCGCCCTCACTTCAGCAACTCCAGTAGGCAAACTGGTTATAAGAACATCACTCAGCCTCCCCAGAATGGTACGGGGATACAACACCACTGCCTCTGTACCCACATTAACCACTGGAATATAAGCAGTTCCCCGATCCACTTGAACCAAAGCTGAAGGGGCCAAAAGCCCCCCGGGCAACCCAGCCGCATGCGGCTCAAACAAGACAGAGCCGTGCGCAATGTGACCAGAACAGGTAGTCGGAACAAATGCAAGGACACCCCCAGGGACACGAGACGCCCTGCCTCCCCTTACACGCACAGTCCTACAGGACTCAGTAGGGATCGCATCAACCTGATGACACTGCTGCAAAGCCTGCCAGACTGACCTCGGGGCCTGCACCACAGGCAGATGTTCAACCCAAAGCGGCCCATGCTGACCAAACAGGTCGCGATAACACTTACTAATGATGTTCATCCCTAAAACACCAGGTGCTTGGGGAACTACACCCCCGGGTGGATCCTTGACCACTAATACACCACAACCTGGTATCTCCCTACCACAAAGGGTCACATCCATTTCCAGATACCCAACATACGGAATGGCCAGGCCATTGGCAGCACGAAGCTGCAGCCACTGACACAGCTTCAATCGATCAGGCCCCCATGGTTCAAAATGGCTCCTAAAACAGCTTTCCGTAATCGTGGACACCATCGATCCAGTATCCACCAAGCAGGATACCTCCACCCCACCCATATTAACGCTAATGTGCGGACAAGATGACATTAACTGAGACACCATCCCCACATTCTCCACTACAGAGCCAGTAGAAACCCCCTCCGCGCTGTGGCTCAACAACGCGGCGGGTACTCGTTTCCCGGCTGCTGACCAGACTGGGCAAGGCTTGACACCGAGCCGGAAGAGGGTGGGTCCCTAGGACCAGAAACCCTTGGTCCCTCACAATTCCGTGCAAAGTGACCAGGTTGCTGACACCGGCGACAAATGACAGGGCCGTGAGGAGGGTGGCGAACTTGCTTAGAGGCCTGCAAAAGTGATACAGACCGAGTGAGCAAATTAATCTGCTCTTGTTGCTGTGTCAAAAGGTCCTTTAATTCTAGAAACTCCCTATTTGAGGCTACCACCCTAGAGGCAGAGTATGACTGACCTTGCAGCCCATAGGAGATACCATAGGCAGCAGGAACGGACAAGCTGCGACCGCGCCCACCAAAGGGGGTACCCTCACGTTCCCATCTAAGAGCCTCCCTCCGTACATCTAACAACCTCATGGAGGGTTGACACCGAACCAGTCGTTTCAACTCTCTACGGAGTGCACAATCAGCAACATGCTCCATAAATTGGTCTCTTAACATTACCTCGGCATTAGGTACCGCATGTGGCGCAGCCTGTTGAATCTTACCCATCAAACTCATTAGGGCCAATGAAAACTCAAGCAGACCCTCCCCATCCTGTTGCTTCCTAGAAAAGAAAGTTTCCTGCAACCATACATGAGAATAAGAACACCCATACAGCTCACGCAATATTGCCAGTATCCTTTCCGGGTCACCCCGTTCAACCGCGGAGCGATGTTTAATCTCCTCCTTGGCTCCCGCCTCTAAGTGGTCAAACAGAAAAAATGCTTGATCAGCAGATGACAAATGCCGAGCCCGCATACACGCTTGCACCTCGTCCTCCCATTCCTCGAAGCTCACCCCAGACCTGCCCCCAAACATGGGACACTTCCGGTCCTTAGAAATAAAAGCAAACCGGTCGGTAAAAACACGATGCTCGGCTGAAACAGGTGGAGGTGCAGGGGCGGATTGGGTGACAGAGGGATCTGGAGCCTCTGCTCGCTCCTGGCGCAACCAATCAATATCAGCCTGGAGCTGCCCCACCAAATCCCGGAGCTGTTGCACTTCGTCATCCATGACAATAAAGTAGGTGGACTACGAGACTCAGCAAATTTACGTAAAATACCGGCTCAACGGACACAAATGCTGCTGTTTTGCCTCTCGGTTACATACACATTCAAAACCAAATCATAAAACAAAAATAAAAATTCTCACCTATCCTTCCAAGGGAGTGATCAGGAAATCACATCTCCACCATATGCTGGTGAAGATCCTGCCGACTACGCCAAATCTGTGGCGTTACTGAGGGAGGAAGTAGCGAGGGAATACGGAAATGGACAACCCGACTACGCCACTCTGGGAATTGCACCCAGAGAATTAGAATACCGGAGTTCAAAACCCACTCCAATATAAAAGGACACAGATTCGTGATCACCATAGGGGAGACGCGAAGACCATAAACACTCCCTTTATTAGGCTGCTGTTAATTCACACTCCAAATGAAAACAAAAAGAAACCAAACAGCAAATTACTGAACCAAAATCACAGCACAAATAATACAAATCAAATCATGTTTAAAACACTCCAATCACACGACAAAAGAGGAAACCCAAACCAGGCAGCTGTTATCGGGAGGGGAATGGGAGGCGTACAGTCAGACAACACTCTAAGGGGTCCCGCAGTACATGACGCACGTACATCCACCCAAGGGGTGGGCTAAAAGAAAGCAACGCGACCACGCAGCGCGGTATCGCCCGACACGGATCCTCACCGCCCAGCACCAAGCCTTCCCAACGACGCCCCCCCCAATTTACATCCAATCAATAAAACACATTAATACTTAAAACCAATTAAAACATGAAACAAAACATAAAACATCCGGGCAAAACAGCAGCAATTGTAGTGACTTAGTATCCCGTTGATGGTCTGGCTCACGTCGGTCCGGGACACTCCAAGTCGCGATCCACTACAAATACAAACACAGTATTAGGTATGCCCCTACTACCCAAACGTTGGTAAAAGGAGACGAGACATACCTGGCAGATTACACGCGGTAAAAGTTGGAAAACCTTAAAAGCGGAAGCAACCGCAAGCTGCTAGATTTACCAAGCCCTTGCAACTGTAAGGAAGATACCAAAAGCACATTACAACCACCCATACAGCAAGCAAACGACCCCGTCCACTGATGCCCTACCTGCAGCGTTGGATATAGCCACAACTTCCGGAAAAGGAGATACTGGCGCACGGAGAGTCACGTCACCGCTTACAAATCAGTCACACGCAACCACAACCGGGTCCTATATACGCGCGCTGCCTGTAACAATTAAGCAATCAGGTTAATGAAATTACCGTGCCCCAACCAGATCGCACCCTCCAGCTCCACCTCATTACAATCTACCCCAGGATTTTGCATCGTCGTCCCGACGATGGACAGCTAAAACCCAACCCAGAGTTACTGCCAAGGTCTAAACATAGCCCCTACTGCATGAGACACAGGTCCGGAAGAACTCACAGCCCCTAAGGCCCCGCCCCCTACCGACCTAGGAAGATGATAAAGATTAGTATGTCGGCCTGCAGTGGTCCTGGCAGTTCTTCGTATCCCTACCCCACTGGTACTTGGCTGTTCCATCACTTGAGTGGTGACTACAGAGGGTCTTGAAGGGGTACCCGTATGCCAAGAGGCATATTCCTCCCCGCCTACCCCAGAGTGAATTGGCATGGCTGGAGGCAACGCTGCAGCCAACGACTGGGGGCACTGGGAAAGACCTGCACAGGCAGCCCCAGGGGCAGATGACACTGTATTCCCCTCCACTGCAGGGATCCGAACCCAGAGCTCCTGCTCAAACGAGTCCTCGGAGGTAGCCACCTCTTCAGCTGGAAAAGGCTGAGGATCACCTTCGACTTCACAACCAACACAGGGCTTAAGCATGGTCCGATGAACATGCTTGACCTTCTCTAGAGCATCAACTGGTGCGACAGTATAAACCACACCCTCCAACCTAGGGGTTTTCAATACCTTATGCACCACTGAACTCCAGAGGTCTTGGATTTTGTGTCGGCCCCGGACTCCAAGATCACGTACATACACTAACTGGTTCTCCTGTAACGGTGCAGCCTTCACCCGGTAATCATGGCGCTCCTTACGCCGCCCTGCGGCCATAGCAAGACGCTCCCTGGCACCCTCAAAAGCTAACTGAAGTCAGGTTTGATGCTCCACTATCCAGTCATTCACTGTACCAGGCACTGGTTCTTGAACCCTGCCCAACAAAAAATCCACAGGCAGTTTGGGATCTTGTCCAAACATAAGAAAGTATGGTGTCTCACCAGTAGATTGATGCGGTGTAGTATTGTAACTAAATGTCACCTGGGGTAAGCATGCTGACCAATCCCTCTTCTGGGATGCAGGGAGTGTCCGCAAAAGATTGTGCAAAGTACGATTGAAACGCTCACACTGACCGTTACCCGCTGGATGATACGGGGTAGTACGTGACTTACCAACACCATACAAAATGCAGAGTTGATGCATCAACGCACTCTCAAAATTACGGCCCTGGTCGGAATGAATACGGCCAGGGACTCCCAATTTGTAAAACCACTCGGTCACCAAAACATGCGCCACTGTTGAGGCGCGTTGGTCCCGTGTTGGTATAGCCAAAGTATACTTACTGAAGACATCAGTCATCACCAACACATTCTCCACCCCATTACGTGCTGGCTCCAAAATGGTGAAATCCAGGGCTACGATTTCATTGGGTCGTGAGGCCAATAAGTGTCCCATGTAGCTGTGGGGAACAGGCTGAGAGTCTTTACTGACCTGGCAGCGTTCACACTCCTGGCACCAGCATGTAATATCAGATGCCATTCCTGGCCAATAACACCGCTGCCGCACTAGCTGACTCGTTCTCTCGATACCTTGATGACCATGATCTTGATGAAGCTGTTTCAGCACCACCACCTGCAAGGACCTGGGCAAGACCAGCTGGAACACCTCTTCACCCCCATCAGGACGGAGAATCCTCCGATACAGCACCCCATCCTTTTCCACCAGACGGTCCCACTGACGTAACAACAACAAGGCTGAAGATGATAGCTGACCCCGTTCCACAGCAGTAGGACGCTCCCTCCTATTCCAAAAGGTCAGGATGCTACAAATATCAGGGTCAGCTTCTTGCTGAACTCGCAAGTCGACCGAAGAACACTGCGGAAAGACCGAAACAACCGCCTGTGACGCAAAGACGCAATTACTGGGTACCGGGGTCTGCTGCACGACAACTGGGACAGCCGTCCCAGGACGATCTGAGGCAGAACTAGACGGTAGATGTTGCCGAGACAAAGCATCAGCATTTCTATTACTAGTACCCGACCGATACTTCAGTTCATAATCAAACACCGCAAGTTGAGCCGCCCACCGCTGTTCGGTAGCACCCAGCTTGGCGGTAGAAAGATGGGCGAGGGGGTTATTATCAGTAAACACAATGCACTTAGCGCCCAACAGGTACTCACGAAATTTCTCCGTCATGGCCCACTTCAACGCAAGAAACTCGAGTTTCATGGAGCTGTAGTTCGACATGTTCCGCTCCGCGGGCCTCAAGCCCCGACTAGCATATGCAATAGGCCGAATAAGGCCACCCTGTTCTTGAGAAAGAACAGCACCCAGGCCCCCATGGCTTGCATCTATTTCCAATCGAAAAGGCAAAGAAAAATCGGCATAGGCCAACACTGGTGACCCCACCAATCTACTCTTTAAGCCCTCAAAGCTAAGCTCACACTGTTGTAGTCCATGCAGAAGCCAGAGAACGGCCTGAAGTGCCTCGCGACTTTGTCCCAACTAGCTCTGCCACTAACTTATGCAAAGGGGCTGCCAGCTGTGCAAATCCCTCCACGAAACGGCGATAATAGCTAGTGAACCCCAAAAAGGAGCGGAGCTCAGAAACATTAGAAGGCCTCTTCCACGTAGCCACAGCCTCAACCTTTTTAGGGTCTGTCGAGACACCCTGGCTTGAAATCACATGACCCAAGTAACCAACTTCCTTCTGGAAGAAAGCACATTTCTCCAACTTAGCTTTAAGGCCCTCCCGCTGTAGGCGTCCAAGTACCAACTCCAATCGTTCCAGATGCTGTACAACAGAGGAGGAAAAGACCACCACATCATCCAAGTAGAGCAACAATGCCTGACAATGCTGATCCCCAAAGATTCGCTGCATCAACCGTTGAAAGGTACTAGGCGCGTTACAAAGCCCAAATGGCATTCGGTTCCACTCAAAAAGCCCAAAAGGCGTGCAAAAGGCAGTCTTGGTCCTATCCGATGCCGCAACGGGCACTTGATTATAACCACTGGCTAGATCGAGGGTAGAAAACCAGCATGCACCTGAAAGGGCATCCAAAGATTCCTCGATGCGAGGCAATGGAAAAGCATCCTTACGGGTCTTACTATTTAGCTGCCGATAATCCACACACAACCGAGGGCTACCATCCTTTTTCCTAACCAGAACGATGGGGGATGCATAGGGACTGCAACTCTCCCGAATGACCTGTGCCTCAAACAGCTGTTGGATATGGGCCTTCACTACCTCATAATCAGAGGGAGGTAATCGCCGATAACGCTGACGAACCGGAATGTCATCCAATAATGGAATCTCGTGGGAAATGAGGTTACTGCAACCCAAATCCCCATCATGTGCAGCAAACACCGAGCTAAACTTCAACAAGACGGCCCTTACCTGATCCTGCTCTGAACTAGGCAATGCTGACAAATCAAGTTCCTGGATCCGCGTTTCAATGGAAGCATGGGCAACTTGATCGGTAACCGAACCAGCCACCGCCCTCACTTCAGCAACTCCAGTAGGCAAACTGGTTATAAGAACATCACTCAGCCTCCCCAGAATGGTACGGGGATACAACACCACTGCCTCTGTACCCACATTAACCACTGGAATATAAGCAGTTCCCCGATCCACTTGAACCAAAGCTGAAGGGGCCAAAAGCCCCCCGGGCAACCCAGCCGCATGCGGCTCAAACAAGACAGAGCCGTGCGCAATGTGACCAGAACAGGTAGTCGGAACAAATGCAAGGACACCCCCAGGGACACGAGACGCCCTGCCTCCCCTTACACGCACAGTCCTACAGGACTCAGTAGGGATCGCATCAACCTGATGACACTGCTGCAAAGCCTGCCAGACTGACCTCGGGGCCTGCACCACAGGCAGATGTTCAACCCAAAGCGGCCCATGCTGACCAAACAGGTCGCGATAACACTTACTAATGATGTTCATCCCTAAAACACCAGGTGCTTGGGGAACTACACCCCCGGGTGGATCCTTGACCACTAATACACCACAACCTGGTATCTCCCTACCACAAAGGGTCACATCCATTTCCAGATACCCAACATACGGAATGGCCAGGCCATTGGCAGCACGAAGCTGCAGCCACTGACACAGCTTCAATCGATCAGGCCCCCATGGTTCAAAATGGCTCCTAAAACAGCTTTCCGTAATCGTGGACACCATCGATCCAGTATCCACCAAGCAGGATACCTCCACCCCACCCATATTAACGCTAATGTGCGGACAAGATGACATTAACTGAGACACCATCCCCACATTCTCCACTACAGAGCCAGTAGAAACCCCCTCCGCGCTGTGGCTCAACAACGCGGCGGGTACTCGTTTCCCGGCTGCTGACCAGACTGGGCAAGGCTTGACACCGAGCCGGAAGAGGGTGGGTCCCTAGGACCAGAAACCCTTGGTCCCTCACAATTCCGTGCAAAGTGACCAGGTTGCTGACACCGGCGACAAATGACAGGGCCGTGAGGAGGGTGGCGAACTTGCTTAGAGGCCTGCAAAAGTGATACAGACCGAGTGAGCAAATTAATCTGCTCTTGTTGCTGTGTCAAAAGGTCCTTTAATTCTAGAAACTCCCTATTTGAGGCTACCACCCTAGAGGCAGAGTATGACTGACCTTGCAGCCCATAGGAGATACCATAGGCAGCAGGAACGGACAAGCTGCGACCGCGCCCACCAAAGGGGGTACCCTCACGTTCCCATCTAAGAGCCTCCCTCCGTACATCTAACAACCTCATGGAGGGTTGACACCGAACCAGTCGTTTCAACTCTCTACGGAGTGCACAATCAGCAACATGCTCCATAAATTGGTCTCTTAACATTACCTCGGCATTAGGTACCGCATGTGGCGCAGCCTGTTGAATCTTACCCATCAAACTCATTAGGGCCAATGAAAACTCAAGCAGACCCTCCCCATCCTGTTGCTTCCTAGAAAAGAAAGTTTCCTGCAACCATACATGAGAATAAGAACACCCATACAGCTCACGCAATATTGCCAGTATCCTTTCCGGGTCACCCCGTTCAACCGCGGAGCGATGTTTAATCTCCTCCTTGGCTCCCGCCTCTAAGTGGTCAAACAGAAAAAATGCTTGATCAGCAGATGACAAATGCCGAGCCCGCATACACGCTTGCACCTCGTCCTCCCATTCCTCGAAGCTCACCCCAGACCTGCCCCCAAACATGGGACACTTCCGGTCCTTAGAAATAAAAGCAAACCGGTCGGTAAAAACACGATGCTCGGCTGAAACAGGTGGAGGTGCAGGGGCGGATTGGGTGACAGAGGGATCTGGAGCCTCTGCTCGCTCCTGGCGCAACCAATCAATATCAGCCTGGAGCTGCCCCACCAAATCCCGGAGCTGTTGCACTTCGTCATCCATGACAATAAAGTAGGTGGACTACGAGACTCAGCAAATTTACGTAAAATACCGGCTCAACGGACACAAATGCTGCTGTTTTGCCTCTCGGTTACATACACATTCAAAACCAAATCATAAAACAAAAATAAAAATTCTCACCTATCCTTCCAAGGGAGTGATCAGGAAATCACATCTCCACCATATGCTGGTGAAGATCCTGCCGACTACGCCAAATCTGTGGCGTTACTGAGGGAGGAAGTAGCGAGGGAATATGGAAATGGACAACCCGACTACGCCACTCTGGGAATTGCACCCAGAGAATTAGAATACCGGAGTTCAAAACCCACTCCAATATAAAAGGACACAGATTCGTGATCACCATAGGGGAGACGCGAAGACCATAAACACTCCCTTTATTAGGCTGCTGTTAATTCACACTCCAAATGAAAACAAAAAGAAACCAAACAGCAAATTACTGAACCAAAATCACAGCACAAATAATACAAATCAAATCATGTTTAAAACACTCCAATCACACGACAAAAGAGGAAACCCAAACCAGGCAGCTGTTATCGGGAGGGGAATGGGAGGCGTACAGTCAGACAACACTCTAAGGGGTCCCGCAGTACATGACGCACGTACATCCACCCAAGGGGTGGGCTAAAAGAAAGCAACGCGACCACGCAGCGCGGTATCGCCCGACACGGATCCTCACCGCCCAGCACCAAGCCTTCCCAACGACGCCCCCCCCAATTTACATCCAATCAATAAAACACATTAATACTTAAAACCAATTAAAACATGAAACAAAACATAAAACATCCGGGCAAAACAGCAGCAATTGTAGTGACTTAGTATCCCGTTGATGGTCTGGCTCACGTCGGTCCGGGACACTCCAAGTCGCGATCCACTACAAATACAAACACAGTATTAGGTATGCCCCTACTACCCAAACGTTGGTAAAAGGAGACGAGACATACCTGGCAGATTACACGCGGTAAAAGTTGGAAAACCTTAAAAGCGGAAGCAACCGCAAGCTGCTAGATTTACCAAGCCCTTGCAACTGTAAGGAAGATACCAAAAGCACATTACAACCACCCATACAGCAAGCAAACGACCCCGTCCACTGATGCCCTACCTGCAGCGTTGGATATAGCCACAACTTCCGGAAAAGGAGATACTGGCGCACGGAGAGTCACGTCACCGCTTACAAATCAGTCACACGCAACCACAACCGGGTCCTATATACGCGCGCTGGCTGTAACAATTAAGCAATTAGGTTAATGAAATTACCGTGCCCCAACCAGATCGCACCCTCCAGCTCCACCTCATTACAATAACAAGATTTGACAAGGGACAGATGACAGCCATAACCAATGAACCTATCACCAAGGACTTGGGGCAACAAGGAACAGGCGGGCTACATTTACAATCCAGAGGCACTATCCATACAAGTGATCCATCTTGCAACACCACAGCATAGGAGGTCGCTGGTGATCCATCTTCCAGCCTCAAAGAAATCCCATCGACAAACAGGATGTTGCCTCTTTCCAATGGGATGTCATTCAGATCCGGCCTAAGTCTGCACACACAGTCAATGCAAACAATCATGCAGTCCTAGCCCAATTGTCAAATTAACCAATTTAAACTCAAAATCTTTTATCCACTCAGCCCCTCCTTTACCAGAAAACTGAGCAGTGCAATGTAATATTTCAGGCTGTTCTTGACCTTCAGGGATATGGTGTGTCAGAACTGTGTCATCTGCTAGCCACCAAGCAGCAAAGGCTTCTTTCTCCAATAAGCAAAACAGTCCCAAATCCTCTGAGGTCACAGTGAAACCGTCTTCCCCTATTTCCACCTTCATCCCCAGTTTCCCCATTAAGTCCCTCCCCAGCAGGTTGACAGGACAATAGGGGGAAACTAGGAACTGGTGCTGACACACAGTGGCCCCTGGGCTCCTTTCCACTAATAAAGGTTCTGTTTCTTCTAGGAATCCGGGGTATTCTAGAGGCACCGATTATTTTTACAGTTCTGCCAGTGGTGGGGACTTCCGACACCTCCTCCTCTCTGATTCTTGACCTTGTAGCTCCCGTATCCACAAGAAAATGGATTTCCCTTCCCTCCACTCTTAATTTAAGCAATGGGTCATCTGCTAGGTGTTGGGTTAAGGCGATGAACTGATCCTCTTCACCACCTGTCCCCACAATCTCCTATTGGGTAGGAGGAGTAGGCCACCCGGCTGGGACACTGGCTGGCGAGATGTCCCTGTTGTTTGCAAACATAACACATCACAGGCCCTGGTCTTACTTCTCCCCCTCATCCAGCTTGATTCCCCTGCACAACCTGAGGCAGAGGGCAGTTCCTGTAGAAATTTTTCTTGTCCACTCCTCTAGGTGGACCAGGTGGACCCTGTCCTCTCCTTTCCAGTATTATTTCACAACATTCTAGCTCCAGTATGTTGAATGTGCCCTCCTTTAGCCGTCTACCCACAGGACCTATGAAATATCTGTTCTGGCCCCGATACACACTCCCCTTCTCAGGGTAGTTGCCATCTGTACAAAGCACACAGCTGCTGGGTGACCACTAAACTAAACAAGACACCTAGTTACTGGGTGACGAAAGAATCATAAAAGAACCAACTGTAATTCCAAACATTTGTTTTAAAAGCACAATTACCAAGCTTATCCCAGCATATCTCATATTCAACACACCCCAGACACTTTTGTGCTATATTAGTCCACAGGGCTATTCCATTATTCCATTTACTGTTGACACCTGCATGCGACAGTGTGGAGCAAAATCAAGTCCATGTATCGTTTTCTCTCACTGAGGATACTGCACCTGGGAGATTCCACACCCTTTACCACATACACATTCTCCAAAAACTACATACCCTATCGACATACACCATTATACTCCTGTGGGACCGAGAGTGGGCCAAACAGTCCCTCAGCTTGGTGCCAGGGGTCTACGATAGCGCCTGTTTTAGGTTGTTCCTGTCCTCACACAGGAATCTTACCTGTCCATCACCTGTTACTCAGTGCTGTGCTACCGCATGCAATGCATTCATTGTCCAGCCTCCACCATACAATGCCGCACCACGCAGTGCACACACCACCCTGCCCTCTGCCCTTGATGCCCCAAGCCCACACTGTCATGTCTGGCCCCCTGTGGGTGGTTAGCTATAAATTGACCTGATTTGTTACCATGTTCATAATTTTGCCAGCAAAGTCTTTGTGCTATGAATTGAGTTTTTTTTTATTAATAATTTCATTTAATGTTAGTTTTGCTTTACGTATTTTGTTCAGCATTTCATGTTCCTAGGATGATACGTAGGCTTCTTCTAAGGATTTGATGGTTTCTTCTAATTCCTGAATTAATTTGTTTTCTCTTTTCTTTTTACAAGATGAGAATGAGATTATTTTACCTCTCATCACAGCTTTGCCTGCTTCCCAGGGAACAGATGCTGATGTTCCAGGCAGGTCATTATAGTCTAAATATAAAGGCCACTCTTTTTTGAAATAGTTAATAAAATATCCATCTTTAAGCAATGATGCATTAAATCTCCAGTTTCTACTTGGTGGAATGGCCTACTTATTTATTAGGGTTAAAGATACAGGAGCATGATCGCTGACAGCTATAGGGTGTATCTCTGTGTCTGAAATGTCACTCAGCAGTGAGCTACTGACTAGGAAATAATCCAGACGAGAGTAAGAGTGATGGACATATGAGAAGGAAGTATATTCCCTATAATTGGGGTGAAGAAAACGCCATGCATCTCAAAGTCCGTAGTCACTCATGTACTGTTTAACTATATTTGTGGATTCCCAATTGCGCTGAGCAGCTGTACTGAGCCTGTCCATTTCTTTATTTAGTCCAAAGTTGAGGTCGCCCCGAAGAACAAGTGCACAATCTAGATGTTCAGAGAGTGCAGTAAAGAAAATGTGGAAGAAGGAGGGGCTATCAACATTTGTACCATATATACTAACAATACATAACTTTTTGTTAAGCATAGATAATTTAATGATTATTAATCTACCCTCTGGATCTGTAATTGTGTTGAGCACTGTGAAATTAATATTTTTAAGTATTAAAATTGCTAGCCCCCTTTGCCTAGAGTTATAGCAGGCTGAGAACACGTTAGGAAACTCAGGTGTTTTAAGTTCCTCTGTAGCTGTGACAGGTCTATGAGTCTCTTGTAGTAAAACAACTTCTGCCTGTAGTTTTTTAAGCTGGCTAAATATTTTTAACCTCTTCTCTCTGGAGCCATGCACATTCCATGAGCCAAACCTTAGTGTGCCTATGTGTAGCTAATGTTGCACGTGCAAATGAAGGAGATATGAGCAATGTGTATGCGCTTGTGTGCTTGTGTCTTATATGTCTGTGCGCGCTAAGAGGTCTGAGTGGTTGTGTTGAGGCTGAGTGCATATGTACATGGAGAAACCTTATGAACACCAGCACGCTCACAGACACACACTGCCTTGATCAACTGTTACTTCTAAACATATAATGTAATACTAGTTATATGTACTGTTCAACAACATTTAACATTTATTGCTCATTGTGATTCGTACAGATGTTGGTTATTGTTTTCTCTTTTCAGCAGGTATTGAAGCAGATTATCTGTGTTTTTTTTCTCTCTCCCTATCGCCCTTCTCATTTTTTCCCCTCTCTCTCCCTCTGCTTCTCTTGAGGAAATAAAAATAAATAAATAGAATATTTACCAATATTTCTAAGCCCTGTATGTCAGTAACAGGATTACATCTTTCCCCAAAAACCTGTTGTATACAATCCTATACATGTCTTCTGCCCTCTGGTGGCAAAGGTCTTTATTTTCAAGAATCCAAGGTGGCTGCATGCATGTTGTAACCCAAAGCGTTTTCATTTGATAAAATGTCCTATTTTTGGAACAGCTACAGTAAGCGCAATGTAGCCAAAATTTTATTTCAAAATGAGCCTTTATTAGTGTGAAACAAATCATGCCGTAATATATCAATATATATTTTATAGAAAACCGGTGGTGGAAATGTGTTTATCAAATATAATCAACATTAATGTTGTGACGTTGGTTCATGTTCCTGAGTGTGTCATCCTCATTAAATCCTGTGTTCACCCAACTCCTGCTCCTGTTTCCCCAGTCCATCCCCTGAGATTCATGACACCCAGGTTAAGTAGTTATACTGTAATTACTAAAGTCCATTCATATCCTGGAACTAAATCTCCCGTAACTGACTAATTGGGACTTCGACAATATTGTTTATTGGAGAATCAAGCCATTCAAGCATAATAATTAATTAATATTAATAATTCTCTCCCTAACTCCGCCAATCCATGTCCACTGACTGTTGAATCCGCTACCAATGACTTTCTCTCCTCTCTCCTCAACTCTATTAATTTACTCTGTCCTCTGTCTTCCAAGCCTGAACGTGCTTCCCCCTCGACCCCATGGCTATCTAAAGCCCTACGAAGCAATCGGAGAGGACTAAGAGCAGTTGAAAGAAGATGGAGGAAAACGCATCACCACAATGACCTCCTTTCTTATCGTTCTTTTCTATCTAAGTTTGCCACTGATTTATCTTCTGCCACATGTTCCTTCTACAGAACCAAGTTCGAAGAATCTGCATCTAATCCTCGCAAACTTTTTGCCACGTTTTCTTCACTACTCATCCCATCCCCTTCTGCTTCCCCAGCTCTCACATCCGAAGAAGATCGCTACTATCAGAAGCTCCTTCCCTCCGACTGACAAGCTGCCCACCTGCTCACAACCTACCTGCGCTGCCTAGCTTCTTGACTTCACTCCACCTTCCTATCAGGATGTGTCTCAGATCCTGATAACCAGCAACCCCACCACATGTTTACTCGACCCATTCCCTTCTGACGTGCTACAGCTTATTTCTCAGGATCTTCTCCCACACATCGCACACATAGTCAATGACTCCTTAATGTCATTGACTCCTTAAATACCCATGTTCTGACTGCCTTCAAGTCAGCAGTTGTCACCCCCATTCTAAAGAAACCTTCTTTGGACTGCACAGATGTTAACTACTAGAGACCAGTGTCCCTGCTCTCCTTTCTTTCAAAAGTACTGCAACAAGCTGTTTATAACCAACTTAATACCTTTCTCTCTGAAAATGCACTTCACGACTCTCACCAGTCTGGATTCAAAGCTGCACATTCCACTGAGACTCTTTCTCGTCGTCTCTGAAAAACTTCATGCAGCCAAATCCTCCAACCTGTCCTTGGTTCTGATTCTCTTGAACCTGTTTGCAGCCTTTGACACAGTCAATCACCAGATCCTCCTGGATACTGTCTCCAGTCTTGGGATTTCAGGTACAGTCTGGTAATGGTTTGCATCTTACCTTGCGCCTGCTAAATGCTTTAAATGATTGGGTACCTTGCTATGCCATCTGAAATGACCAGCTATGGTCATTTCAGGTGGCATAGCAAGGCTCTCAATCATCCCCAAGAAGGCAGGCCACTGGTGTTCCTCATAGCTCAGTCCTAGGACCCCTTCTCTTCTCCATATACAAGGGTTCTCTTTAGAAGGTCATATTTGCACATGGGCTCTCCTACCACTGTTATACAGATGACACTCAACTCTTTCTTTCCTTTCCACCTGATGACCATCAGGTCTAAACTTGACTCTCAGACTGCCAGACTGATACCTGAAATGTCTGAAATCTGTACACAAGTCCTAAGCTCTCCTTTTCAATTTGTGCATAGTGGAATTCAGTGTTTGTCATTGTTCTTGACTGGCCTCTGTATCATCTCCATGAGCCTGTAATAGCACAGCTCCAATGCCATTCTTGGACGAGTATGTGGATATTTTGGTCTTGAGGGATAAAAAAATGTCAGCACTGGTTCTGTTGTGAGAATGGTTTTCAGATGTGTCTATTCTTCTTCATGATAGACAGTCCACTTAAACTCACACTTATCCTGTAACAGCTCTCTCAGGTGCACTGTTTTAGAAGACAGATTTGGTATGAACTTGCCAATGAAATTTATCATCCACAGGACCCTTTTTATTTTCAAACCTTGGAATTTCTAATATTGCTTCCAACTTGCTCTTCTCTGGCTCTACACCTGCTTCAGACAGCTTGTTATCTAAAAAGGTGATTTACTTCAATCCAAACTGACATTTCTCCCTAGTCAGCTTCAGTCCTTACTTCCGGATCCGTTTAAGCACTTTGATAAGCCTGTCATTGTGTTGTTCCTGTGTGGCTCCCCAGACAACTATGTCATCCGCATGTAACACTTCTGAAGCAGAACTTATTCCAAAAGGTATTCTTTGGAAACAATAGCAGCCATATGGGGTATTGAATGTACAGTACTTGGTGGTATCCTTGTGCGATCTCAACAACCAAAAATCTTGGGATGCATCCAATTTGCTGAAATACTTGGCACCAGTCATTTCACTAGTTATCTCATCTCTGGTTGGAATTTGATAATGATCTCTCTTTATGTTGTCATTTAGGTCTTTCAGATCCATGTACATATGGCAGTCTCTGTTCTGTTTTCTGACACACGGCATTGAATTCACCCATTCCTTGGGCTCTTCCACTTTCTTTATAACTCTCCTAGTGGTGTCATTCAGTTGAGCTCCTGCTTCAGCTTTTCACGCAGTGGTGCCGGGAACCATTTGGGAGCATGGATCACTGGCTGGGCATCATCCTATAGTTGTACTTTACTGTATAGGTGAATAGGTAAATGGTAAGACACCAAACCCCTTGAAGACATTTGAATACTGACCCACTATTGACTCTACACTGTTCTGGGGACTCCCGCTGTTGATGCAGTATACCCGCTGTACCAGGTCTAGATTTTCACATGCCCCGTCACCTAGTAGTAAGTCATGTCTGTCCGGAACCACCACAAACATGAGCTGATGTTATTTTTCTTTTACTCTCACTTTGATTTTGCATGTGGCTTTTGTAGTGATGTGCTGCCCATTGTGGGCTTTAAGCTTCATCCAGGTTGGATAAATGTGTGGTTTTACCTGCATGACTCAGATGTCACATTCACTTAATAAGTTGGCTTGGGCTCCTGTGCCAACCTGAGAGGAATGACAGCTCCATTTATCTGTAATGGCACCATCCACTTGTCCTTCTCAATACGTTCACATTTAATGTAAACTGTCTCTTGTGAGTTTGAATTATCCTGCGCTACCATGACTAAAAAGAATGAATCAGCACAAGCCATCTCTTCCATTGTACGAACACGCTCATCTCTGATACACTTTCCCTTAGATAAACATTACTTGGCGTAATGATTCTTCCCTTTGCCATATGCTGGACATTGTTTAGGGGCATGCCGGGAGCCACATCTTTTACATTTAAATATCTCTGTGGATTTTTGCGGGCGGCATGGTGGTGCAGTGGTTAGCAATGTTGCCTCACACCTCTGGGACCTGGGTTCGAGTCTCCGCCTGGGTTACGTGTGTGTGGTTACGTGTGTATGTTGCATGTTCTCCCCATGTCGTCGTGGGGTTTCCTCCAGGTACTCCGGTTTCCCCCCACAGTCCAAAAACATGCTGAGGCTAATTGGAGTTGCTAAATTGCATGTAGGTGTGAATAGTGTGTGAATGTGCCCTGTGATGGGCTGGCCCCCCATCCTGGGTTGTTCCCTGCCTCGTGCCTATTGCTTTCGGGATAGGCTCCGGACCCCCTGCGACCCAATAGGATAAGCAGTTTGGAAAATGGATGGATGGATGATTAAGTTGTTGTTACATGCACAACAAACCATTTTAGAAAGAACTTGGGAGTAGAAATGTCTGAAGAGCTAAAAACTGAGGCACTGTCCCACACTCATCTTTCTTTAATAAATACTTGTCAAAGGCTAATATTGTCATACCCGGCTCGTCCGCTCCTCGTGTGTGCCACGCCCCCCTGATTATCCACGTGTGCTTCCCTGATCGTACCCAGCTGTCTTGTTACTTTGATTGATCCTGTCCTTTTAAGGCCATGTCTTGCCTGAGTCCTTCGTCCATCATTGATGTTTGTCGATGTCAGTACCTGCCCGTGTTCCGTCCTGCCCTTGCCCGCAAATAAATCCCCGTTTTCCCCGATTTTCGCCTGCCTGCCTTCTCCTTGCCTGCCTGTTCACCTCTTCCCACATCGTGAGAAATATAATTTTTTAAATTGCAAAAACTCCACTATTATTAATCTAAATAATTTGTACCCATCTACATCTGCATTTAAACAATTCTCAGTTGGTAAGCGGCCCAAAGTATGACAAGACAATATCCCCCACACCATTACACTACCACCAGCAGCCTGAATTGTTGATAAAAGGCAGGATGGATCCATGCTTTTGATGTTTACACCAAATTCTGATCCTACTCATCTATCCAAGTAATATTTTTACAATCTTCCATTGTCCAATTTTGGTGTATCAGTGCCCACTGCATCCTGAGCATCCTGTTGTTAGCTGACAGGAGTGGCACCCAGTGTGGTCTGGATGTTCTTCTCTGACCTCAAGGAGTGAAGGAATTTTCATCCAGAGAACCCCTATTCACTGGATGTTTTTTTTTTTTTTTGCCCAAGCTCTGTAAACCCTAGAAATGGTAATGTGTGAAAATCCCAGACCAGATCAGCAGTTTCTGAAATACTCTTACCAGCCTATATGGCACTAACAATCATGTAACGTTCAAAGTCACTTAAATCACCTTCCTTCCTCATTCAAGTTCAGTAATAGCATTTGTTGCAAGTGAGCATGACTATTTGTAAATGGACCTATAGACAGTAACTGCATGCCACCTCATGGAAAGTGAAAATAAAGCACTGGTCATACCTTTAATTGTAAGATTTCAGTCTCAGCATCTGATCCTTTATCACCAATGCTTTTTTAGAAGCATTCTGTGGGGGATTTTGCCTATGACTATCAAGCATTGTGTTTGAAATGAAAAGTTTATTTGCCAGAAGCTGAGGTGGTCTGAAGTATTCTTAATAGCTGTAAGCCCTCCTTGGCAGGGAAGTCAGACAATCATACCATGGATTGGACACGCCAAGCCACCTACAAAGGAGAATGATGGTGTCATATCACATGACCTGGCCACCTGACATTTAAGGTATCCAAATGTTATAATTATACATTGTTTGAACAGTTCAGGCAGTGGTGAAATTAATATATCAATTTCTTGCAGTTAAGGTAACAAGCTTACACTAAGTACAAGATTACGAAACTTCTGCATTACTACTGTTCTGCGAACATCTGTTTAGGTCAGCAGCACAATGAGTTAACACTAATGGCACGTTAGCAAAAACACAGGGCTGCATATGCTGAATTCTGAATACAATGTCTTGCTTGGCGGTTAAAGGGTGTTTGATGTTCATTGGTGTGGGAAACACTGGTTCTAGTGTTAAACCACTACCGAAAAGACTACAAAAGCTGCGGCAGTAAAAACAGAAGCGCCTCTTCCGTAACTTTCCGTTTTGGCTATCGGTCCAGGTCCGTATAGGACAGCTTCTGGGTCCGGACCCAGACCGCGGTCCGCCTGTTAGTAACCTCTGGTATAAAGCCTTATGGACTGCTTATTGCCCTTTGTAATATTAATAAAATATGACATAAATATGTAACTGTGTGCAAGGGTGCCCTGTGATGGCCTGGCTTCCTGTTCAGGATCGCTGCTGCCTTGTGCATTGTGCATTCTAGCAAAGGCCCTGGGTGTCCCTGCACTGGAGAAGCAGTTATGGAAGGTTGATGGATGTATTAGTGGGAAATTACATTTGAAGCTTTTCTGGCAAATACATAAATGGGTTTTCATATTCAAGAAGCATTGGATCCTATATACCTGCAGCTTTTCAGGTGGGAAGGAAGAAAAGATACAATATCAAATACATAAACTCTTTTAGATTCAATAATTGTTTATTAGCTGTCAAACCTGGAGATACAGCATCCACTCTGAGATCTATGCGCAAATAAATCAGATTTTCATTCATTTATTATTAATATTTGCTAATTATTTCCATATCCATTTTAAAATTGAAAATACATTCAAAAGAAATGATCTTAGCAGCTACCTCCCACAAAGAATGGCTAGGATTTGGAAAACAATACGAAGAACAACTTAATCATGTCACCAATTGTCCACCAAATAAGAGATTCAAACATACTTCATTAATCCCAGTACATAGTGTCCTCCACAATATATTTAGTTATTTAGTTATTTCACATTTAGCTATAAGGAGACATGAGGTGCCCAGTTTCATTCTTGCACTGATACTGGGAATGTCCAGATATTTTAAAGAAAGTTTTAAAAGGATACCTTATTTTTTACGTCATTAAAAAAAAAAAAAAACTTGTAGTACATATTTAAATACAATTTGGAGAAAACACAAAAAGCATGTTCTTAGGCTACAAATGGAGATCTGCGTAAACATGGGGTGAACATACAAACTCCACACACACAGGATCTTGGCAGGAATCTGGCCCGTAACCTTCTAGGGGGTGAGGCCACAACGCTACCCAGTGAGCCACAGTGCCATCTATAGCAGGCACCTGTACTTAATTACCTAGATGTACACACCCAATAAATAAAAGAATTTTCGAGGAATATTAAAAAGGAAAGTAGAGGCTCAACATCAGCCTGATGGAGACAATCATGTCGCCTACGCTACATTAGAAGTTCTCTCTCCCGATGCGGTCCTGGTCCATTTTGGACTTGGCCTTCTTCTTCAGCAGGAGGATGTGTTCGGCAAACTCCCGTAGTGCGCCCTTTCCTGCGGAGCTGCGGCAAGCATACTTGGCAGCATTGACGGCCACTGGCGGAGCATCCTTAGGCACGCCGCTGAGCCCGCACAGGTTCAGACAGTCCACATCTGGCTCATCATTGCCTGGATGGAGGATGTCAAAATTGAACAGTTAGGTGAGGCTGGCTACACTTTTCTCCAAGCAAGGATACTATGAAAAGAGACTGGGTCATGCCTGGGTGCTGGTCATACCAGTGAAACCTTATACCTTTGGTCATACCTTTAATTGTAAGATTTCAGTCTCATAATTTCATAGGTGCTATGTTTCACTGAAGCTGAATGATGTATTTCAGACCATCTTTTGACAAAACACAAAATTTTAAAGCCACCAAAATGCACTAATTAAGGTTGAGGTGATTCACCACAAGCTATTTTACATTGGCAAACATTTCTCTCAAGGATAAATTAAATTTATTCATCTCTAATTTCTTCTTTATTTTTTTTATCCTATGAGTTACACCTGTATACAAACTAGGACTGCATGATTCTGGGTAAAATAAATCTTTGTTATGATAATCCTTATGAAGACAGAACATACAACATGATCATCACTGAACTCGTACGGTTACATCAACTTTGCAGAAACAAGAGGATTTTAACAATGCATTTTCAACTGCAAAAAAATACAAAAACTTAAACCTTGTCTGGTCTTAACACCCAATAGTAAAATGTTTTTAATACAATTTTTTTTAATACATAGACATAGAAAATGACTGTGTCTAACCGCTTTCAAGTGCTTACAGCTTTAGAGCCGAAAGAGACTGGGGAGGCAGCTGGGCCCTTGGACACCAAGGAGCTGCCTACCCCCAGGAGGAAGGAGGTTGTGGTAGTAGGGGATTCAATTATTAGAGGTGTAGAGGTGCACCCGTGATAGAGGGTCCTTTATAGTGTCTTGCCTGCCTGTTGCCCAGGTAGGGGACCTTCCGAATTGTGTGGAGAGGCTTTTGGCCGCAGCCGTGGTGGATCCAGTGGTCATGGTGCATGTTGGCACCAATGACAAAGGAAAGGGCAGGTGGCCTGTTCTGCAGGAAAAATTTATAGAAGTCGCGGATAAGCTTAGAAGAAGAACTTCCATGGTGGTATTCTCTGGAATATGTCCCATGCCAGGTACAAGCCAGGCTAAGTTAGCTGAGATAAGGAGATTAAACGCGTGGCTAAAAGGGTGGTGTGGGAAAGAGGGGTGTAGATTTATGGGGTACCGGAAGCCCTTCTGGAACAGGTGGGATCTGTTCAAGCCGGATGGGTTAGATAGACAGAATCTTTATCGTCATTAGACCAAGTACGGTAAAATTGGATTTTTTTTACAGCAGTGATCATCACAACTGAAAGCTCCCTTGGAAGGCAAAAGGGGCCTGCACTTAGCCGACAGAAACTCTAAATCAGGAGAACAACGGAGTATCAATGATTTGGTTGTTTGTGCACCAGCTCTTATGCACATAAATGCATAGTCCTCCTCCTTTCTGCTTACCGGAGTCTTTGTTTCTTTCCCAATGAAAAGACATACTTCCTGTTAGTTCATTGGCCTTATCCGGGATTTGTGGATGTAGTCACATCTCCATAATCATCAAAACGCAACAATCTTCTTGATGTATTTATCAGACGCGATATTAATATTCAATTGGTCTACCTTGTTGACAGTAGATGGTGTTTGGCGTTGGTGAGTAACATACTGGGTAGTGGTGGTTTATGAGGTTGTTTCTTTAACCTATTATGTATCCCGGACCGGCAACTTCACTTCTGCTTCTGATGTCTCGTCTGCCTCCGGCACTTGCAGGTGCCGACAACAATCCACAGAGAACCTGGCACATGGGCTATCTCCTGTTATACTGTAGAAGTCCAAAAATTTCCTCGTAATAGCTTGCTCATGCTGTATTCCAAAAAGTAAAAGGTCTTGACGACTATAAGGCTATGTTCTCACTGCCATGCTGAAGTGACTCAAATCAGATTTTTTGCCTTAATGTGACACAGATCTGATCTTTTCAGGGCTGTGTGGACACGCAAATCTGATCTTTTCAAATCAGATTTGTGTCGCTTTCATATGTGGTACTACATCAGATATGTATCCGATTCGCGGCTATGCAGCCTGAATGTGAACGCTCAGATCAGAATTCATGTGGATTTTTGCTTATACGCATGCGCTGACATCATCAGCCTGCGCCGGCAGGCTCGTACCCACACATCTCTTGGTGCGGCAGTTCCAGCAATAACTACGAAAACAGAAAAAGCTAGTTGCCTGACTTTTTTTCTCCTTTTCGACCTGCTCATGTACAGCTGATTCACTGTTTGTCGTCCTCCAGAGCAAAGTGTGATACATGCGTGAGCTACTAACACCTCCATTTTTAATGCCATTAGTTGTCCCACAGATATGATGTTTTTTGTTGTTGGTAACGCAGTTGACCAGTGTAAAAACATATCATTGTATGCATGTGTGACGATTTGGAGGACCAATGCGTTCACATCACAGTCAGATTCAGGTCACCTGTAGTTATGAATGTGAACCGTCAAGATAGACAAATTCGATCTGAGCAAAAAAATCGGAATTGAACGATGTGGCTGGCAGTGTGAACATAGCCTAAGATGGATGCACGCAGTTAAAAATAATATTGATACTTATGCTTAAAAAAATTAAAGTCACTCTTAAAACACTGAAAGGGAGAGACTTGGGCCTCTGCGACTATGCACGCCACCAAAACTTTAGTCTGCATCTGAACCAGAGGGGAACCAGTGTATTGGGGAGGTGTATGTGTAGAGTGGTTGAGGAATGTTTAAAGTAGGGACTGGGGGGGGGCAGGAAAGTTAGTTAAGAATATAGGTGGGAGGAGATGGAGAGCCCCAATTAATATTGAAAGTGGGCACTGTACAAGGCCTACCCTTTGCGGTTTGTACTTAAACGCTAGGAGTATTGCAAACAAAAATCATAATTTAGAGGCTTTAATTTCATCAGACTCTTACGACATTATAGGAAAAACAGAAACAGGATAGGCAGGAAGGGAGATGGTGTTGCAGTATACGTAAAAGAAAACTTGCAGGCAAGGGAGCTCAATGATAAAAATAAAAAGTACAGAAGCCATATGGGTAAAACTACAACCCCAAATCAGAAAAAGTTGGGACAGGGTGGAAAAAAAATAAAGCAGTAACTAAATCTAAGAAACTGCAACCAAGGTGGTTTACTACAGAAATTAAGAATAAAGTCAGGAGGGAAAGGGCTCTGTTCCACAAATAAAAAATAACTAATGATTTCAAAATAAAGTAGGAGTATTTAAGTCTACAGGTTGAGTTAAAAAATACCATTAGACTCGCTAAGTAGAATGTAGAAAGGAAGATTGCACTGGAGGCTAAGGATGAGACTAAAAAAGTGTCCTCCAATATTTTAACTCCAAAAGAGCTCTAAAAACTGAATTCAGTAATTTCCAGGATACTAAGGGCCTCACAAATGAAAATGATATTATTTTACACACGTGTTCACAGTAGAGAACACAAGTACCTTACCACCATACAGCGTCGTCTATGACCAATATATGTATCACTGACTGGTGTGGCACAAAGCCTAGCTAAGCTCAAAATAAATAAATCACAGGGCCCTGATGGCATCTTACCTATAGTTTTAAAAGAGATGAGGGATATTATTAGCCAACCTTTAACTGTTCAGAAATCCTTATCTGCTGGTGTGGTACCTTCTGATTGGAAGCGTGCTAATATAACACCCATATTCAAAAAAGGGGATAGAAGTAATCCAGAAAACTGTAGGCCGATCAGTTTATGTTACATAACTGGAAAGTAATGGAAGCTATAATCCAAGTTAAAATGGTAGATAACCTGGATTCAAATAACATTATGAGGGATAGCCAACACGGATTTAGGAGAGGTAGATCCTGTTTAACTAATGTACTTGAGTTCTTTGAGGAAACTACAAGAGAAATTCATCGCAAAAAGGCCTACGATGTGAGATACTTAGATTTCCAGAAGGCATTTGATGTCCCCCAGAAATGGCTTTTGCTTAAGGTCAAAGCTGCAGGGATTTTAGGAACTGTAGCAGCTTGAATCGAAAACTGGTTAACAGACAGGAAGCAGTGAGTAGGTATTAGAGTCACAATATCACAGTGGGCCTGTGTTCGTAATGGGGTAACACAGGGTTCAATTTTAGGACCAATATTGTTCCTAATTTACATTAATGATATTGACACCAATACATACAGTAAGCTGGTTAAATTTGCAGATGCCACCAAGGTGGGTGGTGTAATTGATACTGAACTAGCAGTACAGAGGCTACAACGGGATCTTCATTTAATTAGTGACTAGGCTCGGCTGGGACCTGGCAGATGAAATTTAACACAGATAAATGTAGGGAGCAGAAATATGAAGTACAGATATTTTAAGGGTTCCACTGAAATAAAGGTAGCTGATTATGAAAAAGACCATGGTGTGTATGTTGACGGTTCCATGTCACACTCTCGCCAGTTGGGGGAAGCAATGAAAAAGGCCAATAGTATGTTGGGTTACATCTCTAGGTGTGTGGAGTTTAAGTCAAGGGAGGTGATGCTAAGATTATACAATTTCTATACAATTCCTTGGTAAGACCCCACCTAGAATATTATGTGCAGGTTTGGTCACCATACCTTAAAAAGGACATTGCTGCTTTGGAAAGAGTACAACATAGGAGTACAAGAATGATTCCTAGTCTTAGAGGAATGTCTTATGAGGAGAAGTTAGCTGAGCTCAATCTGTTTAGCCTCAAGCATAACAGACTAAGGGGGGACATGATCCAGGTATACAAGATTCTAACATGTTTGGATGCTGTTCAGCCAAATGGCTACTTCAATATAAGTTTAAATACTAGAGCTTGTGGCCATACATTGAAATTAGTGGGAGAACATTTTAAAATGAATTTGAGAAAGCACTTCTTTACACAGCATGTAGTTAGCGTATGGAATGCTCCTCCTGTTAGTGTAGTGCAAGCAAAAACCCTGGATTCCTTTAAATCAGGGCTAGATAAGATTTTAACAACTCTGAGCTATTAGTTAAGTTCTCCCCAAACAAGCTTGATGGGCTCAATGGTGCCTCCCCTCGTTTTGTAAATTTCTTATGTTCTTATGTTCAAATTTCTTGTGTTAATCCAAAAATAACACAGATGTTTTTCAGTATGAGGACAACACTATTGTTCAAACTGAGGTTGGAAAGATTTCCTTCCTCTTCCTCACTGTCATGGCAGGGTATTCAAGCCCAAATAATTTTCTTCTTGTTTTCAACTTCATTGTTTTCTTTTACCTTGTTGCACAAATTAGATTTGTTTTCATATCTGAGACTGCATAGGGGTATGAATCAAGACTGCAATTAAAAAACGATTAATTGTGTCCCTAATACATTCTATAATCTAAAGAAAATATGCAATTAGTATAATAAATTGTAGGTATACTGGGACCATATACTATTCACTATGCTGAAAAAATATACAGTGGATAGAAGGATGGATTTACAGGCCTCTGAAATGTTCTCACCTAGATATGCCACTTCCTTCCATTCCAGTCCTTTCTGCTCCATGATCATCTTCACCTTTGAGTGCTTGTCCTGCACATCCAGCCATAACTCACAGCCTATCTTCTGGGACAATTTGTCTTCCAGGGCTCTGGGGATTGGACAATCCCTTGAGGAGAGGAGGATCACCTGCAGAGATGCCACCAGGGACATGCACTGTCACTTTGGTTCAAGTGACTGGGGAAGAATGATCTGTAACAGTGACTGCTAAAGTCAGGGGGGTCAGCAGAATACTGTACTAAAATAAATGTAATAAACAAAAAATACATAAAGAAATTTAATGTAGAAGTCTGCCGCGGTCTCATGTTGCTGGGAATAGCCTTCAGCTCAAGATGTGGTTGAAATACAGATGAATGGAAGATGAATGAGAGACTTTACAGGGAAAAGCTTTGCCAAAGTACCTCCACTCCCTCCCGCTGGAGCATGCCGATGCCAACCACATCCTGGCAGTTGATAGACACCATCTCCTCGCCTGCAGCAGACATGTATATCTGACCATCTGTCAGGCATCCAGAGATGTTGCACAGCAGTAGCTTTACCACCTCCAGTTTATCCATCCCAAAGTAACCATACCTGCAGGGTTGTATCACACAGCCACTATCATCCAACAGCGTAGAAATCAGTGCACTGATTTAGTCCTAGACCCAATATGATCTTCTGTGGAACTCCAGAAGAATTTGGATTGTAGTAATTGATCCACAAATTTGATCACTACTGTTCCCAATATAGACATCCACACATGAAAAACACATATCATTCAAATTAAAAACATATCCTGGGGATCAAAAAAGTACCACTCTGCTTAAATACTACTACAAACCAGTTGATTCCATTTTACCTCATTATTCAATAAACACCAAGCTTTTAGTTGTTCTACCTCAGAACTCTTTGCTCAGCAACGGGCCAATCGATGTCCACATCAATATCCACACTGTACTCAGGGAGCATTTCAAAGTAGGCCATCTTTCCACCCTGAAAAGAGAGAGAGATCCACCTCTTAGGGGGCTTTCACATGATCAGAGCGTTGTGCCAAGCCCAGTGTGAGCGCTGTCATTGTACATGAGCAGCATTGCTGACAAGTACCATAGATCCAAGAACTGAGATCTCATCATAAGGCACTCAACTCTGATGATCTTACTTTTTGGCTGTATATATTATTTATTATTAATTAGTAGATACTTATTGTAGTAATGTTTTTTTAGGTAATAATTACCACATTAGGAACAGTAGATATAGTGTGTCACTGGTGATAAACAACGATGTAACTAATCTTGTGCAAACCTCCCACTTCAAACATTTTAGCAATTTACAAACAGGCATCCGCGCCTGACTGCTGACATTTTGCCAAGCGCATGCCTTTGTTCGTAGATTATGGAACAATTTTAAAGTTGCATTACAAATCACAGAAAAATGCTCCATACAAGCTATGAGTTTTGCCACATACAACCATTTTCTTCTTGGCTGTGCACCGGAGAGCTCAGTTGCCGGTGGGTTGGTTTAACTTTGTACACTTTTCCACTGCACCGGGTACCAAACTTCCAAAAAGTATGGTACTTCTTTGTGTTGGTTTTCCACAGGTGTAAAAACTGGTCCTGCTGCTGAATGACATCACAATGCGAAGCAGGGTATTTAATACTGAATTCCAAAAATTTTATAGTATGTTATAGGACTGGGCGAAGTGCAATATAAATATCTTTTTACATCGATACCTAATGTCTAGACATTATAGCACAGGGCAGTTTAAGTTTCATAAAAACATTTTTTACTTTGTCATAAGAAACCAAACTTAGCAAGCATTGCAACTGTAATGTTTGTTCCTTTTAGAGATTATCTAATATGTTCAAAAAAATCAGTTTCAAGTTTACAGCCACTGCTTCTGCCTGAGCTCTGCATGTGCTCTCTGAGCCAGTCATAATCATTTTCATCCTTGCTGTTTATATCACTAGACGGGTTTGTGAGGAATGTATTTATTTTGAACTCCTTTTTGCTTCATAAATATCCCAATATTTTGCAGCATTAATATATTATAGAAAATACTTTTTTTTCTTGTTATACCATCCAAATCATCATCTGGTTCTTCCCACCAGATGATGGATCTCTTCATTTCTCCATTTGTCCACACATATACTATTATTACTTATTTATTGATTTTTAAAAACTGGTTTATCGTTTTCTTTTGTAACTTTTCTCCAAGACAGCGGTTGTATTGTGCTTCAAGGGCAGGCTACATGTATAACCAATCAATAATGAGCATGTTTGCAAGTCCCCCCAAAGTACTGAAGTACCAAAAAAGTACCCCCGTTGCTTTGGTAATATGGGTACTAGAACTTTTTGTTTTTTACTAGTACTCAACTGTATGTCAACTGAAAGGGGAAGGTACCGAAAGCACAGCACCAAAAGTACGGTACCCGGTACAGTGAAAAAGTTCCCTATTAGCGCAATGCTTAAATGAAAAATCTGAACATTACGCATCACTTAAGGTGGAGTGACAGTCCTCAGGTTGAGTCAATGGTTAACTCCCCATAGACAGTAATGCAATGCCCAACTTATCTCATTAGTTGATGCTTACCATGTGAAAACCCCGTCAGTCGGGTAGAGTAATTGGCAGTGAAAGGAATGAACGCTGTTGAGAGCTGGATGGGTCACGAAGGACCAAGGGCGAGATTGGCTGGTCAGAGCAGTGTACATTGTTGCTGCTAATCTCACTGCTCACATTCTGTCATGTTTCATGCTCTGCTAACTTTGCTGTAATTCCCCAGGGTTTCAGGCATGTAACATCTAACCATTTTTCTGATAACATTTGTCATTTTTTCCGTTGCTGATTCTATAGGAATCCATTATCTGCCTGCTTCTGAATACCTCCTACATGCTATTTAAGTGCCACAGAACAAACCAAAACAATAAAAGCTTAAAAGTTGGATGTCAAAATGCAGCAAGGAACCCTTGAGAAATCATGGTCACAGAAATGAGCTGAAGCCCAGGAATCAGGCTTTTACCTGCAAAAGGCCCTTGTCTACCAGTTCACGGGTAGCAAAGTAGAATGACCCATTCTCACAAAGCTCCCCTGCCCAGTCCTGCCTGCGGGGTCGATGAGCTGGGTCGAGGTTTAGTGGCTGTGTGCAGCTGCCTGCTAGAGAAAGTCAAAGAGTAGGAGCACTTTAATGAGGCAAGTTTTATCAGACAACGCCCAACAATAGGGCTTGCAAAAAGCATCCGTACACCCTTCCAGCCAGCTATCCAATTACCCAGCACAGGGTCACAGAGAGTGAGGAACGGACCCTTATACCCCAAGGAGAATAGGGAATAGGGCAGAGGCAGATATGTGTAATATACGTCATTTTCATGTTTTTGTGGGGACTCTCCTTTCCTATGGGCAAAACACTTATCCCATCAATGACATCCTTAACCCCTATCTAGCCCTAACTTTAACCATAAGTAAACAAATGATATACAAAACTTCTGACAATTTTAGTTTTTTGACTGCAGTCACAGATTTTTACAAAATGAGTTTCCCAATATAGGGACCAAAACAACGTCCGCCCAGTCAAAACAACAGGTTTTTTTTTTGCATTGTGGGGACATATGGTTATATGTCCAAAATGTTATATATGCATGTCACACACACTCACAATTTTGAATTACCAGTTTTACTAACTGTTTCGGCTGCTAGAAGAAACCAGAGTGTACACAACACTAGGAGAACCCAAACTGCACCCACAAAAAGAGGGGGGGCAGAATTAGAACCCATACTGCTGGAGAAGAGAGGCAACAGTGCTATGATACCATAGATTTGAAAAAAATGTCAAAATCCACACATACATGTAACAGACAGATAATACAAAGCAACATTGAATGGGACAAATGTGATCATTCATGGCAAATACACACTTGGGATGTAATGATTTAGTAACAGTGAGCCATACCTTCCTTCTTGACTTCCTCCCAGCGAAAGTGATGCCTCCGGACCACAGAGAAGATCGACTCGTAGCCTTGCTTGGTGATCATCTCCAAAGCTTCCTTGAGGTGATAGGGGTGCAAGCAGGGCGAAGTGGCTTGGATGTTGCAGATGACATCCACATCTGAGGAAACAGAGAATCAGGGTTCAGCACCAAATGGTAGGGGAAATCAGATTTCTTGTTCCTTCTCAGGTACCGAGATTAATGTAATTCTTCAAAATGCTAAATGTGTTTTACATTGATCTGCTTGATCCTATTAAGTACACCCCCAGTGGCTTTCTGTTAAAGCTTAATATTAATAAGATAGATCCTTTTTCATTTACATTTATTTTGCAGACGATTTTATTCAAAGTAACGTGTAATTGAGAAGGCAGGTCAGTCAGTTTCTGGGGCAACTGGGGATTAAAGGGGGCCGCATACTTCAAACAAAATCAATGGAATCAATGTTGTTCTAACAATATGGCAGCATATCAAGGTACCGTCTGTGTACAGCTTTTTAGGCAAACTTTTTCATTTTTTGGATCCCACCCAATGTCCACAACTGACTGACATAAAGTGACACCACAGGGTTGGTAAGCAGGACTAATTATGCAGTTACTGAGAGACTTTATACTAAATCGCTGATATCTAAAGTAATATGTGTATTCATGTTGTAAACAGTAAAATATTGTAACCATGTAATATATGCATGTCATTCATGTGTAACTGACTATTTTACGGCCTTCCTTTCAAACTTCAGATTATAGTATATACCAAAGTTTGCTAACCATTTACTTACACAAGCTAAACAAATCTCCCATAATATTCCTGTTCTTCATGATTTACACTAGTTCTCAGTTACTTCCAGAATCCAACACAAAATTATACTTATTACATGCCAATCTCTCCAGAGTTACCCCTCACTATTACAATTTCTTCTTTCCTACACCCCAGCATGTGAATTAAGTCTATCATGCTGTTGTTTCATCGTATTTAATTAAATGTATTGTAAGTGTTCTTAAGTGTGAGAAAGGTGCTACATAAACAAAACTTATTATTATTAGTATTTGTCAAGCAAATGTTGGCTTCCCTGTCTGAGCCACTGCTAGACCAGTAGTGCCTGCAAATAAAAAGAGTAAATTCCATTTTAAAACAGCCATCATCTCCTTTATTAATTGACTCATGTTCTCATCACAATACACAATTTATTTAAGCTGTACTTGTGGGTCTGCTGCATCAAAAAAACTGTGCACTGCCTACTGTTGTGGCATGAAATAGAACAAATAAGGCGTGGTTTTGTGGTTTTGTGATGTCCTGTCCAGACATTCTTGGAAGTATGCGGCCATCTTAAGGGCCTTGCTCAGGCGCTCAAAGGTGACATCTTCCAAGCTCGGGATTTAAACATGTGACGTTCTGATTATTGATACAGGATTCTAACCTGCTGAGCCACATCCCATTAACTTTATGCCTTAAAGTAAAATAAGGTTTTATGTTGAGATCTAATACATTATATTTTTTATTACTGCTCAAACAAACCTAGTGAATGCTTAGAAACAGCTTTTGTTACAAGGACACTTTTGCTTGAATTACACCAACATATCATGTAAACTAGGGCTATTACTATTAATTTGATGATTAATAGAGTAATTGTTTATATATAATATATAAATATACAATATATTACTATATATTGGAACTGGCAACCATCAGAGGATGTACACTCACTCACTCTCTCATATACAGGATCTATTTAGGTACTCCAATTAACTTAAGTTGCATGTTTTTGGAGTGTGGGACAAAAACGGAGAATACAGTGTAAACCCATGAAAAAAATCCAAATATCACAATGTGACATTTTTCCAGTATCACTCAACCCTACTTAATACACAAAATATGTTCACAATAAAGAATACAACTATACACAACTGTCAGATATATTTATGTACTGTATTATATGTAATTTGACATGGCAAAGTGACAGGGCTAGTGCTTGTTTCATCAGCAGTTATCCTACTATACAGGAATTCGCACCGACCACACGACAAACCACAGTGCAATCCCACCCAATGGAAATGAATGTGGCAGATAGACAGGCAAGTGTTATATGGGCATCCCCTTGGCCTGGTCCAGCCGCTCGGGTCCTCAGCAATGAGGATCCTGAGAACTGGATCACCCTCAGGAAATCAAGCCACATGGCCGTAGTGCCATAACTAACAATCCCTCACAATGCAGGTGCCTCATTTGGAACTTAATGAGCAATCGCTCATTCAGCACAAAGTCAAACCAGTGGTACCCAAGGATTCTCTGAAGAGAGACAGTGCTAAAGGAGCCCAGTCTTCGTCTCAAGGTACTGAATAAAAGAAATGTAGAAAGTAAATGAAACTAAATAATTCAAATCACAATGATGACAAAATATGCTAGGCTACTCCAAGAGGCTATCGGGCATATAGTTCATAGTTGTCTATGGCTAACCACACATTACTGGGGGAACAACATCTGCAGGCACAAGACGAATCCTCTTTACAATTCTTGACATTAACTAAAAAATAAACAAAAAATACGCTTGCTACAATATGTAACGGTAAAAATATCAAAAATTTGCAGAACAGCAGAAAAAAAATCAGAGGAATTTATTTCCCATTAAAATTCCAGTTATGTTTCTTGAGTAGAGTGATGGCTCTGAGGCTAGGGATCTCTGCTGGCAATCGGAAGGTTGCTGGTTTGAATCTTGTGAATGTCAGGAGTAATTCTACTCTGTTACGCCCTTCAGAATGGCCCTTAACCTGCAATTGCTTAGTTCTGTGCAAGACAATCTACATCCAGCTCTGCAAGCTGGTCCTTAAACTTTCAGGAAAAATTTTAGGGATTGGTGACAAGCCAACCACTAGTGAAAAAAACACATTATTCCATTCCACTCAAACTAGTGTGCAGCTGAGGTATCACCTGCCACAAGGCTGCACATGGGCTCTTGTCCCTGAGGAGGTTTGTTGTATGGTGGGTGCAGCAACGCATGGTATCAGCACATGCTCCTTACCTCTACGTTTCTTGCATTTATATCTTACCTGGATTCAGCCTGGAAAACTCCTGAATAGTTTCCAGGGAACTTGTGGAGTCTTTGGAAACCTCTGGGCTTCTGCGATGGACTTTTGCGCCCCATGCTTCTGCCACTCTTTCAATTTCATCATGGTCCGTCGAGACCCACACACTGGCACAGACGCACATTTTATGTTATTACGTGATCGATTTATCCATAAAGTGAACTTCACCTTTATGGGTGTGAGATCGCAGTTAAAGATGGAACAACATTTTACAAAATATGCATATATGTTAAGATCTCAAACCTAACGAATTTTGAGTACAGCATGCTTGAGTAAACGAAAGCCTGCGAACTGCTTGTAATATTGCCATTTAGATTACTTTTAGATACGCCAAAGGGACCTTAACTACGCCTTCAATATGAACAGTTGTTCTACGACTGTCAGTAATTACAGCATCTGTTTACGGCAACACCTTTTACATTTTTTTACATTGCGTCGTGCAGTTACCTGTCAAACACCTGGGAATCCCTCGCCGCTCTTAAGACCCATCCGATGAGGGGCACCCCGGCCAGCATCTTAATGTTCTTAAGGGGGATCCCTTTGCTGCCTCCTCTCGCCAGAATTAATGCGGCAATGTGCCCGCCCTTCTTCCTCTTAGCCTGGGAAGCACGGCCATCTGTGGCTTCTTCAGAATTAAGTAGCGAGATCTTACCATTAACTGCCATATCGTTCGTCTTTCGCCTTCGCGTAGACGTGTCACCAGCATTTACGTTCTCGGAATCTTCCATCAGCTTTACCCGCTGCAGTTTTGGACGACAAATACAAACTGTGCGACCTTTTCAACGGCTAACTAGGCGCGTTGTAATACTACGGGTGTGAGCAAACAAACGACTTTCGCGAAAATTAGTACATGGAAGCGGACCCAGGGAAATTAAACTCCACGCAAACACAGTGCATTACCGTATAAAATACTGTGATGCGCAGAATTTTTTACGTGAAGGCAGTCATCACGCCAGTATCTGCATACCTACAAAATATCCTCCGTTTAAAATTTTTGTTTAATTTACAGTATATTGTGTTGTTAATATCAATATTATTGAAACATATTTACTGCATTGTTAGATATTCACAAAATTCGTCCTACTCTATTTGAAAATATACGGCTATTACTGGGAAACACGTTGCCATGGCCAAGACCAAGTGCTGTACATAATTTGCGCCGGTTTTATTTCCCGTCGCTTAAACAGTACACAGTCGTAAACAGTCACAATAATCAATCCAAAAATTTATCTAGCACCGAAGTACACAATTTAGGTACACCCTATCGTCACTGCGTATTACGTAAGAGCTTATTTAAATACACGCATTTTCCGGTCTGCCTCCGGGTGCGTTAAACGGAAGTGTGGATGCCAGAACTGCGATCCTGGACCGATCTGCGAACGCATGCGCACACTGGTTTTCAGTGTACGTCACTATTTGATCTGTATACTGCTAACAGTGATTCTTGCAGGGAACATTGCAAACTTAGTAGGCATATGTTAAAAATACTTCAAGTGAGAAGTAATGCAACACTGGCAATCAGTGTCCATCTTTAAAAAGAAACTAAACAAAAACATTCAATAGGATAAAATATTTCTTCCCTTGGTACCTCGTTGACAAACTCTTTTCCTTGATCTATTATGATTTTACAGCTGCAGAAACTTCATATGCAGACTTGGACTTCAAGGGCTCACCCACGACCCAGTTTATGAATAAATCTGTCATGGTTAAGACATATTTATTGCATCTTGCATGCCGTTTCACGAAGTGGGCCAATGAGGTCCAAGCCCAAAACTGTCCAGGGTTCTTTAACCTGTTGAAATAATATTTATTAGTAATATAAATAAACCAGTGTGCGCATGCGTTCGCAGACCGGGCAAGGATCATGCAAACGGGACTGAGGCATTTCTTCGTTTCATTTGAAGGAAGTAATCTAGCACACAGTTAACCATAAAGTGTAAATGCAGGTGCAATGAGACGCCGTAACGCTTTCTGAAATTATCATAATGCGCAAATTCCCAGTTTTGTCTTACAGTAGGGTGCCGAGCCTAAACTCAAAGAAGTTATTTAGATATACACTCAAAAAATACAAATGGGACCAGCGACTGCGACGCAGATGATATGCAACATCAATTTCACCCGTCGTTTCTCCATTTTACACAAGGTCAGTGGTTATATAAATTCCCACGTTTACATGATAGAAATTTATTTTGTCCTTAGGGATACAAGTACCTAGCCTGATTTATTGCCAATGAAGGCTTCCATATATGACAAACCACAAGATGCCACTGCCTGACCATGTCTGTTGAAATTAACTTAATTTAGAATTCCACTAGCCTTAGGAGGCTAGCGAGTTAATTTACAAGTTCTAGAGCACAGCACTGCTGTTTGCTAATCGTCGTATACTGACATTCAGTCACCAATTATTATATACCTTTTTTTATTGCATACTAATAGGCAATTTGCGCCGATCACCAAAGCAGCTTCTATGCTTGGAAAAATGCCAAGGATGGCGATAGGCTGGTATTTACAGTAAAAGTCTGTAAGCCTAGCGATGAACGTTCTTAAAATGTAAATATTTAAAATACACAGAATACAATCTCTCAGTCTATTTTGTTACAAATTCGCCTACATCTGATTTTTTTCCGTCCAGCAAAATACAAATTACGAAATGCTCAAAAGTAAATGAGTACGCATTTTAAATGCATTTAACTGAAATACTGCCCATCTCTGCCCATAAGGCAATTCCCAGAACACAGAACGTGCCACTTCTTTACAGTATCGTCGTTCAAGTTCTTCCAATCGATGGATCGATAGATTAAAATCTATTCTGCTTTGGATTCTAAATTGTACTGTGCTGCTATTTTCATTGACTTGGCCAAGGCCTTTGACTCTGTCAATCATAAACGTCTTATTGATAGGCTTCATGACACAGGCATCTCTGACAAATCCTTGTCTTGGTTTTCCAATTATCTTACTGATAGAGTGCAGTCCGTAAAATCGGAACTACTCCTTTCCCAGCCTCTCCCAGTCACCAATGGTGTCCCCGCAGGGATACTTGGACCTACACTTTTTTCTATTTATATTAATACTGTCGCTAATTCGGTTACAGAGTCATCTATCCATCTTTACGCTGATGATACAATTCTTTACTCTACATGTCCTTCCCCTGCTACAGTCTTGCAGCAACTCCAACCTAGTTTTAATAGTTTGTAACGGACTCTTTCCAGTTTGCACCTCCAGTTAAATACTTCCAAAACTAAAGTTATGTGGTTTGGTAAAAAAGGTCATATTCTACCAAGCTCTCCAGGTATCAGTTCCCTTGACGGGACACCACTGGATCAGATTACTGAATACAAATATCTGGGAATTTGGCTGGATAATACTTTATCTTTCTCAAAACACATTGACAATCTGAAGTCTAGGATCAAAGTAAAACTTGGGTTCCTTTATAGAATGCGTTCTGCATTCACATCATCTGCTAGGAAAACTCTGGTTCAAATGACAATCCTTCCCATGTTTGACTATGGTGATGTTATTTACAGATCAGCATCCAAAGGCCTGCTTCAGAAGCTTGAAGTTCTTTATCATTCTGCCATCCGGTTCATAACAAATACTCCTTTCAAAACCCATCATTGTACCCTGTATTCTTCTTTCAACTGGTCTTCATTGTACACCCGCCGTAAAATCCATTGGCTTATGATTATTTACAAAACTCTCCTTGGTTTTTCCCCTCCTTACTTACAGGAATTGTTACACTTTTCTACTTCTGTGTATAATACTCGATCTGCTAATCTGATTTTGTTGACAGTCCCTAAGGCTACTTCTGTACTTGGCCTGTTGTCTTTTCAGAACGCTGCTGCTAGAGACTGGAATGACCTGCAGAAAATGTTAAAACTGGATAATTTCATCCCTAAATCAGCTTTCCAATCTCGGATTTCAGCTCATTATAAAGACATGTGTCGCTGTTATTTAGACTAGCTGCTCCAACTCACTGCTGCTCTTTTCATTGCTGCTCTAACGTTCTTATTGTTTATATATTAGTTTATGACATTTTTCGTAAACATGCAACTTATTCACTGTTTCTTGCTTCATTTCTTTATTTATTTATTATTATTATTTTTTTTTTTTCTATTTTCTTTTTCGTAATTTTGTTTATATTGTATATATGTATCTTCCAGGCCACAGCTGTAAATAAGAAACATGTTCTTAATCTGTCTTGCCTGGTTAAATAAAGGTAAATGAAAAAAATGAAAAAAAAGTTTTCTGTCGCCTTTCCGGCAGTTCTTCGGTCTCTTTGCCTTGATTTGAACGATCTGAACCTATACAGAAGAAACTTACAGTAGATTCGGGGTTTTCTTGCTGCTGTTGTTATTCGTACCAGTGAATATTAAAAAATGCCCTAAATGTTATTACTTTTAAGTCCTTGCTAAAACAATTTTATGTTCTTTTAATTTTATTTTTTTGTCTATTTTTACTTTGTGTTTTATTTCTTATTTCATTTTATGTAAAGCACTTTGAGTTGACCTTTGTGTATGAAAATGTGCTGTACAAATAGACTTAATTTGACTGACTTGACATCTATATTCTTTTTCCCTGAGTGTTAGTCCTAGCCCTTGTTTATTTTTAATGGCTTAGCCACCTTTGTTATGACTCCTTGTCATCCTTTTGGTTAAAAATAAAGTTCCCCATTCCTCAGCTGCACGTGTGTTGTCATTTATAATGTCCCGACGTGACCCATGGTTTGTGTAGTTTACGTTCATGTTGTGCTTACTCTCTTTCCCTTGTGTGCATTTTATATTATACTACAGTATACAGCACTTTGGCAGTATTTTCAAACAACATGTTGATTCATTGTTAACATATAAATTTTCCTATATATTTGTGTTATTTTATGTAGATTTAAGTATTGCCAAAGAAAGCTTTAGGGATCAGTTCTAAAAATTTTTAAATAACTTGGCTGCGCTGGGCCAATTCCAAATTAGCTAATTAGGATATACGAGTAGATGGAATCACCCATTTGACAAATCTAGCTGGCCCCATCATACCAGTTAGTAAATTTTATGGAATGAGGGAAGACTAAATTTGCCCATCTGCCTTTCAACAGAACTCGTGATGTTAGATATTCAGCACAGTTGTACTATAAAAACTGCTTATCAAGCTGACTTTCTCCTTCTGCTACAGAGATTGTGTTGGATGTTATAAACCAGTCTCCCCCTTCTGGCCAAATGCAAACAGCTACAATAACAAGACCGTTCAAGCTGATTACATACACAAATATGTTCATACAGTACAGGTGTGGTGACCCCACAGCTTGGGGTCAGAATCCGAAAAAGGTGTCTGGGGTTGAACCAAAAATTGATTTTTGCAGGTCCATAACTTTGAAGTGCTTCCCCTGAGCTTAATTTTAGGTTAATTTTAGTTTCTGAAGGAGCAGGGAAAAGTATCCCTGGAGAGCAATTTTCAGCTCTCTAGCATGCTTAGAAATGAAGATATGGTCTCCTGAAAACCCTTACAAATTATATGCACGATTCGGGAGTGCAAAATAATTGCACCTAAATTTGAAAGGGCCATAAATTTGGACTGCATCAGAATTTTTCAATAAAACTTCAGTGTTAAGGATCAAAATACCAAGTTTTCATCAAAATGAGGAATGATGCCCATGGAACCTTTCTGGACATTGGTTTATTTGGCACGGACTGACCCAGTATCAAACGTTTTCCAGCAGAACATTGACCAGAGTGTCACACTGGCTCAGCCAGCTTGCCTTCTTTCCATAGTCCATCCTGGTGCCATCTCTTTCCCAGGTAAATGATGCACACTCACCAGGCTGTCTATATGATATAACAGAAAACATGACTCATCAGACCAGGCCACCTTATTCCATTGCTCCATCCGTTCTGACACTCATGTGTCCATTGTAGGTGCACCTGAAGGCCAGGCTCACAATCTCTGTTCTAATTCATCCCAAAGGTGTTTGATGGGGTTCAGTGGACAGAGGTCAGCATGGACACTCTGAGTGTTCTATGGCTATGCAGCCCCATATGCAGCAAGCTTTTCTATCATGTTAATGCTTAATATCAGAATACACAGGCTAGTCCTAGCTCCCCATACGCATCAGTGAGCCTTGGGCGCCCATTAACCCATCTCTGGTTCACTGGTTGGCCTTTTTAGGAGAGCTTTTCATATGTGCTGACTACTGCATACTGAAAACATCCCACAAGACCTGCCAGTTTTAAGATGCTCTAACCCAGTTCTTGCCATGACAACATGGCCCTTGTCAAAGTCAGATCCTTATGTTTGGCCATTTTTCTTGCTTCCAACACATCAAGAGCTTACATAATATACATTCACTTGTCACTTTATTAGGTACACTTGTTTGAATGTTCGTTGAAGCAAATATCTAATCAGTCAGTCATAGACTAAATGGACAAAAGACTTGGGACACCTGTCCATTACACCTATAGTTACTTATCCCATTCTAAATCCATAGGCATAAATATGAAGTTGGTCCCCACTTCGGAACTATAACATCTGCTACTCTTCTTCTGGGAAGGCTTTTCATAAGATTTTGGAGTGTGTCTGGGGGAATTTTTGCTCATTCATGCAGAAGAGCATTTGTGAGGTCATGCACCTGAAGGCCAGGCTCAAAATCTCTGTTCTAATTCATCCCAAAGGTGTTTGATGGGGTTCAGTTTAGGGCTCTGTGCGGGCCTGTCAAGTTCTTCCATGCCAAACTCAACCAGTCCGGTCATTATGGACCTTGTTTTGTGCACGGGGGCACAGTCATGCTGGAACAGAAAAGGGCCTTCCCCCACAAAGTTGGAAGCATGAAATTGTCCAAAATGTCTTGGAATACTGAAGCATTAAGGGTTCCCTTCACTTGAACTAAGGAGCCTAGCTCAACCCCTGAAAAACAGCCCCATACCATTATCCCTTCTCCACCACTTTACAGTTGGCACAATGCATTCTGGCAGGTAACATTCTCCTAGCATCCGCCAAACCCAGACTCATCCATTAGATTTCCAGACAGAGAAGTGTGAATCGTCACTCCACTGCTTTATAGTCCAGCATGGCATGCTTTACAATACTCCATCCGACGCTTGGCATTGGGCTTGGTGATTTGACGCTTGTATGCAGCTGCTCAGCCATGGAAACCCATTTCATGAAGCTCCTGGCACATAATTTTTGTGTTAATGCCAAAGCTAATGCCAGAGGAAGTTTGTAACTCTGCAGTTACAGAGACAACAAAGTGCTGGCAACTTTTACATACTATGCACCTCAGCACTTGGCAACCCCGCTCTGTTACTTTATGTGATCTGCCACTTCAGGCTTGAGTTTCTGTTGTTCCTAAATGCTTCTACTTTGTAATAACCCCACTTACACTTGACTATGGAATATCTAGTAGGGAAAAAAATTCAGGAACTGACTCATTGCAAAGGTGGTATCCTATGACAGTACCACGCTTACACTCATTGAGCTCTTTAGAATCGCCCATTCTTTCACAAATGTTTGTAAACCTGACTGCTTCATTAAAAGTGCATGATTTTATACACCTGTGGCAGTGGGTCTGAATGAAACACCTGAAACACTCTCTTGATTGCGATTGTTAATGTTTGGTGTTTGATGTATGTACTGCTTACTGTCATGACCCGTCTCGTCGGCTCCTCGTGTGTGCCACGCCCCCTGATTACCTACGTGTGCTTCCCTGATCGTCTCCAGCTTTGTCCATTTACTTTTATTGGTCCTGTCTTATTTAAGTCCTGGTCTTACCTGTTTGCCTTGTCTGTCATTGATGTCAGTCAGCGTTTGATGTTCCCCGCACCTAGTTTTTCCCAATTAAACCCTGGTTTTGTCCCAATCCTGACTGCCTGCTTGCTTTTCTGCCCACCTTCTTGCCCGAGTGATCACCCGCTCCCCAGCGATCGTGGCGAAACGTTTTTTTTTTGTAATTTTTAAAATCCCCATTTACTTTTGACTCCTCGTGGTCCTTTATTTTGTTGGTGTTTTTTAGTTCAGTTAATAAACCCTATTTGTCCTTTCAGCCGCAAGTGGGTCGTCCAACATTTCTGCCTGCACCATGGTTTGTTCTCACTCCTGAACCGCCTTGTTTCGTGACAGTATGTTGTAGAAATGTCCACCAGAGACTTGGCTCATATATAAAGAGAATATATTATTTTCTATTTAGACTAACACAATGTATGTAATCCAGGACTGCACACAATTTCCCCACTGTTCAAACAGAGCACACATACATCGACAAATGTGGATACAGTGTGGACAAATGAACAATTACTCAGGGCAACTCTATGGCCTTCGGGGGGTCAGAGAACTGCATAATTAAGAGATACTATTGTCTAAGACTTTGTAGAACATTATATCTCTACTTGTCACACCTGGGTCTAATTCAAAACAAAGCGATCCTCCCTGTCTCATAAGTTGAGGCTGGGAAGGATAGGGAGTACAAAAGAGAAAATATCTAAATATCTAACACCAATAAGTAATCTGAGGGGGGTTGCTTTCTTAATGTTAGCTGTTATGTGCCATAAGAGTTTTTGATATGTTTACAGGACACCTCAGTCTTCTGCCCCAAGCTCCACTCGCTAATTGCTGCTTCAGCCCGCCTTCCAGCTTCCGGCCACGCCCCTTCCACCCTCTGACCTCTGATCCTGGCCCTGTGTTCCGGTCCAGGATAAAGCCTGCTGAACACATCCAGCGGGAGCTCTGCTCATTGTTGGCTTGTTGTTGGTTGGATTGCGTTTTGATTGCTTGTGTATGACAGATTTTTGGTTTCCTGGTTTTTGACTTTTGTTTTGCCCTTTCTGTACCTTTGCTGTTGGTTTGATTGTCTTCTGGTTTTGATCTCTCGCTGTCCTCCTGACTACTCTCTGTGCCTCGCCCCTTTGGATACTGTGTTTCGGTTTTTGTGTCTCCTGTATGTTTGTGTCTGTTAGGTGTGTAGGAAGTGACTGCTGTTTTGTTTATGCGTTCGTCTGGTTCACAGTTGTTTTGGTAAGGGAGTCAGATTTAGTTTTGTCATTTTGTTTTCCTGTTTTCATTTCGTTTAGTATTAGCTTAATTTGGGACGTGTTCGTTAGTGCTGTTTTGTTTATTGTTTTGGCCGTGTCACTCCCGAAGTCTGTTGCCCTACTGTTTGTAAAAGAGTTTCTGAATAAATATAAAAAAATACAAAAAAGATCCCTTTGTGTCCCGTGTTCCCTTTTCCCATCCCCTGGTTGTCTCGTTTTCCCTCTCCTTTCCCTTTACCTTTCTGTCGGTCCTCAACCCTAGACTGAGGATCGTAACATAGAAAACTGAAAAATGCATCCCCTTGTTAACTTTATGCCCCCCCCATTCTGCCACAGAAAAGTGGTGTATGTGGTTAGTGCTAGATAAATTCCCAAACCTGTTGTATATATTTTCATCTGCATTCCCCTGCCTAAAGCAATTTTAAAACCACCTCCTGCCATGTGATTTGCGCTGGAGAGACCCAGCACAAGATGAGAGGAGAGGCACAAATTACTGCAAGAAGCTTTGCTTACCCCCCGCGACCCAGTAGGATAAGCGTTTTGGAAAATGGATGGATGAAATGGAAGCTTTGCTTATAACCTGAATGTATGAAGTGAAAATGGGACCAAGAAGAGGAAGACCTTCCTTTATATTAAAAAAAAACAGGCAAGAAAGTAGTTTGGATTTGGAGTATTTGATGTTTATTCAACATTAAATTAATTATATACAAGCGTATATGTCATCACAAATTAAATAGCCTACATTTGTACATCAAAATGAACTTCATTTTTGTTAATATATTATTTACACATTGGGTCAGTATAGTAATTTATAAAAATCAAAAGCACACGACAGAATAGTTTAGGGCAGAAACAAAAATCATGTACTACTGAACTTTCAGTAATTTTACACCTGTCACACATTGAAGATGCAAATAGCTACAATTTATTTAGATTAATAATTATTTAAATTGAGGAGTTTATGCAATTTAAAAAAATATATTAGTCTGTTACTGTACAAGTATTTTTTGAACAAAGATGGGTTCATAGCTCTTCAGACATTTCTACTCCCAAGTATTTTCCCCCAGTCCTCTCTAAAATGGTTACAACAAATAATGGCATATTACAACAAATAAATTATGTAATTTGCTGATTAGAATCTGGGAGATATGAAATAATTTCAGGATATGAATGGGATTATGGGACCAAATGAAATTGTTCTAGGTTTCTTTTTTCCCTCATGTACAGTGGAAACCACAAACAGTGATCATGGTTATAGTAATCAACCACTTTTGTGTATCAAAAAGCTTGGGACAGAATCATTCCTCTACAAATACTGTTTAAATTACTCACTTATAGTAATCAAATAGTCTGTATATAGTGTTCATTTTGGGTTTTTTTAAACATAACAACAGATGTAAAAAATTAAACTGCAGTAATTCTTTTTTTTTCTACTTCAATCGTCCCACTTTGCTTTGCAGTAACCCATCTGCTTCTGGCTAGGTACCTGAGACTAATGCAGTGTGCACTGAAAACATGACTGGAAAAAGAAAATCATTTTCTTTTAGTCACAAATATAGACTCATCAAAGCTTACGATAAACTGTCAAAAATGAGCCACCGAGATGCAGCAGCAAAATTACAATAAGATCTTTGAGACAATATAATGTTCTGAAAATGCTCTGTATAAATAAAATTGAATTGAATATTTGTGTACAGTACTGTACTGTCTTATAGCATATTTGAATTATACACAGTTTAGTAGTTTAATTTGTACAGTACTGTAATTTGTAAAGAGTTTGAAATACCTGTACTTTATGTTGAAATAAAATTAAGAAAATAAGACTTTTATTAACTTTTGTTCATATAGTAATTATACACATCAGTTAGATGCTAATCTGCCTGAGAAGTAAAGAAGAAAAAAATCCGTTCTAAGGATAATCCACATATAGTGATCGATTTCACCCAGACATACATGATCACTATATGCAGTTTCCACTGTATTTAGATATTTCACAGTTATGGTTCATATGTCATGCAATAATGTCCTTTGGAAGGTGTGCATTTTACTTCATGAAGATGCAGCCCAGCATGACAGTGCTGGTGATGAACCCTGCTATGTTCTGCAGGATCAGGAGAGTGATGGTTGTCAGGCAGTGCTCTGTGGTCATGAGGCCTCCAAACCCAATGCTCACCTGAACCTCGATGGAGAACAGGAGAGCTGATGTGAAAAACCTGCAGGTGAACTGGGAATGATGATAGGGAGGGATGAAGGATCTGTGTGATACAATGGCTAATAAAAGCAGAGGACACATTTCGTTGTTGCGCACTGTGTGGTGTGGGTTAACACTGATCACTAAATTCTAATAAATGTATTCATTAATTTCATTGTGCTTTCCAAACCAAAAAATGATATACTGTATATACCTGACATATATGTGTACTGTTACAGCCCAATGATGTATTCAGATGAAATATGGCTGCATACAATCAATGAAAAAAAAATTGACTTATTATTACTTAGACTATCAATATCTAGACAAGAGACAAGTTTCTCTTTGGAGCAGGGTCCCCTTCAGCACCACAGGATCTCACCAAGAACAACAAGTGTGTTGAACTACTCCATAAAGCCTCCTTCAGCACATCCCAAAGATGTTCAATGAGGTTAAGGTCACAACTCTGTGAAAATGATTCCTCATGCTTCCTGAACCACTGTTTGACAATTCTAACCCAATGAATCTTTTGATGATTGATGGAGATGTAACCTGGCCATTCAGTAGATTCAGGTACTCAGCTGACAATACTTTATTGCTGCATAACATTGCTGAACTGTAATAATGATCCAAACATTAAATCTTTGGTATTTGTTCATATAAATTCAAATGACAACTTTTTTTGACCGGGCAGTGTATTTTACATTGACTCTTTATTGAAATAAGTTTAACATATACATGATATAAAAACACAATCTCTGCAGCTTATGTCATCTTTTGAATTGTTCCAGGTGTTATCCCAAATGTGACTTTTGTGACATAGCAGGGAGCAGCTAATTCAGCGCCCGGGGTGCAGTACCTTGCTTAGGGTATCTCAGTGGTGCCTTGCTGGTCAGGGATTTGAACCTGCAATCTTTCAATTACAAGTGCACTTCCCTAACCATCAAGCCACTACTGCCCACAACAGGGATGGAACCTAAATTCACAAGTTCATTTCACAAGATGGAAACATAATGTTAATTGTGTCTGTGTTATGGCTAATGCTGGTCACAGTTAATATAGTGGGTAGTTTTGGAACATTTTGGCTTCCCAATAAAGTATCAGCATTTGGGAGACAGTTGTTGATAAGATCAAGGCTGTACTGTATGCCAGCTCTCTAATGCTGAACTCAGATATGCTGCTGAAAATTCTGTATTCATGAAGGCCCTAGTTTTCAGCGAGGCTGTATACTGCCTGAAACAGCCAGAGGTCCAGGAGGACCCCGCGGCTGGTGCCCTGGCGTTTCATACGGGACATATCCTGAGGGGGATTTCCCCATCAAATGATGCTTTCCTGACCAACGAGGTTCGGCTGAACTTACGGCAGTTCCGGAGTTGAGCGGCGGAAGCGAATAGGCAGCAGATCGCCCTAGATAGCCTTTAGATCCCAACCTCTCTGACTTGACTCAACCTCCGCTGACAACATCTGGCTGGAGGAAGAGGAAAAAGCGGAAAGATCGGAGACCTGAAGACGTGCCGACGATCTTCCTGGGGTCCGTCTCCATTATATTACCAATCATCACATTCAATCTTCCAGTTCACATCTAAAAACACAGAAAAGCCTAAATTAATGTAGCACTGTAACCGTTGATCTAAAGTGACAAATTAGTTTAGGTGTGTGTGTGTGTGTGAGTGTGTGTGCATGTGTGTGTGCGCGCGTGTGTGCGCGTGCACAGGCTCACAGCCTGTGACAGGGTGAGAGGGTCTAAGGTTACCCTTTATCACTGTAGTGGGAATTGATATTGGCAGCAGGACAGTCAGTGAAAATCTGCTAGAGTAAGTCAATACAGAACAAAGAACAAAGGTCCAATGTACCCTGCCCTGTACCATTCATGTAGTTACATAAACTCTTAGAAAGTAATATTAGTTAGTTCATTCCTATCCCTGAATAGAGTATACTAAATACAGATTAGCAATAAAAAAACAGAGTGCTCTCATCTCATAGGATTTAACTAATCTCGTAGGGAAAAAAATTGGTGAAATATAAAATGTATCCAGTAACACTTTACTTCAGAGGGAAATACATTGTAAGAACAAATACAGTAGCTACTTGACATAAAAGATGTCACAATTCATTAATGAACAAACATGACATCAATATTTCACTTCTGCTATTCATTATTTATTTATTCAGTAGATCCGTCAGTAGTTCACAAAGGCTCATAGAATTAACAGATATAGTAACAAATCTAGCAATTGTGTCTGTCCTGCCCATCATGTGTCTGCCTGACCCTCCTATCTCCACGCCAGCATGGCCCTAATGAGCCACACCTGTTGTTCATTGTACCCTCTTTAGTTTTATATGAGTGCCTGCCTGTCTAGTCAACCCCAGTCTGCTTATTGACGTCATCCATCCTGTTGCCTGTGCCCATCCCTGTGTTAGTTTTCCCGGATCTCCATTTAATCGGGCAGCAGCTCTGCCCTCTGACGTGCCGCAGCCAGTGCCCGCCATTCCACCCACAGTGTCTGAAACATCTGCTGCTGCTGTTGCTCCACCCACAGTGCCTGATTCTCCTACTGCTGCTACTATGTCCCCAGCACCTCTCCTGCTAGCTGCTTTGCCTGAGCCTCCAGACCCTCGGCAGTGAGAAGCCGCTCAGCCGCTTTGCTGGCAGAGCCTGCTGAAGTCACTTTGCCCATCGCTTGACCACAGTGAGATGCTGATCCACCCACTGGCTCTCTGCAGCTTGTTGCAGCTCAGCCTGCTGGCTGTCCAAAGCTTGCCACAAGTCCACTCTCAGCACCTCACTGCTCAGCCAGCTTCAGAACTCTGCCGAGGGGAAATCACTACATGTCCAGAGCCCTGCCCACGGGAGACCCTGGGAGACCCTTAAAATTTTGAGGGTTATTTTCCAGTCATTGAAATGACCTGGAAACTGATATAAATGGCCAAATGTCCTGGAAATAATCTTTCTTGTCCTGGAATTTTATTTCTGTTTTTGTTTTTTAATTTTTCTGTTTGAAATAGCTCACTGTTCGTAAGTCTAGATATAATGACCGCTGAGCTAGGTCGTGGCCTCTGCTGTGTAATGTTTCCATCTACTGAGACATGTATACGCAATGGGTTGTATTAAATTACATGCGTAATACGTCACGATTTGTACGTAGCGGCCATTTTATCAGGGAATATCAGAGACGTCCGTCACACAGATGCATAAATTTCTGTGTTTCTTTTCAATGTTAAACAAAATTTCATATAAACTGAATGTATAGTGAGTGCTCAGGACTATGAAAAGCTGTATTTTGTTCAGGCAAATGGGACTGAGGCATTTCTTTGTATCATTTGAAGGAAGTAATCTACCACACAGTTAACCATAAAGTGTAAATACAGGCGCAATAACGTGCCGTAACGCTTTCTTATATTATCATAATGGGTGAATTACCAACTTTGTCTTACAGTAGGTGCCGAACGTAAACTCAAAGAAGTTATTTAGATATACACAAAAAAATACAAACGGTACCAGCAACTGCAGATGATATGCAACGTCAAGTTCACCAGTCGGTTCTCCCTTTTACAAAAGCTCAGTGCCTATAAAAACTCTCACGGTTAGATCATAGAAATTTGATTTGTCTTTAGGAACAAAAGTAGCTAGCCTGATTTATCGCTAATGAAGGTTTCCATCCATCCATCCATCCATCTTCCAAACTGCTTATCCTACTGGGTCACGGGGGGTCCAGAGTCTATCCCGGAAGCAATGGGCACGAGGCAGGGAGGAGCTCTGCAGCAGCTGCCCAAAGGAAGACTGCATGCACTATGAAGGGGATGGGGGAAAGTCCTTAGGAGCCTTATCCCTGGAGAAGCCATTGGAGAGCCAATGCAGTCAGACCTGTTGGAGATCAGAAATGGCGTAATACCAAGGTATCACCTGCTACATGGCAACTCTCTGGTACTAATTTGAGGCAGCGTACCCATGTAGGGATATGTAACATCTTGTGTCTTTGGTGTGATGACTGTCTTCTCCTGCTGTCTGGGGAGCTTTGTAAACTTCTCATTTCATGGTGGCACTATCTGAGGTTGGCAGACTGGGGAATGATTAGATCTGTAGGTGGATACGCCTATTATTGGTCTGGTTGCTCTGATGGTTGTCATAATCAGGGAGTAGCTGTTGCTGTAGTGGATTAGCTCTTTCCAGTGATGTCACTCTTTTCAACGAGCATATTATGAGACTCAGGGTGTACTTACACTTGGCGATCTGTACTGTGCCCAAGCACGTTTGACTTCCAAAGTCCAGTTTGTTTGAGTAGTGTGATCTCCATATCATGCCCAGGTGCGGTACCCTTAACTGCACACTGGCCCACTTGGACTACTGGATTAGTCCGACTCAGTCAGAGTACAGATGTAGTGTAATCAGTAACCGTGCTCAGGTACAGAACACAGACAGGATATCAATGATGTGACTGATATATGCATGTGCACATCTACTCTATACATGAAATGAACCTGAAAGGAACGGATCAAGTAGACTGTACAGATCATATCTTTTTTTTTTTTTGCGAAACTGCATTGTGAAAAATTGTCTAAGGAGAGTATTGGAGGTGGGGGCTGAGAGGGATCACTATGGATATGATTTGTTATATGGATTTTGAGATTATTTTGAGATTATTAGCAAGAAAATGTCTCATCTTTGATTCATCAAGGTAACCTCTGGCAGTTATAACAGCAGAGAAAATTCAAGGCATTCATTCTACAAGGGACATATTGTTCTGTTTCATGGGATGAACGTTAATGAGGACAAATGAAGTTAAAGGACAACCTAAAATTTAATTAAGCCATCATCATACAACTAGTTAATAGGATGTCAGACATGAATTGTTACATACTCTTATCATGTTATAAAAGAAACTTGTTTTATTTGGCTTATATTTTCATTTATAGTTGTTCAGTCAACTTTCCAATGCTTATCAAGAATAATAAAATCTGCAGTTTATAACATAGGTGGTCAGGTCAAGGTGGGGAGCATGCGCTAATGCAGTGCGTTGCTGCACCCACCACACAGCAAAACTCCTCAGGATCCCAGCCGGTAATCCCCCAGGCAGATACACAGTCCAGTCCCACCCTCTGGAAACGGCCATGCACCATGTAATCTAGCACACAGTCCACATGTAGCATGCCTTTAACTTGACATGCACAGGGTAAATGTGCATAGAATGAGCATCACATAAATTCCTCAGCCTCTCACTCATCGTCAGTTGGCTTTTGAAGTCAGAGATGAAAATATTTAAATATTATTATGTATACATTGTTGCAACCTTTTGGTTTTATTAAAACACAAATTTTCACTATGCTGTCATGAACTCATTTTTTAAAATAATACATGATGTTTGCTTAGACTATTCATTAATATCTACTAGTTCTTTATGAGTAATTGTAAAATCTAATCTAGTGGATTACCTCTCTCTCCTCATGAACCTTTTGGCTCCTCAAGAAGGATATGGCTGGATAATGCTCCACAAATCTTTCCAGCATGAGAAACAGAAAGTTCCAGAATGTCTTCAGATCTACAGGGTGGGCCATTTATATGGATACACCTTTATAAAATGGGAATGGTTGGTGATATTAACTTCCTGTTTGTGGCACATTAGTATATGTGAGGGGGAAAACTTTTCAAGATGGGTGGTGACCATGGTGGCCATTTTTAAGTCGGCCATTTTGGATCCAACTTTTGTTTTTTCAATAGGAAGAGGGTTATGTGACACATCAAACTTATTGGGAATTTCACAAGAAAAACAATGGTGTGCTTGGTTTTAACATAACTTATTTTATTATTAGGGTCTCTCGAAAACCCTAATAAAAGCCTCCAGTCAAGATCAGTGAATCTTTATTCACCAAAAGATGCTCCAGAGCCACTGAACCCCATAACTCTGGCCAAATCCTAATCCAGTCCATGAAAGCAGCAGGAGCACGATGAAGGCTGCAAAGAAACTCTACCGATATTCGCAATTCTGCTTGATGAGATCCATCAGTGTCAGAATGTGGTCGATGGAAAACTTCTTAGGCATAAAATCAGTCTGGTCTGGTTGCTGGTATCAAGCTGTGCACTGTGACTCTTCTCAATAATATCCAGGGTACCCTGCAAGATGAACTACTGGACCTAAGCTGAAACTCCAGAGTAGAAATGACAAGTTTTTGGTCAGAATTCACAAACTGGGCACTCCTGTAGAGCCTGCAGTTCTGTAGGAGCCTTCAGCATCTGCCCACTAGGATGGGATCAATCTCCTTTGTCATACCACCAGTATTGGAGTTTAATGTGTGATGTGCACTGGAACCAGGATCCAGCAACCGGCATAATCTGACAAGACAAGCCAGTAATGCCTCATCATCACACCAGTTCCAACCACCAAGAGGACTGACCCCACTGGTTCTCTGGCATTTTGTCACACAGGCAAACAGGCTAAACAATTTCATAAATAAGTCAATGCCCTAAATGTGTAGAAATTAAGGCTAAAATAATTCATTTGCAATACAGGGTCTTCATTCCTGCAACAGCCCATCATTGTGATAATTTCCATAACATTTCACATTATACCATTATATGACACATCATCTGCATTAATATATTAGTAAAATAAAGTTGCACAAGGTGGGAGAATAGTTCATAGTATCTGAATAATTACCAAACTCAAATTTCTAAAACGAGAATACATTATAGGATTTCAAATTTTAAAGTAAAGCCTTTGTTATATTTTTCTTTGTGTTTGTTTCCTATTTGTTCAAGTGGCAGCATTAAAACTAAGTACTGATTTAAGGATTTTTTTCTAATGGAAAAATAAAAAAAAATGCCTCAATTTAAACTGGACCTTAAGAAACAAGAGGATCATATCTAATTGGGAGGATATGTAAAGTACATTTTGATCTAAGAAAACTCACAATAAATGCATGATAAAAAAATGTGACAATGGAATTATTGACAATGGAAAATGTATAACACGAGTACCTAGACTTAAAACTATAGACTGATGATGAATACAAGGCAGGGGTGCCCAAACAGTCGATCACGATCAATTGATTGCATTGCTAGTGTCCGTGCATTTGCGCTATTTTATTTTATTGCAGCTATTTTACAATGTGCAACTAATCATGCACTGTAAACATTTAAAACACAAATAAGTCAGAAGGCAAAAGATCGAAAACGTATCATTTTCATTCAGAGTGGGAAGAGGATTATTTTTGTTTACTCAAATTTGAAGTCCATATGTCTTATATGCAATGCAACCGCAGGTTTACCGAAGAAGGGCAATTTGGAGCGCATTTGTAAACGATGCACAAAAGCTATGAGACTGAGTTACCTGCTAAAACAGCCATACGCAGCTGAAAAGTGCGAGAATTGAAAAGTTAGCAGCACAGCAGTCAATTTTTGCCTAGCTGCATCTTCCCAGTGCCAGCTGTCCCACTAAGGTAGAGAGATACATTTATTTACACTTTTTCAATTTGGAAAATGAGCTGGATTTGTCTGGATTTGCTGCGTGCATGTTAACTATGCAGAAAGGCAATAGCTAGAGAGTAAAAGAGTAGTAGCTATGGCTTCCTGTTTCAACTGGTAGATCTCGGCACACCGGCCACTACAAAAATAGATCTTGAGTTAAAAAAGGTTGATATATGATATATGATATCAGTCCCTTTTCCAGCTGCAGCAGTGTATCAGAGGTCTTGGTTTTGGTCTCCCCTCTCATAGACCAAGCTTTTTCCAGGAGGACTAGTCATTATTCATGATGATTGTTGGACAGCGGAGTGATGCTAAACACATGGATCTTCAGATGGGTAGCAATTTGAAGGCACACACCTGTGCAGTAGCGTATCAGATCCACCAGGGACAAGAACTAGAAAAGGCCAGAAGAACAGGGATAAAGATATTAAGAAACTGTGATTTATTGGGGGGAAAAAGCTATTTAGCTATTATAGAGGACACTTTTTGTATCACTTTCCCATTTCTGGGATATTACAGCTGAACTCAAATTTTCAATTTAATCATACTGAAAAAAGGTTACTCACAAATGAAATCCAAAGAACAAGATACTCGTCTACAAAGCCACTGAAGTACTGATTGAGGAACAGGAGTCCAGGTCCAATAAAGGCAGTATCCTGAAGGTGAAGCTCACTTTTGGTCATGTGTGCCACCTGTAATGGAGAGGTATGATGTAGCAGTTGAAGACAGTTGTGTGGGACCATCAATGTGTGTTTGGATAATGGGAACATGCAGTCAATTACACGTTGTTCAAATAGGAGTTTACATTTATATGGAAGCTGTCCAATGAAAACCACTTCTGTCCACTTCTGACGATTGTGACTTATTACTATAAATGTTCATTCACCTCTGACTACTGATTGCATTTGACAAGTTGTTGACCAATAAAAACATATTTAAAATGTTTTATTGTAATCTATTTAACTAATATTTCTATTATATATCAGAAGTGTCCATCAAAACCACTTATATCCCACCCTTGTTTTTCACTTAGCATCAAGATCAAGATTTTGTCTCATGCTTCCTAAGGTATTATTATTATCATTCTTTAAATAAAAAAAACAATATTATAGCATTCTTGACTTTGCTCCTTGTTTCAGCATTGTAAAGTAGTTCTTTCATATAATTAAAGTAGCTCATGGAAGGGTCTTTTCAGCTCTGCTGGTATGACAAGGTGAACTGGCTGACTGGAAGTGCTGTGACAAAGAAAATCTACTGTTATCCATGCCTCTTGATGAAACCTTCTCAGGGAATGGGATGTGTTGTTTGGTCAAACATGGGTTTTAGGGATCTGGGTAAAGTGCAAAGAACATATGAATTCATGTGCAAGGTTAAGTTGTCTGGGCAGGGTCAGGGTTGAACATGCAATCAATGAAGGTCTTCGCATTCAGGTAGCAAAACATAAAGAAACAGTAGAAAAAAACAGGGCCTTCCTAATTGATGTGACTTCTGTGCTTGGCCATCAGGAGCTGGCATTCAGGGGTCATGATGAGAGTAGTGAATCAGCAAATTAGGGGAATTACAGGGAATTTACAGAAACATTAGCTAAATATGACTCTGTCTTGGCCACACAATTTCAGCCATCACCAGGTGGTATGTCCCACTCAATCCAAAATGACTTGATCTCTGCTCGCATAGCCACTGTTTCTGATATATTCAAAGGTGAAATTCAGACTGCTCCATTTTTTGCATGGCAGGTGGATGAAGCAACTGACATATTTTCCATGCCCAACCGTCTGTCATTGTTAGATTTGTGGATACTGCAGGCAAAATTCAGGAGCGCTTCATTCAATTTTTGGATGTGTAAGGTAGGAGAGATGCTCAGTCTATGTTTGAAGTTTTAAGGGAGAACATGCAGGGCTACCATTTTAGAGAAAAACTTATGGCACAAACCTACAACGGGGCTGCTGTTAGAGTAATAGCCCCTAGTGCAATATTTGTGCATTGCTATGCACACAGACTGAACCTGGCATTGTCCCAGGGTGCTAAACGATTGCCTGAATCAAGAATATTTTTTGCATGTCTCTTTGGATTTACCACATTTTTTTCCAAAGTCCACAAAAAGGATGTATTTTCTTGAGTCTGCAGGGTGTTCAATATGTACAGAAAAACTCCTACTTTATTGAATTTCATATCACATATAGTGAGCACTGTGGCAAACAATTATGATGGGTTCCTGCGGACTTTTGACAAGATTACCCAGGATGAGAGCATGGATGATGACACAAAAGGTGCTGCCAAAGGCTTCATAATGAAGCTGGAGGATTTTGAGTTTGTTTTCATGTTGTATACATATGAACAAATCTTCTCTGAGACAGATGTTGTCTTTGATATTTTCCAGCAAATGGCTATTCTTTAATGCACAAAAAAGAATCTTTCCTTGCTTTTACCGAGGAGGTCAGAGGAGGCTTATCAAGCAGTTTATGCAAAAGCAGCAAATCTCACATCAGAGATGAATGTGATGAACCTATTACTGTACATTACAGGATCCCCAGGACTGCTACAGAAATCTGTACATGACCATGCTAGACAATCTCATGGAGCAGATCTCTCAGCGTTTTTCAAATTTGGAAAGCATGAGCTTCTTAGAACTAGTCAATCCAGGTATATTTCATGAAATGAGACAAGTGTTTCCAGAGGAGGCATTTGAAAGTCTCCTAAAAAGTTATGGTCATTTCTTTGACTCAGGGAGACTGAGATCTTAACTTCAAGCACTATATTCAGATCATGACTTACAGGAGAGCAGGGGTAAGCTGTGTGATTTCTTGGTGTTTTTTAAAGATACAGTATGGAGTTGGATAGTGCAATGCCTCAGCTATACAAGCTGTTGTCGTTAGTGGCAACAATTGGCGCTACATCAGCAGGTGTAGAGAGGAGCTTCTCTTGTTTAACACGGGTCAAGTCATACACTCGCAACATAATGGGCCAAGATTGTTTGAGCAATCTTGCTCTCCTGGCCATTCAGAGGAAACTAGTTAAGTCCCTGGAAAATACAGCCAATTGGTACGACAGGGTTACAGACGATTTTATGAAAAAGGAACGGAGGTTTCATGTACAAATAACATAATAAATTTTATGATGTAGGCCTAATATGAGCTTCCCCTGTTTGAAAGACTAGCAGCCGCCACTGAACTTAGAATGAGGCACCAACCAATCATAGGTGATGATATATATGTATATATGTGTGTGTGTGTGTGTGTGTGTGTATAGTACACTTTACTATTAATTGCCATCTTGCTGCTAAAAACCAGTATCAGTCACAAATACCTGCAATAACACTATTTATTCAAATATCAATTACCGACAAGCACAGTTACTACTATCGACTGCACTGTATGTTGTCTTGGCTTGTATATTGCCCTTGTGTAGTCCTGTGTTTTTTCTGTCCTTTGTTGTACATCTTGTCCCTGGAGGAACAATATTTCCTTTCACTGTGTACTGTGTATATAACAAATAAACCTACTTGACTTGAATAATAGCTATTATTATTGTTGTTGTTGTTAATATACTGTGAAGATGGATTCATTTGTTAGTGTCATATAATGTGTACAGGCATACAGTATGTTTGCATTATTTTTTATATATTTCAAGGTTACAGTTTCAAAATAAATCTACCCCCAGCTGAAACCGCCCTTGACAATATTCCCCCACTTGCCAGTCTTGAGAACCTGAAAAAATATTTATGCCATGTATAGCCTACAATCCTGCAAAAGATGCAGGAAAAAATATGGCGAGGACTGAAAGAACTGGTACAAAGAAGAAAAAAACTCACCACTAGCTTGTTGGAGATCTTTGCAATGACAAGGCCAAATGTGAGGATGTAGAGACAAGGGTGGAGTTCAAATAGCTGACTAGAGGATTTCTTGAAAATAATAAAGGCCAGCGTGAGGATGAGACCAATATGGAGCCCGGGAGACAGTACACTGGTTCCCTGCAGAAAACACAGCTTTTGTCTAGTCATCTTGACAAAGAAATTCTTATCAAATAACCACTGTATTAACTGGAAATAAAGACAAGACCTTGCAAGGAGATATAAAAAAAGTTAATAAAGTGACTATGTACTGATGCAGAGAAAAACAGGGTTATGTTTAACACTGGGCAGTTGTATTTTTGCCAGGTCCTATGATGCTAACCATGTACCAGGAGCTGATTATGGGAAATGAGCTAAAAGATTATACATTAAACAAAAACATAGCAGTCCAAAGCAGTTCAACTAAATCAGCAAAACACCAGCATCAATTAACGTAATGCCATCTATACTGCGGTTAAAATCCCATTGCCAATCAAATCAGGAGTACTGGTAACTGACAGACACTTACTGCTACTGTGGATCCATTCTTGCCAACACCTCCACTTAGAATAACCTGGAAGTAGTTGAAGGTGGAGGACAGGAAACCACCAATTATGCCCAGGGTAGGAAGAGTGATTAGCTTCATGCCTAGAATGGGTAGCTAGAGCAAAACAGACATGCTAATTTGAAATGTAAAACCATTTCGCATGAGAATTACACTTGATATACAGATAATTATTATTATTGTTATTATTACAATTGTTCAATAATTATTCAGAACATTATATTTCTTCAACTGAAAAATCTAAAGGACTCCAGGGCTGTATGGACTGTGATCATCCATCCCTGACCAATGAGATAAAGACAATGTGATATAAATGGGCTTAATTATTTGTGTAGTACCTTTTTCTCCCATAAACCCACACCTCCAAATGCAGTCATTATATACATGATGGTGATGGCAATCTGGACCTCGGTCACATCCAGCCTAGGAAATTGTAAGCAGGGAATGGATTATAACTCTAATGCAGAGGTCTCCAAGTCCAGTCCTGGAGAGCTACTGTCCAGTAGATTTTCTATCATACCTGGCTTCTTATGAGCCACACCTGCTCTCAGGCAAATACCAGGAACAGGTGTGGCTCATCAGAGGCCAGGTAGGATAGAAAACCTACTGGATAGTAGCTCTCCAGGACCGGAGTTGGAGACCCCTGCTCTAGTGGGTTTAGACTGCTGACATCAGTTCAACACTCCAGGGTCAGGAATATATACTGATTTCAATTAGCACTCCTCCAGCATTAATACATGTACAAATGCCTAAAGGTGATGGGGAACACTTACAAGCCAAAGCGGAGTGTGCCGGACACATAGGTCTGCCAGTGTGCACAGAAGAACATGAACATGCCCACAAAGCCATAGAAGAACATCCAGTTAGGGTATATCCCCACTCCACAGGAAATGCATGATCCCACAGCAATAAACACTGCAGACAAAGCACAATACAAAATTCAGTTCGGGCAGCAGAATGCCTCATGAGAATTAATCCAAAGACCTTTGAATTATGAGTCTATGTTCAAGCCCATAATGTTGCCTCCTATCTGGATATGTGTTACGATAACAGGCAGCTCTTACAGTAAGGCCCCATACCTGTGGAAACAGCATCACACCCATGGTCAAAGAGCTCCCCGAGGGCCGAGCTGCTGTTAGTCCTCCGTGCCTGCTTCCCATCGATAGCATCCAGTGATTGGTAGATGAAAACACCCAGGGCGCTAAGGAGAAAGATCCATCCTGGACCCTGGGACACAGAAAAAAACCTATAAAAAGTTTGCATGGTCAGCACTGTTGCCAAGGATTAGCCCATGCTCACAAATGGGGGGGGGAGGGGTACTACATGCAACACAGTGTACACCATAATGAATAAGTTACTGTTTGTGTGATCAAAGTGGGCTTGCTGTCAATCCATTTCAGCTGTGGCATATGCCAGTGATGTATATATTACACAGATATACTAAATTCTACATTACACCACAATAACAGTGTTACCTTTGCCCCCCTGTCAGCCTGAACTCTACAGTAAGCTTTCCTGCACTGTCCTCTGAGTAGGACAAAAATATAACCACAGTCAAATAAACTGCCAGCAAGCCTTTCCGACCTGGACAAAGTTCATGTTAACTATCAAAAGATAACAGCTCTGAGAGTGCCCTGAAGGGACTATGACAATGAAAGAGATTCCTCAGAAAGGCAGTCACTGCTGCCATTTAGCCCAGGGCCATCTGGAACTTGTCGATCTAGAATTTGTGTGTCAAATGAATGCACCTTCATTTCTAATTCATTATTCGTGCAGATCACCTGATTTCTTCTAGGCTTTTATAACACTGTATGAGTAAAGATAGCAGTGGTAGAAACCATCCGGAGCAGATCACACAGCACTCATTTCAGGAGTAAAGTTCATGCCATTTAGTGCTTGACCTATCCCCCGAATACACGGACGACTAGAATATGTTTAAAATGTACACCCAGAGAAACAGAATACAAAATGTTGTCTCAATAAAACGAAACCGAAATATACAATTATTTTATCATTTAAGTCTCCATTCTAGAACCATAAATTAATATTGCGTATGTGTTAAATTTTAAAGACCTGACAGTTTAACTTACCTCCTCCGTTGCAGACGGACAGAAGTAGACTAGTATGACAGTCGTGATAATGTTAACAAGGAGGCCGGTGATGGTCAAGGTGTTAGGCGCAACCCAGGTGGGGATCCTCTCAATAAGCCAGTTCCAGAAGAGCTGGCAGGGTGCATCAAGCAAGGAGCGCCCGGCCGCGCTGTACCGGTGCCCATCCAGCCGCTTCAGCTGTTGCGGTGATAGCGGATTCGGCCAGAGCTGGAAATGCATCGAGACGACTTAACGCTACTCGCCGTCCTGAGCTTGTCTGATTAACTATGCAGATACGGCACAGAAAACACGATTATTTATACATCCGGATTACACACTCGATCACCGCATACCGGCAAGATACTGAGTACTCACTTCTGTCTAAGGGCAGGAAACTTGTGCCCGGAAACGAGACAAGTTGGGAAATTTAAATACAATGTGTATGTTCATTCAACTTGTACTGATTAAATAATATGCGCTCTTTATACATATAATATTTTTTCTCATTTGTACAAGTGCAATGAAATATTTAAACAGACTTAAACAATAAATAACGATAAAGAGCAGCTATCCACCCATCATCTGTACTTGTTTGTAAAGAAATAGTAAAGTGCATGCAGTATATATACAATGTGCAAAACACGTTCAATATACAACAACACATAAGTAGGACAACAAACAAGAGTATGAATACAATGCACATTTAGTGTGTAGTGTAGGTTGGTGTGTGTGTGTGTATATATATATATATATATATATATATATATATATATATATATATATATATATATATTCTCAATTTAATGACTTTTCGCCTTATATTTACATTAACGACACAGTTATTCCAAATAGTTTAAGTGATTATGAAACTTGCATAATACTCAATGGTTTTAGCAGATCTCACTGACGTGACATATTTCCAGTGTTATATGATTAGATGGGGATTCTGACGCCTTGTTTGACTGAAATTGCGATGACCATCTCGAGTAAGCGCTTGTGAGTGTGGGTCTTTAAGTATGTAACAATCACGCTGACACCACCGTTGTTTTATTTTAAGCAACCAGAATTTCTTTATAGTTGAACTGTGACGGCTGGCGGTAGGTGAGTAAAGCCGAGATTAAATTTCAAATAGGCAAAAAACGCGTCTCATATGCCTTCTATTAATAAGGCGTGTCGTTAGCCCTGTGTTACCCCGAGTAAACCCACGTTGATTTTGGGGTGGGAAATGACGTCGATTTGCCTCGAATAATTATTCTGTGATTTATTAGTAATTGCAGCACTCCACTGTTTTCTCAGCTCGTGGTTTGATTTTTTTCTGAAAGATCCTGGTTGCGAACTGATTTGAAATCATGACGTTACCCATTAATTTGTAGTTATACGGCTTTGGTGTCGCGTTAATGTTTTTCTTAATGTCTTTAATATGCTGAGGGAAACAAACCAATTATGCAGAAACATTGCCTGTCTTTCCAATATCTGCGTGTCGTTTAAAGATAACTGAAACCATTTAAATCGCTGGCAATAGGTGTTTGCTGTTAAAAGGAAGAAAACGGTTGTATTGTTTATAGGACATCACGAATAGTATGCGTGACCATCGAGGTAATATTGTTTATTCTATTTTTGACTTAATTGTAGGTAACTTGCCCATCTACATTTAACTACTGCTGTCAGCGATGTCTTTCTACCCACTGAAACATAGTCAAGTTCTATTAAAACATTGTGATGCATGATTTCCTATGGTAGCACACAGATCAGCAATTACAGGACGCCAAATTAGTGATGCAAATATGTTGACATAGAAATGCGTAGCTGAATCATTTTTTTAGCCATTAGATACGATTTATGATTTCCCCTACTAAAACAGACGCGAAGCAATTTGGACTGATAATACTAGTTTAGGAACAAGTTACATGTCACGCCCGGCCGAGGCAGGCACGCAGAATACGGGGAAAATTATCAAAGAGACGGCTACGGGAAGAACAGGACATCGCCACGATACTGACATCACAACGGTACTAACATCAATGACGGACCTCAAACAGAGCAAGACGTGGACTGATATTTCGCCTTGTCTATAACAGGGCAAAGCTGGGCTAGATCGGGGAAGCGCACGTGGATAATCGGGGGCGTGGCACACACGAGGATCGGACATGACAGAAAACGCATCAGATATCAATGGGGGAAAAATCATGCTGGATATCTATACTGATGTAGACTGGGTAATGAGTTAGGAACGAAAGGATGCCACGTTGTTTGATGGAAATGAAATTATCAACCTACAGAGGGCTGAATTCAAAGACACCCCGAAAATCAAAGTGAAAAATGATGCAGCAGGCTAGTCCATTTTGACAAAATTTCATTACAGTAACTCAGAATCATGCTCAGTAGTTTGTATGGCCCCCATGTGGTTGTATGCATGCCTGACAATGTTGGGGCATGGTCCTAATGAGACCATGGATGGTGTCCTGGGGGGATCTCCTCTCAGATCTGGACCAGGGTATCACTGAGCTTTTGGACAGTCTGAGGTGCAACCTGATGGCATCGGATGGACGAAACATAATGAGGTGTTATATTGGATTTAGGCCAGGAGAGCGTGGGGGGCAGTCAATGGTATCAATTCCTTCATCCTCCAGGAACTGCCTACATGCTCTTGCCACATGAGGCCGGGCATTGTCGTACACCAGGAGGAACCCAGGACCCACTACACCAGCATAGGGTCTAACAATGGGTTCAAGGATTAGCATCCTGATACCTAATGGCAGTCAAGGTGCCGTTGTCTAGCTTGTAGAGGTCTGAGCATCCCTCAGGGCTCCAGCAGTGTTCATCCTGTTCCTCCTTGCACAAAGGAGTAGATACTGGTCCTGCTGATGGGTTAAGGACCTTCTACGGTCCTGTCCAGCTCTCTGTGAGTATCTACCTGTCTCCTGGAATCTCCTCCATGCCCTTCAGACTGTGCTGGGAGACACAGCAAACCTTCTAACAATGGCACATATTAATGTGCCATCCTGGAGAATTTGGACTACCTGTGCAACCTCTGTAGGGTCCAGGTATCGCCTCATGCTACCAGTAGTGACACTGACCGTCGCCAAATGCAAAACCAGTGAAAAAACCATCAGAAAAGATGAGGAGGGAAAAATGCCAGTGGCCTCCACCTGTTAAACCATTCCTGTTTTGGGGGTCGTCTCATTGTTGCCCCTCTAGGTCACCTGTTGATAATTTGTTGAAACTAAGCAACCCCCTCCGCTACTTAACTGACCTGATCAATATTCCTGAAGTTTAATAGACTTGATGCGGATAATAGACAGGCATTTGCGGATCTTCGCTTCCCCAATACATCCAAAATCTTTTTTAGATGGGGATATGGTCAGAAACAAATATCAAATATTCATTAATACATAGTCAGAAATAAACATTAAATGATGTGTACTTGTGACATAAAAATACATGAATGCAAATAACGCTACAGAATGATTACAGTAAAAAGAAAAAAGTCACTTGATTGTGTGTGGGGAGAAGTGAAGAAGAGGCGGAATTTATCTATCAGCTAGAGCAGTGTCATGCTCCGATCATGCCAATCCTCTTCTGTGACACGCCCCCGCATCTACCTCGTGTGGAATCCCTGTGTTACCAGCTGTTTCAAGTCATGTTGATTGCTGTTGTGTATTTCGAAACATTTCGAAAGACAGACAGCATTGTTAATGACACTGATATTTAAGTTTCATAGAGTGTTACATTGTCTGACGCATATGTGACTCAGAGGTGGGTACTCAAGTTTGCGACTCGGATTTGAAATTTCTACACATGCAGAGCACTGAGTGTACAACTCTCCCCAAAGCAATAAGGCATGGGCCGTTGTGCACAGAGCATAGGAGCTGGCACCAGAGAAGCATAACACCAGGTGGCATCAACAATCTCTAACACACTTTTTCTGTTTTGCCACTAGTTCAAATTGAGGACTTGATCTGACAAAGTGGGGGATATTTCAAGTGTAATTTGGGCTTCTTTTTTTTTTGCTTTAGATGGCATTGCTTAACCTCCATCCTAAATTATATATACAGTAGTCAACATTTGTGTTATACAGTGACACAGATCAGCATAGATTGTAATAAATCTGATAATGCAGCAAGTATGTCCCAAAAAGCATGATTTAGCAGGTATATCCCAAAAAATATTTGACATACCCTTCCAAGTCGAACAGTATTTTCTTACAACTAAAAACATGCCTCCGCCTTTTCATTCTTCTCCACATACAGGGTGTAGTTTCATGTCTTAAATTATTCGTATTTCCATTACGCATTCAAATTTAATGGTTTTAGTAAATTAAAATAATGGCAGCAAATAATTGGATTGAACAATAATATTACTGAGCCCTCTCCCGTTGACTAAAGGAGCAGCACAACTGCACACATTAATTTAAGTTTTTAGAATGCAGTTCGCGGTGTTACTTGCATAATCATTTATCTACTTATGCAAACACATGAGCTGAGAGACAAATCAATTTTATCCATTAATTGTAGTTTATGCCTTAGAACGATTCGTAAAGATGAAAATCGCAATTTATTTTAACATGTATTTACTTTAGCAGCACGACAAATGGGATCTTGGTTATACTGATCTATTAGCTAATCACATCACTTTAACGTAGTTGAGGCCCGAGTCTGGCATCGTTTGGTCTGGCTGCCTCAAACAGGTTGGGGAGCATGCAGGAAGCTACTTTTTTATTAATTATATTGGGAAAGGGTTTCGTGTGTGTGTGTGTGTATGTGTGTGTGTGTGTGTGTGTGCATAGTTGATTGTGGTTGCCAAGTTTGGACCTTCTTTGGGCTATGTTTGTAACTGTAACTAAAGTTTACTGGTACTGCTCAAGAATATCTTCATCATAATGTTATTTTTGAGAAAGCATTAGTTTTATAGATAGATAGATAGAACTTTATTAATCCCTCGGGAAGGTTCCTCTGGGAAATTCTAGTTTCCAGCAGCAGTACACCAGCATATTACAAGTTATAAAAATATAATAAAAAAATACAATATAAGAGGAGGAATTTAAAATACAAATACTAAGGTAAGAGCCAACATACTGATAAGGATACGAGTAGGGAGGGGGGAAAGGGAAAAACTATTCACAATAAAAGGGAAATAGAGGGATTTAGCAGCAGTTATGTAGAACCACAGTGTGTATAGAGATTGTGATATGTATATGCCAATAATCTATAAGGTGTATATATAAATAGATATTGCGTTATTGCACAGGACAAATTGCGGTTGTTGCATTATTGCACAGGAGAAAAAATGCACATATATGTTATAATAGTAGAAGTAATTTATTGTTCCTGTTTCTCCCCGGGGCGGCATGGTGGTGCAGTGGTTAGCACTGTTGCCTCACACCTCTGGGACCCGGGTTCGAGTCTCCGCCTGGGTCACATGTGTGTGGAGTTTGCATGTTCTCCCCATGTCGTCGTGGGGTTTCCTCCGGGTACTCCGGTTTCCCCCCACAGTCCAAAAACATGCTGAGGCTAATTGGAGTCGCTAAATTGCCCATAGGTGTGCATGTGTGAGTGCCTGGTGTGTGAGTGTGCCCTGCGATGGGCTGGCCCCCCATCCTGGGTTGTTCCCTGCCTCGTGCCCATTGCTTCCGGGATAGGCTCCGGACCCCCCGCGACCCAATAGGATAAGCGGTTTGGAAAATGGATGGATGGATGTTTCTCCCCGTCCTACTCTGACCTCCTGTTTCCCCTCCTCCTCCTCCCCCTCAGTGAGGAGTTGAACAGTTTGATGGCGGGTGGGACAAAGGAGTTTTTAAGTCTGTTGGTTCTGGACTTGGGGAGAAGCATCCTGTCACTGAACAGGCTCCTCTGTTTGTTTATGACAGTGTGCAGAGGGTGCCTAACATTGTCCATAATGGACAGCAGTTTGTTGAGAGTTCTCTTCTCAGCCACTGTCAACAGAGAGTCCAGCTTCATGCCGACTACCGAGCCGGCCCTCCTGACTAGTTTTTCCAGCCTGGATGAGTCCCTCTTTGCTGTGCTGCTCCCCCAGCACACAACAGCGTAAAAGAGGACACTGGCAACCACAGACTGGTAGAACATCCACAGGAGCTTCCTACAGATGTTGAAGGACCGCAGCCTCCTCAGGAAGTACAGTCTGCTTTGACCCTTTTTGTACAGGTGCTGTGTGTTGATTGTCCAGTCCAGTTTGTTATCCACCCACAGTCCTAGGTACTTGTATGAGTTGACCACCTCCACTTCCTCTTCCCTGATCAGAACTGGTCGTGGACTTGGTCTGGACCTCCCAAAGTCAATGACCAGCTCCTTAGTTTTTGAGGTGTTAAGCTGCAGGTGGTTTGTGTGGCACCAAGCTACTGTAGAAAATGTACTGTAGAAAAGTACTTGGGTTTTTTAAAAATGCATTGCTTCAAAGCCATTTTAAATAGTGATGACTGAAAATGTATAAAAGCCTAAGGAACTATGAGACAAGCAGTTTTTGAACTGTTCAAGCAGTGATTCCCATTTAGTCACATCAGTTACTATTAGGGAAAAAAAAGAAATAGGTGGTTACATTTTTGATAAATGTCAAATTGGAACCACGATGGAGACTTGAGACTTGACTCGGACTCTAATTTTGTGACTCGGGAACATCTCTGGTGTGACAGGTCTACTCCGCTCAAGTTCTCTCCCAGGTGCAGCCATGCTATGTCCCAGTTAAATAATTTATAAGACCCAATCTTGGACAGCAGTAAAGGTTTCCTCTCATGAATGTTGCCTGACCAAGCGGCATTACCACCTGCTAAAGTTTTTACAAATTGACTATTTGAAAACCTATTTGACAACTTTTAAAATGAAGAAAACTCAATCAAAATAACACATTATACAATCTTTAGTCTTGTTTCCACCAATGCCGTGCCGGAGCTGGTGCCGGACTTTTTCCCAATCCGGTACTGTCTCCACAAGATTACGCGGCAAAAAAAAAAAAGAAAGGCAATGGGCCAAAAAAACAGCTCCAGCATGACACCAGAGAAAGCAGAGCACCATAACGTCAGCAAAAGTGGGACAGGCTATGGCATCCAAACCTTTCTTATACCAGAAAATTCAATCCATAACCGATATAGTCTAATAACGGCTGTGCTGGCAATGAAACAACTTGTCAGCTTATTAATGGAATAAGGTTACATTGGTTTCTTTATTCTGAGAAAAACGAAAGATCAATGTGCTGGACAGATTTAATAATAAAGTACAAATAAGTCGTAGATCAAATAAAATATTAGAATGTTTGAGTGGAGAAGAAGTCATGAGGCAGACAACAAACTTCAGTTTTTAGCAGTTTTTAGCATTACTGCATGATCCTTAAAAGGACAGCGGTGAAACAGCAAACGAAAATAACACACGCCGATGAGGGAGACCAAATGTCTTCTAAAATAAGTGTTAGTCTTAAGCTTATGTTAAAGGAAAACCAGCTTTTTGATTTGCTCATTTGCAGTCAACCCCAGAGTTACCCCAGAGTTGCTTCTCTTCTCTATTTTTTGCAATGCCAAGTCTGATGCCATTTGCCTAGCATAATTCACTAGAAATGGATGCCATCCCTTTTAGGAGTTGTAGGTTATAGCTAGACATCTACTCCCAGTGAATTACGTTAAACTATATTAACAGTGTCAGACTGGGCATTGCAAGCACAGCAAAGAGATCTAACTCTGAGGTTAACTGTAAATTGACTAATTTAAAAAAACATGGCATTTTTCTTTAACACTTCACTTAATTTGAAGTACAATATTTTACTTTAATTTATTGTTATTTGTTTGGTTGCCATTCATTTCATGTGATATTTATTTAAGGTGCTTGATAATATGTATTTGAAAAAACCTGTAAAATAATTGTATTTCTCTGCTGAACTTCTGGTGTGGTCATTTTATTAAAGGTGATTTGTTGCAAGAATTTAGGAGATATCTATAAAATAGCAATATTTAACTGTTGAACGTTTGGCACTGGCCTTTTAATTAAGGTATTTGATCACAATAATTGTCAGGTTCGCGGGTGAGCGGGTAAGTGGACGGGCAGACAAGCAGGCAGGAAGCAGGCAAGGAGGCGAGAATCAGGGAAAACTGGGAATATATTAAAGGAAACGGGGCAACGGAGATCAGGAAACATCTGATATAGACTAACATCAATGACGGACAACAAGGCAGGGCAAGACGTGTACTAAATACACAGAAGACATGGCGAAATAACAAGGTAGAGCTGGGTACCATTTGGGAAGCACACGTGGATAATCAGGGGGGCGAGGCACACTTGAGGATCGTACGAGCCGGGCGTGACAGAACCCCCGCAAAGGGGAGGCAACGGGTGAGACGAGAGATACGGGACCTGGAAAACAAGAGCATGAATATTACTGGGGAACAGGGAACAGAACTGAAACACAAAACAAGCACAAGGGCAGAAACCAGGGCAGGACCTGACACAGGACGGGGAACGTGGACAGACAGATCAGGAAAGGGGACACAGAGGGAACAGGCGGAACGAAAGGGCCGGGAGTGAACAAGGGAGCCACAGAGGGACAAGGAACACAAACAGGAAAAGTCAGGGGACAGAAGGGAGCCCGAAGGAGCCACGGTGGGCGACAGGCACCAGCCAGAGAGGCCATAGGCGGCCGGGAGGTCGGAGCAGAAGGGGACCTCGGAGGGGCTGAGGAGGCAGGCCTAGGGACAGATGAAGCGGACAAGGAGGAAGTTGGAGGGAGTACCAGGGGAGGCGATGCAGGAGTCGAAGGGAACACCGGCAAAGGTAAGGAGGGAGGGGGAGCCGCAGCAGGCGACGGCGAAGTCATAGCCGGCCCAGGCGACGTCCCCTGACGCGCTGGAGTGGGGGGACTCCGCAGGTGATGGAGGAGCTGTAGCGGGGGAACCCGCAGGCGACCGAGGAGGAGTCGGAGGCATGACCGAGGTAGGGCGACAAGGCTTCGGAGGTGGACCTGCAGGCGACCGCCGACCTGGAGTCCAAGGACCCGTAGGCGCCCCCCCGATCCCTAGTCAAGGCAATAGAGGGCGAGCCAGGGGGCAGGGCGGGTGCGACCCTAACCCCGCACCTGTGTCCTCTCCCCTTACGGGACACTGACATGCGGGGTCTAGGTTGGGGTCGATCTCGCCTGGGTGAGGGTGGAGGAGACAGCAGGGAGGTCCCCGAGGGGTCCTATTCAAGCTCCTCCACCTCGAGGGAGGAGCGATGGTTGGACTGTCCGAGACCTCCTAGTGGACTGGGGCAAGAGGGACAGGTGCTGGAAGGACTGGAGTGGGGTCAGGGACAGGAGTCACAGGGGTTACAGTCACAGGCGGAGACAGAGGAGTCTCGGGCGTAGCTGCAGAAGAGGCAGAGGGAGCACCTCGGGCAGAGGTAGAGGGAGCACCTCAGGCGGAGGCAGAGGCGGCTGCTCGGGCTGCGGAGCTGCAGGCGGAGGTGGCTGCTCGGGCTGCGGAGTTGCAGGCGGAGTCAGATATGGCTGTTTGGGCTGCGGAGCTGCAGGTGGAGGTGGCTGCTTGGACATAGGTGCCGGAGGCGGCTGCTTGGACGTAGGTGCCGGAGGCAGAGCTCTCCGTATCAGGAGAAACCTCCTCAGGGCCTCTGCTAACCTCTCCAAGTTGCCTTGAGGAGAGGCGGAAGAGAATGCGGCGAAGTATCGCTGCAGCTGCGTATTGAGATGGACCGCCTCCGGGGAGTCTTGTGTGGCTGGTTCTTCCATCACCCTCCAGTAAAGTGGTGCCTCCAGCTGGGGCGCAGGGGCTGGAGCAGGCATAGGCCTGCAGGCGGCGGGACCAGCAGAACAGGCGCTGGTGGGATGGGCATTGTCCCCTTAAGAGTCCAGGGAACTCGCGGGATAGCGTCCTTGACTGCACTGGCCCCTTTATTAGCCAGCCGCGCTGGCCGGAAGGAATACCGCTCGAGGGGCGGTGGCAGCTCCATGGCAGCCAGGCGCATTCCCAGGAAGGGGGAAGCTGCCCGTGAAGGCAGCTTAGCGCTGGTGGTGACCTCAGGCTCGACCGGGGAGTCATCCTGCTCACCGGCTGGGAGGGAAGCGGTGATGAACGTGCACGCCCCCAGGACGATCATCGGGATGACTGCCGGCTTTCTCTGCCTTCGGGTCACGGTGGCCGCTGGAGGCTGCGTTGAGTCCGACAAGGCGGACGGGGGGACAACAGTCCCTGTGACGTGCAGCGCGACCCACCGCTCTGTCCTGGGATAGGTCAGCTGCTGGAAGTTCTCGCGGACCTCCTCTGCAAGGTGCACGTCCTCCTCGAGGGACAGCCCCTCTAGGATCTCCCGGCTCCGGCTCACAAGACCCCATGTCCGGGGATCCTCCCGGATGCCGGGCTGGTTGATCCAAAATAGCACCTGGTCTACGAGACCAAGGTACTCCTCCTCGGTCACAGAAGGTGCTTTCTTCAGTTGGTCTGTCATTCTGTCAGGTTCGCGGGTAAGCGGACGGGCAGGCAAGTGGGCAGGAAGCAGGCGAGAATCGGGGAAAACTGGGGAAAAAGGAAACGGGGCAACGGAGATCAAGAAACATCTGACATAGACTAACATCAATGACGGACAACAAGGCAGGGCAAGACGTTGACTAAATACACAGAAGATGTGGCAAAATAACAAGGTACAGCTGGATACGATTGGGGAAGCACATGTGGATAATCAGGGGGGCCAGGCACACTCAAGGATCGTACGAGCCGGGCATGACAATAATAACTGTAAGATAACGGTATTTCTCTTCAGAACTTTTGGCACCGCCCTTTTAATTAAGGTATTTGATCACAATAATATTAAGAAAAACTGTAATATAACAGTATTTTTCTGCAAAAGAATAAAAGCTGTTTTCTTTCTTGTATTTCAGGACCTTCCCAATGCTCTCATCCTTCTCTTGTGTTGTTTTGATTTCTTTAGGCTTGAAAGGGCGTCTCTGTGGGAGACTGCTGTCCTGCACGAGCTCTAAAGTTTTCACTTCAAGGTGACCCAGCCTCTTTCCAGGCTCCTCAAATGTAGTTGTAGCACCCGCCATAGATGCCCTGATCACTGACTGATCCACTGTCTCTGAGCACTCCTGCATATACTTGTGGATGCCCAGTGGCATTCAGGACAGTCCATCTGCATCGCTGTTGGTCTTACCTGGTCTGTACTTAATCTGTACTTGTAGTCTGCTAACTGAGCGACCTACCTGTGTCCTGTAGTGTTTAGTTTGGCTCTGGTAAGGATGTATGTTAAAGAGTTATTATCCATGTAGATTACAAAGCATGGTACAGGTAATCCCGGAAATGTTCACACACCACCCACTTTAATGCCAAAAACACCAATTTCCCAGAATGCAAGTGGTAGTTCTTCTCTGGTGAGCTTATTGTCCTGGACCCATAGGCAATAATCACCATTATCCCATTCTGCCTTTGATGTAGGAGAGCATCAAGCCCCTCCTGTGAAGCATCACAGTGCAAGGTGAAAGGATGTTCAAAGTAGGGATAACTGAGAATTGGAGGGTGGGACAAACAGTTGAACCACTAAGTGGTTCAGAATATCTTGCTCAGCCACTGAATTGGTGTGTGGGCAGGGTTCCCACTCTTTCTAATGAATCATTTTCCAGGACATTTCTAGGAGCTTTTTCCGGAAATTCATCACAGGATCTGGTCATATAGTCATATATTTTAGTCGCAGGCTTAATGGCATTTTAATTGCTCTTTGATTATGCAGGGACTTGGTGTCACCGATTTACATAAAGGTAACACCAATTAATGCACTGATGTATAATAGAGTTGTTTGAACTCTTTTTTGGTTTTAAACTGCAAAACTCTTTTAAAGAAATAAATGCCTCTTGGATTGTGGGAAACTATCCAAACACTGGCATATACTTAGCAATTCCATAATGTTCATTATAGAGCTGGAAATAAGCCACCATAGTGACCCAATTTCAGTAAAAGTTACTTGCATATTGCATATTACATTTAATGTCATTGTTTGTATCAAATAAATTTATGTACAATGTTTGTATTAAACAAAACTGCATAAAGCCAATTTATTGCCTATATCATGTGTATGATTCCTGTAACCCTAATATATGCAACAATTGGCACGCAACAAAAAAGAAAGTCAGAGTTAACTTTCAACTAGTAGCTTTACTGGGAATACAGCGGCTGTAGAATTTGCATAAGTCAATGACAAAGATAATAATAAAGAACTGTGGGAAAAGAAGCTGCACTGTAAAAAATTATTCATTGACTCAACTTGTGACGCCCGCTCCGTCCGCTCCTCGTGTGTGCCACGCCCCCTAATTACCCACGTGTGATTTCCTGATCGTGCCCAGTCGTGTCTTGTTTCCTGCTGCCTTGTTCCATGTATTTAAGTTCCTGTTTTGTACTAACCCGTTGTCTGTCATTGATGTTAGTCGTGTCAGATGTTATCCGCCATCCGTTCCCCGATTCCTTTATTAAAACCCCAGTTTGCCCCGTAATTCGCCTGTTTGCCTGCTTCCAGTCTGCTCGCCTATCTGTTCGCCTTACCGGCTTCCAGCGTCCCGTGACAGAATGACAGACCCACTGAACAAGGCACAGCAGCAGACCGAGAGCCATCGTCTCGGTCTGCTGCAAGAGGTGTACCATTGGCTGAACCAGCCCGACGTCCGGGAGGACCCCGTCGCGCTGAAATTGGGCCACCGACAGCTGCGATCTCCTGCTGGCGATGTCCCCATCGGAGGGCGGGCATCGTTTGGGAGAGGTGCGCGCCCTCCTCCATGAGCTCATCCAACGGATGACAGCTCGGAGGTTAGAGTTGGACGCGCCATGCGTCGCGGAGACTGTTCCCCTGCTGTCTGTCCCACCGGACGAGGAGCAGCCTTCCGCGACTCGCACGACAAAGAGGAAGAAGAGGAGGAAGCACGCGATCGCCCCTGCGATCGTTCTGGGAGCGTGCACGCTCATCCCCGCTTCTCTCCTCACCGGGGAATTGGAGGACTCCCCGGCTGACCTCGACGTCATCGCAGCTAAGCTGCCTGTGCAGGCAGCTTCCCCCGTCCGGGGAGAACACCCAGCCGCCGCTGAGCTGCTACCGCCCCTCGAGCGGTACTACTTCCGGCCCGAGCGGCTGGCCAACAAGGGGGCCAGCGCAGTGCGGGACGCTATCCCGCGTGTGCCCCGGGCACTTAAAGGGGCCACGTCCGTCTTGCCCGCACGGGACCTACCGGTCCCGCCGCCTGCAGCCCCTGCTCAGCCCGAGCAGCCGCCTCCTGTGCCTGCAGCCCCTGCTCAGCCCGAGCAGCCGCCTCCTGTGCCTGCAGCCCCTGCTCAGCCCGAGCAGCCGCCTCCTGTGCCTGCAGCCCCTGCTCAGCCCGAGCAGCAGCCTCCTGTGCCTGCAGCCCCTGCTCAGCCCGAGCAGCAGCCTCCTGTGCCTGCAGCCCCTGCTCAGCCCGAGCAGCGGCCGCCATTGCCGGCGGACCCCGCTCCCGTGCAGCCGCCGCCGCCTGCGCAGCCGCCTTCGCTGCCCCCTTCGCCTGCTGCAGCTCCCGGGCCGGCGCCCCCTCTGCAGCCACCTGCAGCTCCCGGGCCGGCGCCCCCACAGCCGGACCGCGCTCCTGTTCCTGACCCGGCGCTCCCTGCTGCAGCTCCAGAGGCACTCCCTCTGCCAGTTGACCCTGTTCGGGTCCCTGTCCCGGGCCCCGCTCCTGTCCCGGGCCCCGCTCCTGTCCCGGGCCCCGCTCCTGTGACCCCTTATCCCTCGCTCCGGCGAACTCGACCCCGACCGAGGGTCGTAATGTCTGTGTCCCGCAAGGGGAGGGGACACAGACGTAGGACTGGGGTCCCTCCCGCCCTGCCCCCTGGCTCGCCCTCCCTCGCCTGCGCTCTGGCTCGGTTGGCGCCTGCGGGTCCCCCTCCGAGGCCTCGTCGCCCCGCCTCGCTCCCCTCTCCAGAGCCTGGTCGGTTGCCTGCGGGCTCCCCGACGGCGGCTCCTCGGTTGCCTGCGGGGCCCCTACCTCCGGCCCTCCACCGGACGTCGCCGCCTGCTGCGGCTCCCCCCTCCTCCGGGCCTTCACCGTGGGCCCCTCCTGCTCCCTCGTCCCCTTCCCCGGTGCTCCCTCCTGCTCCCTCCCTGGCCCCTCCGCGGGTCCCTCGCCCTGTCTCCTTGGCCCCTCCGGGGTCCCCTCCGGCTCCGGCCTCCCGGCCGCCTGCGGCCCCTCCGGCTGCCTCCCGTCGCCCGCTGGGGCTCCCTCGGGCTCCCCTTCCTTCCTCCTCCTTCTCTCCCTTCTTTCCTGTCCCTGTCCCGCCTGTCTTTGTTCCTCCTCCTGCCTTTGTCCCGCCGTCCTCTGTTCCTGGTCCCTTTGTTCCGCCCCGCTCTGTTCCTGGTTTCCCGTCGTTCCCTCCCGTCACTCCCGCTCCTTTTGTTCCGCCTGTTCCCTCTGTTTCTCCCTTCCTGGTCTGTCTGTCGGCTTTTCCTGTCTTGTGTAGTGTCCTGTCCTGGCTCCTGCCTCTTTGTCAGTTTTGCCTGTCTGTCTTGTTCCCTGTCCCTCGTTGATGGTTTTGGTTCTTGTTTTTCAGGTTTTGGTTCCCTGGTCTCGTCCCGTCCTTCGCCTCCTCCCGGGCGCGCCCGGTGTAGCGCGCCTTTGGGGGGGGTTCTGTGACGCCCGCTCCGTCCGCTCCTCGTGTGTGCCACGCCCCTTAATTACCCACGTGTGATTTCCTGATCGTGCCCAGTCGTGTCTTGTTTCCTGCTGCCTTGTTCCATGTATTTAAGTTCCTGTTTTGTACTAACACGTTGTCTGTCATTGATGTTAGTCGCGTCAGATGTTATCCGCCATCCGTTCCCCCGATTCCTTTATTAAAACCCCAGTTTGCCCCGTAATTCGCCTGTTTGCCTGCTTCCTGTCTGCTCGCCTATCTGTTCGCCTTACCGGCTTCCAGCGTCCCGTGACACAACTTGACTTAGTCGTCATCTTGTTGCTTTGACAGAGTTAATTTATCACTTTACATAGATATAATGTAACTACAATTAAATAAATTAGTTGATACATGAAGCATGTTGACTGAACATTTTGTGTCAAATAATTTGGATTAAAAAAGTTTAGCTAAAACAACAAACCAATGCTGGGTGAACTTATTTCATGAAGTTGTTTTTACAAATGTGAGTTAAGCTTGTTCAACATAAAAAACATTTTTTTCAACTTAGTCCTCAAATTTAGTTTGGTTAAGTTTACAGAGGTTGATAGAGCATTCAAAAACCTACCAAGATATGCAAATAAGACCTACAAAGCTACTACTAATCTACAAGAGAAGTAGTCCAACAAATATTAGCACAGAAAATAGCCCAAGACATATTTCAATCTGGAATATTTATTCTCAACTGCAGACAAATGTCAACTAAGACACATGGTCAACTGTCATAACATCAAACGTACAGGTACTGCTTAAATGTAAACTCTGTTCAAGGCTCCTTTAAAACGAAATAAAATAGTGTCACAGAGACACAATTCCTCTGAACAGCGCATCCACAACAAAAAATATCAAATGTCAAGTATACAGCTGCCAAATAACAATAATAATAAAAATATTATAGTGTCTTGCTGTTACATTAAAGAGATACTTTAAATATTACAAAAATGCCTCTGTTCACAGGAATAGGGCTGAAATACATAAAGTGTATAAGTAAATATATAGACACATTTGCTTCAAAGATCAGCAAGAACATCAAGACACAGAAAATCAAAACATAGCCTATGAAGATGCTTGCATTGTCTAATTAAATGAACAATTTATTCTTCAGAGAGTGGACTCTGGCAGTGCATACGTCCAGCCCTACCTATATAAATATTGAAGATTTAACAACTTCTCTGCTACACATACATGCATGATTGAATGCAGTTTACGTTAAAACACTCCAGTGCTTGAAACGGATTTTCGCTTGAAGCGAGATCAGTTTGCTATAATATACGCGTATCCACTCACCCTAACCTTATACTAAAAATAAAACGCGGCATGTTAAAAGTTAGCCAAATTATCACATCATCATAAAAAATCCAACCAACGGCTAGCCAGAGCTACCTAAGATGCTAATGTATGTCCAATAACCACAACGAACTAAATATCAAATATGCATAAAAGGTTGTGGTGACTGGCCGTGTAAGACAGAGTAATTGGTAATTAACAATGTTTCCCAATAAACTGTGTCCAGGTACTTGCTTGTTAACAGCATTGTGGTTCCAATTTTGACGAAATGGCGGGCAATTTCTTCGTCGGGCTTTGTGTGTCATGTGACCCTGGCGCATGCGTGTTATGTAAAATGCGGATGCTGACGCATTTTTTGCAGTTAATTGAACGAAATATTTTGAGTTCATGAGTATTTTTGTGAGTTGGAGTTGTTCTAACTGATCTTATTTAGTCACAATGAGCAATGAGTTCACTCAGCATGATTACACTAGCCCATCTGACTAAAACCCCAGATCACTCTTTACAGTGTAAATACATCCATTTTAAAAACTTAAATATAATGGGTCGTATTAAGTTGACGTCATTGCCCAAGGTACGCACTGAAAACGAGGCGGTGGCCATTTTACTGGGGTGCGAGTGGCAACAGCTTGCCCCGAATCTAAGTTTCTTCTGTACACCTTCGGATCGTACAAATCAATGCAAAGAGACCGAAGAGCTGCTGGAAAGGCTACAGAAAACTTGGCTAAGATCCATCGATCGTAAGAACTTGAAGGACGATAATGTCAAGAAGTGGCACATTCTGTGTTCTGAGCATGGGCAGTATTTCAGTTAAGTTCAGTTGGCCATTTCTGTCAGTTTCCAGGTCATATCAATGACTGGAAAATAACCCTCAAATTTTTGTGGTTTACCAGGACGCGTGGGAACCCTGGTGGGACAACAGGATCTCCCATGTTTTTGAAGTTTTCTTCTCCGCTTGTTCTCACCTCTGGTTCTGGCCGCTTCATGCCAGATGCCTCCTTTGGTGTTTTCACAAGTGCATAGAAGTGACTGGGCAATGAAAGAGAAATTAGGAATGCAAGCCCAATAGTATGACAGGAATCCCATCAACTTCCTCAAATCACCCACTGTAGCTGGAGTTTTCTGCTTTAAGGCCTGAACTGAAGTGATCTCTGCAAGGACCATCGTGTACCCTTCTCCAGACAGTTTTTCCCAGGAACCTTCCATTTATACAGCTTACTCTTTCTGGGAGTTTGTTTGACACCATGCTGTTGATAGCGTTGAAAGACTGCTTTGACATGTGTCAAATGGTCTTCAAAGCTGCCACTGTGCACCAGGTTGTCATCAAGATATGGCTGACAGATGGTGTCCCTCAGGCCAACCATGCATGTCTCCATGCTCCTCTGAAATTCAGCCAGGGCTGCATTTAACCAAAATGGGATCCTTACCCATTCATATAGCCCCAGAGGGTAATGAAGGCAGTGAGCGGCCGGCTGGCTTCATTCAGAAATCCTTGGTACTATGCCTTCCCTTGATCCAAGACAGAGAACCAGCTGCTTCCACCCAGGGAATCAAACATGTCTTGCGTTCTTGTAATGGGATGGCGGTAAAGCACCGATTTCCAATTTAGCTCCCTGTAGTCACAACATAGTCGCAGGCTTCCATCTTTCTTTCAGACACACACCAATGGAGATGAATATGACGAGCACAATGGTGTTATCCATCCCCTGTTGAGAAGGTCTTGAAAATACTCCTTTACCTCTTGGTGCAATGGTTTTGGGGTTGACCCTGTAGGTCTTCAGAACTGGGCTTGGATCATGCAATGTGATGTGCATTTGTAATGATGGAATACATCCCAAATCCTGGTCATCATAGGCAAATGCTTGGCATTCTTCTCTCAGTACCTCTTTCACAGCTCTCTTTTCACTCTCACTGAGGTGGCTCAGGTCCACTGGGGGATCCCACACTGCTGTTCAGGTACTCTGGTGGGTCCTATACCTCGATCGTTGCTGAGGGCACTTCACTTGACTTTGTAGCAGCAGGGTATAGAGTCTTGATTAGCTGAATACGGCCCACATTAATACGCTTCTCTAAGTGAAAGCACTGGTTAGCCATGTTCGCTATTGGGACTGGAATCCTCATAGGTCGATGGAATTGAGGTTCTGACCAAGACTTCGCCAACAGCCAGTCCTTCTGAGAGTGGGTGGTCATTTGTAGAGGAGAACAGCTGGTCTTGTCCCTGCAGCTGTGGGTCCAAGAAGGAGTGTAGAAACACAGTAGTTTGCTGCTAGCATCATAGCATTCCGGCTCACATTAGCTGTTATTTCTTCCTCCACCCTGTGGGAATTTTGAATCAGGCTAACAATTTCTTGTGCTGTTCTACCCTTAACTGCAAAAGCCTTGGTCACAGACAAAATAATTTCCCTCCTGCCATCCTGGAGCTGGTGTTCTTCTGATTATTTCACTAATAATGTTGAATCCCAATATTCGCTCTTCTGCAACAGCATCATCACTGGACACCAGTAATGGCACTCTGAATGTTAGTTCTTGCCCTTCTCTTACCAGTTGGAAATTTACCTCGACCCAGAACTGCCTGACCCAGCAAATCTTCTAGTAGCCTGATTTTAGTGGTAGGTGTTGTCCATGCCATTTTTCATTGATGACACTTACCTGTGCCCCCATGTCCCAAAAGCCTTCCACTAGTTGACCATCAATCCAACAGTTAACTAAACACCTTCTTCCAATCAGTGAGATAAGCTTTGACTGTATTCGGGGAGGTAAATGATTAACTGGACAGCACTGAGCCGAGACTGCAGGCGAAACTAGCGGTGGATCATTGAGTGTATCAGTCTGATGCCTCCGACTGTACAGGTCAGGAGGTACATTCTTTGGTGTTATTAACCCTCTGGGATCGAGTGCATCATCGGTGATGCAGCGTGCTTTTCGCGTCTATTTCAGTTTATATCTCACTGAAATCTTTGTGTAGAATCATGAAAAAAATGCTGACTAAATTCGTAATCTGTCTTCTTTTCAAAATGTCCATTGTCGGAAGTATAAAAGTTCTTAAACTTAGGTTAGATATGCAAAAAAGTAAAACGTGTCTCCGTTATTTGTTTTACCTGCATCGGGGGCGTGTAGTGCCGCAGTCACCTGAAGATCAGTATTCGCATTCTAAATAGCCGCATTAGCGCATATTCAAATTGCATTTGCATGGTAATTTGATGAAGAACGCATCAATGGAATATATTCAATGGAAGGAGACCAGAAATAGTGACATGAGTTAGGTTTTTCTTATTTATTTATCTAACTGAATGTTGTAACTACACCATTTAGTCATCTTCATGTAGCCAAGACTTTGGTGATCAGATATCTGGGATCAAAACAAACTTCCACCATTGCTAACTATGTACTTTTGTAATGTTTCTGCAAGTCTTCCAAACTGCATTTTGCAATGTCTATACTTTGATGTCAAACTACAAACTTTACATAAATCTGACATATTTACATGAGTACACTAAGATTAAGGTGAGTTTAATGCCAAAACAAATGTATAAGAAATAATGTATTTGCCATGAATTAAGTTTATGATATTGAATGAAATGTGTGACCATGCTCCAGTCAGTGAAAGTGTGCTCCCTACCCCTAGACCCCAGAAGGTTAAACAAGGTTGTCTGTGCTTGCTTGAAGAGGTGTGCAGAAGAGGCAAAGACCAGGACAAAATATCGAGAGAGAGAGAAATACAGTTTCACCAAACTGAAAATTTTCTCCTTCCATGGTAACCGTTTCTGCTCAAAAAATGTGCTAAAACTGTACTTTGATTATGTCATACCTTAAAGTGGTAAGTGTTTCCCTTCCCAAATCAGTGTTCTCAGAAGTTATAGAGACAATGGGTTATGCCCTGGATATTCCAGGTGGAGGCTTCGGTACTTCTGGGACTGGCAAAGGAGTACTGCAACTCTGCAACTTTCTGGGGTTAGATTTCCAAAACGTTCTTCAATATTGTACATACAGTGTAAAACCACTCCATGCTAAAGTAATCATGGCAAAAGTTTAAAAACTAAATACAGTTACAACAGTTATACCTTCTATTCTGGAGCAATTGATAATAGTTCAACATTTAGAAACCAGTTATGTCTGAAAATTTCTAACTGTGTTGTAACTGTGGTAACGACCCAAAGAACGAGGCAGGGATCCAGACATGCGCGCAACAGGAGGGTTTATTCCAAGCGCAGAAACGAAGCTGCGGGATCGGTGGGTCAGGTGCGGGAGCGAGTCTGGGGGAAGGAAGAGGAAAAGGGCAGGTAAGAACACTAGGCAAACGGAGAGGGTTCGGAACAACGGGGTGACGGAAGACAAGTAATTGCTTGGTATGGCGCATAAACATGGCTCAATACTTCGCACGGAATGAGGAGTGCTCAGGGCTTAAGACTGGGCAGTACTCAAACGGAATGCGGAACACCTGGTGGGTTCCGCCTACTTGGGCGGAGCTGACATGGAGAATCTGGTGGGCTCCGCTTGTTCGGGCGTGACAGTAACATACCATTACTTATGATGTTGCTGTCATATACAAAATCACTTCTGAGTTTTCGCTTAGCCTGGCAATTCTTTGGAAATTCTTCATCACTATTCTCAATCACTGTGGTTACATAATATTCTTCACAATGTTCCATATTGTATGAAAAGCAGGAAGTTTTTTCATTCAAGCAGGAAATCTTCTTCATTGCTTTGACACACATGAATTTCACTTACCAGAGGAATTTTTAATCTTTATTTGCTCAAATTTTCTCCATTTCTTTACATCAGGCTAGGCACACTTCTTGTGTAAAACACTAACATTGGTATCCACTGGCCAAAACACATTTGTATCCTTGATCCAGCTGAATGGAATAACACCCTCTTCTTTGGGAGTATTCTCCATCCAGGCAGCCCGTGCCCATTTCTTTCTCTCCATGTGATGGGAAGAAATAAAATCATGAAGTGTTTATTGGAGATGGATTATAACCTATTTCTTTAGATCATTACATCACATAATCACATTTCAGCAAGAGATTGAAATTGGGCAAACTCTCTTTACAAGAATTAGTAATAAAACATCAAGACGTGATGGCATTTTGTACTTTTTTTACATAGTACATTTTTGTACTAATTTCTTGCCTACATATTAAAGAACATTTGCATTTTACAAAAAAGAATGTCAGTGTTATGTTGCTCTTTTTTTTGTATTTATATGCACACTGGCATTACACACCGAGCTACACAGACAAAGGTCGGAGACAACTCTTTTTACGCGCTTTATCCGCATGCTTCCTTTATTGAACAATAGAACGCTACAACCAACACACGCAGACTTACTTGGCGCCATCTACTGGTAGAAACCTTTTAGAACATATATTCAAGGTTCATACATAACAGTCAGCAGATCAGATACCCTTTCAATAGTGTTCATTGCCATGTAAAAGAGGTAACACATGTCCATTCCGGTATGGAAGACAGACCACTTTTCGCATGAGCTGTGTATTGTACATAATATTTCTGTTTCTTCTTGTTTTTTTCATTATGGTAAACAATGTTGAACATACGCCATCTGCAAGTATGGCTGAAGAAATCCTCAGTGTTTTCTAGTCTTACTAAGTCACAAACATAGCATTCATCTCTTTTCTCCTGAATGAAAGCAAAGTCACCATTCTCAAGTAAGAAACAATTGTCTCTTTTCATCATTGAGATGAACCTGAAGTATTTATTTTCATGATGTCAAGAGGCACCTACTCCTTCAGCCTCAGCTAGCCTTTTTGACACCTGTGCTATTGGGTTTTGGGATTTCTTAACCGATTTCTTAATATTCTGCAAATGGTTTTCAAATGGAAAGCCACATATATCATTCAGCGAGCAGCTGTGATTTTCTACATCATCTGCTAAATGGATTAATGAATGTACGTTGTAGACAATGAAGCTTTCTCCATAAATTTCTCTGCTGCTCTTCGCAAAGTAATTTAGAAGGTCATTTGCATACCCCAAGGAATGATTACACTTTGTGCTGTCTGTGTCCAAAAGAATTGAGATTGAGATTGCCACAGTTAGTGGTAGGAAGTGCTTGTAGGTGTTTGTTGGAAGTACATTCTTGAGAACAATAAGGCCAGTATACAAGAGAAATTGCCGGAATTCAACTGCCTTCCATCTTCCTAGTTAGTCCAATGATCGTGGCTGCCATGGAAACTCATAAGGTAGCTTCTGTGACATATCCTTCAAATTAGATATGACTTCATGTAGCAGGTTTGACAATTTGCAAGATCTAGACCCATTTTTTTTTTTTTTTAAAGAATTCTTCTCACCACTCCAAGGCAGACCAAGTGCATGTAATCCAACGAAAATCCTTTTATGCGAAGTATATCAGCATCAATCAGTGGTGATTTGCTATTTGATGTGTTCCTCCATATGCATCTTGGTTAAAAGCTTTGTCAGTTTATTTTGGTAATGGCTGTGGGGTGTGATTCTTCTGTCCCAAGAACCTTTCACCACACATCTTTCACATGAATAATAACCTGTATGTCCTTTAATGCACTTCAAATATGACCTTGCAGGTACGTCCCAAATGAAGTGTTTCACTGACCCAGCCAACACTTTGTTCATTACCCTCATTCCTGGCACATTTAATCTGGAGTATTCATCTAAAAAATCTTCAAGGAAATCACCTACACCATTTGGTTTTGATTTCCCTAAAAAGACTGCTACCAAAAAACACTGGAAAATACTGAAAGTCACCGGTATAGGCCAAAACTGATCATTTGTTGACTTGAAGAGGGGTACGCCATCAGCATTCACACACAACTGAACTGACTCATGATTGTGGAGGTACACAGGGTTATTTGTTAGTATTTGCTCTATATAAAACTCTAGGCCAAAATAGGAGTAATGTCCTCCACACTTCTCTTGCACAGTAATAGTCCTTGGTGTTGACAGAAATGTGCCTGGGTCTTTTGTAAGTTGATGTCTTGCTCTTCTAAGTAGTGTTAACTTTTCACTAATAGCAGATCTTGATAACTTATTTGTGCATGTCCATTCTCTCAGTTCCTCACTAAAGTCAAATGTTTCATGTGGATTGTCGTCTACGATCTCTTCTAATTCAGAATCCTCTGCTGACACATACAGATATTCTTCCTCAAAATCACTGCACGACTGAGACTCAGAGGGTACATCAGAATGTATCTGCGATCCACTAGACTCTCTGTTGGATCTGGGGTCATCATCAACAACAACAAACAAATGTATTTTTGTTTAGTGCGTTATCACAACATTAAATTGTCTCAAAGCAACATTAAATTGTCTCATCCCCACCCAAAGCCCCCAGTGAGTAAGCCATAGGCAACAGTGGCAAGGAAAAACTCCCTAGAAGGAAGAAACCTTGGGAGGGACCAGACTCAAAGGGGGAGCCCATCCTCCAGGGGCCGGCAGGGAGAGTCAAATAGGAGAGATGGTTAAGTGCCAGAGATGGTTAAGTGCCAAGTCACACTGTCCAAATCATAAGATTTGAGTCACAATCGGGGAGCAGGGAGGTGATGACAAGCTAGTGCTGATACTCCTTCCAGGCAACCAGAAGTAAGGCAGCGGGTCATACATGGAAGATGACACAGGCAGAACGGTGAGCTGGATGCAAGGACGTAATCGGTAGAGGCGACATCACATGTAGCAGGGTATGCTGGATATCTTGATAGATTGAAGTCTCCAGGCAGCACACCCCAGGAGGAGTAGGGGAAATAAAATGTGCAATTAGTCAAAGTAGGGGAGACTATAGCCAGTGCTATATGAGTGCAATATGAAGTGCAAAGTGCAAGCTTTCAGAACTATCTGCTAAGTGTGAATGGCTCATGCATACACATGAAATTAAAGGAGCCCAGAAATAGTGACATCAGTTTGGTTTTTCTTATTTATCAAACTGAATGTTGCAATTACACCATTTAGTCATCTTCATGTAGCCAAGACATTGGTGATCAGATATCTGAGATCAAAACAAACGGCCACAATTGCTTAATATGTACTTTTATAATATTTTCTTGCTTCTATATAATATTACTTTTTAATAATATAATAGTGTTCCAAACTGCATTTTGCAATGTCTATACTTTGATGTCAAATTACTCAAAAAAACATAAATCTGACATATTTACAAAGTACACTAAGATTAAGATGAGTTTAATGCCAAACAAATATATAAGTGTAGCCCTTCTTTGGAGTTGGCCTCACCCCACTAGACCTGCCCGAGTTCTAAAACGTAAAGGGACATTAGGGTAATAATGAGTGGCACAGAGTTACTACTACTTTTATTAAACAAATTTAATTGACCCAAAATAAAAAGACGAGCTCCCGGCAAGGCCAAATAGCGCAGAAAGGTATAAATGACTTAACTCAAAAGAGGCTACAATTCTATTCACTGAATCTTAAATGAAAACATAGGAAAATATGTCTACATGGTCAGCTCACCAAAACAAAACAAAATAATAATTCGGCCAAAGGCCCATTTGCTGATACCAGTGCAAAGACCTACAATTGAGTGATACCAATTCATACTACTTGGTTAAATACCCCTCCCAAGATATTAATACCTAAACTCTGTCCAAGCGAAAACACAGTCCCAACTGACAAATATAGCAGAAACCCTATGGTTTGCTAATACCAGCACATACACAATCCACAAAACAAACCAAAGTACATATTACTTTCTTATAACATACAGTAAGCATTTGTTACCCCACATATTCATGTCGCATATACAACACAGATGAAACAATATTACACAGTATACAAAAGCATATACTGGTGCAGGCCTGTTCAATAACATTGGCACACTTTGCTTCACCACTAATGGGGATCCAACACTCTCGTACTCACAAAACCCCAGTGAAGCTTGGAAAGTCACCCACCCAGTGGATCCGCTCCGCAGCAATCCAGCGTTGCCAGAGGAACTGTGGGCTCTCCCAGTAGCCGCATAGTGCTATCCGGTGAAAATAGCATTTTGGTCGCTGCAGGCCTCGGAGAAATACTTGCTTCCCCCACATCAGTGACTCATACACATGTCAAACCCACCCTGTTTATGCCGGAGCCTTTGGAAAGTAAACCATAATACTTCTATTACAGTTCCTCCAAACAAAAGATAAAAGGGGAAAAAAAAGAAAACGGTGCAACAATTATTTATCTGCGCTATGCGCATTAGCCTCAGTGTAAATTCAGTAACCTGGTGTCTCATCTGGAGCTGCACTCGCCAAGTGTGTCATCCCCCTTTACATAACAGTAGGCTAGTGAGGAGGAAGGCAGAGGGACTGGTGGAGGAGGTGGGGAGGAAGATGAAGGGGAGACTGGTGGAGGGGAGGAAGGGGCTGAAGCCGCCGCAGGTGAAGGCGCTGCCACAGCCGGCGAAGGTGCAAGCGACCGACGAGTCAGAGTAGAGAGACCTATAGGCGATCGACGAGGAGGCAGGACCGCAGTCAGCCGATGAGACACCGCAGGTGGGACCGATGGCGACCCCCAAGCCGAAGCCAGGGGGACTGCAGGCGGCTGCCGAGCTGAAGCCGGAGGACCCACAGGCGATCGCCGAGCAGGAGTTCGGGGGATTGAAGTGCTGCCGAGGTGGTGGAGGAGTTATTCCCCTGGAGGGGTCCAGTGAGGCCATGGGAGCCGGTGTTGTGGGAGCAGGGTCTGGGGCCAGGGGGATTGGAGCTGGAAGATCAGAATCAGGAACCTCTGTGGATCAAGGCGGATCAAGGATGGGTAGAGCCAGAGCCTCTATTGGTGGGCGGTGCGTCAGTCACCGGTACTGGAACCTCACTGTGCAACGCATCAGCTGCCTGGGTTATGAGCCTCGCCGGGCAGCGTAGCAGCCGCCAGGACTGGAACTGGGGAAACTGGAGCCAGGGGCATGGACACAGGAGCCAGAACAAGTGGAGCGGGAACCTCTGCGGCCCAGTCCGGAACCAGAGCGGGGACCTCTGGAGGCAGGTCAGGAACAACTGGAACAGGCAGGTCAGGAACATCAGGTACAGGTAGGTCAGGAACATCAGGTACAGGTAGGTCAGGAACACCAGGTACAGGCGGTTTAGGTACCGCGGGAGGCGGAACATCGACCACCGGTGCAGGAACTGTAGGGGCACTGCAGAAACCGGCAGCTCAGGAACTTCAGGGGGCGCCACAGGAATCTCCAGCTCAGAAAACTCGGAGCGGAGTCTGCCGGCACAGGAACCACAGGAAGTGGAACGGGGTCTGCCAGCACAGGAACCTCAGTGGGTGCAGCAGGAACTTTTGCCGCATCACCCGGAGTTAGCGCCTCAGGAATAGGCACAACCTCACCCGTCGAGGGAGCCTGCTCTGTCCTCAACTAAAGCAGCCTCTGCAGGTTTTCTGTTATTCTGTCCAGCTCACGTGGTGGTGAAGTCTGGCCAAATGCTGCAAACTCACCTTGAAGCTGTGTACACAGCTGGGCAGCCTCTGAGGAGTCCTGCACTGTTGAATCTTCCATCACCTTCCAGAAAACACCCTGGAGGGTGAAGAACATCAGCAAAACTGGCTTTGGCTAATTGCTCCGGGGAAGGTGTGGTGGTGATGTCATTCGCGAACATCGCCAGATTCAGAATCGAGAGGGGTTTCTCCAGACATGTAGCAGGGCAGGCAGCAGAGATAGAGACGCCCCAAGGAAGATCTCTGGTATCTTCTCACGTCCTTTGTGCCTCCACTTTTTCCCCCTTTCTGGTAGAGCCTGAAGCATCTCTGGCAAATCCAGCCAAAGATCACATGTCAAGCCACAGTCTGTGGCTACCTGCCTCAGGTTCGCTTCGGCCACCCCACCTCTCAGCCTCTGCAGGTTGTCGCTCACTTCTTCCATGAGGTGAGAGTCTTCGAAAGGGGACATATCTTCCAACATGTCCCTGGTCCAGAAGGCAAGGGCTCGCAGCCCAGGGTCGTCCTTTACCTCGGGCTGATCGAGCCAATATAGCACCTCTTCAACCAGACCGAGGTAGCCTTTTCTCAGAGTTCTATCATTCTGTCAGGATTGGTTGGACAAGCAGGGAGCGGAGAATCTGGGTCGAGACACAGAGATGCATGAAACGGAATTTATTAGGGCAAACAGGCAGATAAGGCACTACACGGTCGAGACATTAATAACAGAACTGGGGATTCATACTTTGACGTGGACTTAAATACACAGGACTTAATGAAACAACACGAAACAGCTGATAACATTGGGATTTCACACGACGTTAACGAGGGGGGCGTGGCACATGGAAGGATAGTACAAGCAGGTCATGACACTGAGTCACATATTTAGAACTTTATAACTGAGTTTGTATGCTGAATAAAGAAGTGATCTGTAGTTGAGATGCTTTTCAAAACACGTGTACTCTTCAAAACATAGTGCAGATAGCCATAGTGTTCAGAGCCTGTCATGGATTAATCAAATAGCATGCATTGTCAAGTTGTCATCAAGTGAATGGGTGCGACTTGAGGTTAGGTCTGTCTGCAGCTGAGTTGATGTGGAGCGAGATCTGTTGGTGGCTGCAGGGGTGGAATATAATCTGTCAGACAAATGAAAGTGAATACGTGAGTTCAAACAAGGAGACCTAAGGAATGCAAGTGCATCCAATCACATTGATCCAGGTTTTATATAAAGAGTAAGTCTAATCCACTTCCTTGCCGTTACAGCTATTGGGTTCACTGCCTTGCTCTGTTTCTCGCTGTCTAGGCTCCTCCCTGTCTTAGTCATGTCTGACTCTGATGTTCCGCTTCCTTTTGGGGATTCCGTTTCTCCTTCACCCGCTCTCAGTGAAGGTTTTGGTGCCTCCCGTCCCCTGCGACTTTCTCAGCTGTCTCCAAGCCAGGACATCCGTCAATGGTCCGATCAGTAACTCCGGAGTTTTGTGGAGGAAAAAGGGATTCCCGTCGCTCCCGATCTCTCCCGCTCAGAGATCATTCAGATCACCCTTCACCTCCACAGGGTGCCCGGATCCTCATCGGCCGTACTTGCACCAACTGCCTTCTCTCCACCAGCGCCTACTGTTCCTTCACCGACTGCGGCCTCTTCGCCTGCTGGGCTGCCCGCTTCTCCGGACCCCCCTGCTAGTCAGTTCCATGGACGGAAAAGGTCTGCCACCCGGATGCACTCCTCCTGCCCGAAGTGCCCCCATCCTGCAGACTCAGACGCATTGGCTTCCCAATTTCATTCGGCGATCTCATCCCTGACCAACACCATGGAGTCCTTCAGTGATCGCCTGCGCACCTTGGAATGCTCGTCTGCCGGCTTGTACAGTGCCCATTCCTCCTGCCAGGTCCGTCATACCAGCCACCCTACCGGCTTCTGTGAGGTTCTCCCTGGCCACCGCTGTCCCAGCTGTGCCCTCTGGTAGACCATTCGTATCACCCTCCGCCGGAGTTCAAACCCCAGTGAAGTCGTGTTTGTACCGAGACCCATGTATCAGTGGCAGGCTGATTTATGCGACATGCAGGGGCTGGCGACATACAATCAGGGACGGATTATGGGTTGTGTGGGCCCCTGGGCAAAACGTTCGCGAGGGCCCCCCCCCCCTCCCACCACCACCACCACCACCACCACCAGCACCACAACCACCACAATTCAAGGGCCCTTGGTAGCCAAACGCCTTCCCTATAGGGTCAGGGGCCCTTGTAGGCAGAGGATCAAAGAATGTAGGCCCTCTAAAATAGACAAACGAAAATACATTGTTGATAAGCGTTGCAAATTGTTTTGGGCTAGGGGCCCCATGGGCCCCCTGCACCCCAAGGGCCCCTGGGCAGCGGCCCCGCTGGCCCAGTCCATAATCCGTCCCTGCATACAATGACGGGTTAAAGTATCTGCTTACAGTGATTGATGTTTTTTCCAAAAAGGCCTACGCGCGTGCATTAAAAAACAAGACAGGGGTGGCTGTAATAGAAGCTTTTGATTCTATTTTAACTGAGGGGGGTGTGCCCCTCAAGTTACAGATAGATGCCATTAAGGAGTTTTTAAATCTGACTTTTCAGAAACTTTTAAAAAGTCATAAAATCACCCATTTCACCAAAGGTCATGAACTTAAAACTTCCGTCATAGAAAGATTTAACTGAACGTTAATGAGAGGATGTACAGGTACTTTACGGCTAAAAACACTCGGCGATATGTGGATGTGTTGGACGATCTAATGAAGGGGTACAACCAGTCTTTTCACAGCAGTATTAAAATTAAACCTTCAGAGGTCATGGCCGATAATAGTCATTGAGTATTTGATAATCTATACGATCCCCTACCTCTGAAAAAAAGCAGACACCCAAATTTTAAGTTTAGCATAGGTAGGTTCGGCGACGTAGTCACTTTACTGTTCCACAAGCTGCACCACGTACCAGTGAACAAGCAGAGCATCCAGAATTTGTATATTGAGATAAAGAATGATCAGAATACGTTGATTAACTTCTCCTAAGGAATAACAATCAACAAGCACCACTTCTCGACGTTAAGTGATAACTTGCCGCCCGTGCCAAAGATCCCCATTTAAAAAACAGAAACCGGAGGGGAAGCATGGTGTCACACAATTCGTCAGTCAGGCGGGGCATGAGCTCCCTGGTTTTGCAGGGAGTCCCATGATGTACGCGTATGGGTTGGGCTTGATGCTCAGTAGGGCTTTTAGATTAATTTTACTGTAACTTAAGCGTGGAGTTTATATAGTGAAACCTCATTTGAAATGGACAGCAAAAGGAATAGCTTCAGCTCTTGCCAGTTCGGTAGTCAGCGGTTGTTTTACAAACATGGATCAGGTCTGTCTCGGGGGGGGGGGGGGGGGTGTGGCCAGGTATGAATGGCTCATGCATGCACATGAGAGCTCCTACATATTCAATGGCAGGAGACAGAAATAGTGACATGAGTTAGGTTTTCTTATTTATTTATCCAGCTGAATGTTTCAACTACACCATTTAGTCATCTTCATGTAGCCAAGACTTTGGTGACCAGATATCTGGGATCAAACCAAACTGCCACCATTGATTACTATGTACTTTTATAATGTTTCTGCAACTGTTCCAAACCGCAATTTGCAATATCTGTACTTTGATATCAAATTACAAACTTCATATAAATCTGACTTATTTACAAAGTACACTAAGATTAAGATGAGTTTGCCAATGCAAATATATTAGAAATTATTTGCCATGAATTAAGTTTATGATATTGAATGAAATGTGTGACCATGCCCCAGTCAGTGAAAGTGTGTTCCCTACCCCTAGATGCCAGAGGGTTAAAGATGTTTCTGAAAACCTCAGCCAGCTCCATGGCACATAGTCTCTTAGCACCCACCCCGGGATACCATCAGGACCAGCTGCTTTTCAGTTGTTGACACTGCGGAGTGTTTGTTCTACCTCAGTAGTCTGCAGGATGAGTTCCTGGCTGTTGATGGTTAGTGCTGGGGCCGTAACAATGGAGTTCTGTGTGGATCTCGCGCCAGCCTAGCACATATGCCGGCTCTGCAGCCTCGCTTCTGCTTCCTGTCTCTGCGCCGCTTCTGTTGTCTCCCAGCTGGAACAGTAATCACTGGAGGTCCTGGTAGCCTCACAATCTCTTTTGGGAAGTCATTATGGTAAAATACAGCTGAAATGCACTGAACCGATGTCTATCAGCTTGAGCCGGCTGTATTTTATGCTTACATAAGCATACGTTGTACTCACAAGCAAGTAAACTAATAACATACCTAATAATGAGAACCGCTTTACGGAGTGCTGAGTTGCTGCGTGTGCACACATCGCTATAACCATCATCATTGTTGACACCATAAGTCACCATAACTTGACATTAACTTACTGAGCCGTAACTCAAGAGCCTTACCTTGGGAAACCAACTCTGCCGCTGAGGATTCTGTGTACATGTCTATAGGAAGAGCGTTAGCATGAGTCACATTATGTGGCGGGGGAGACAAAACATTAGCATCTGGCACAGTAACATCACCTCCCATCTCAACAGAGAGTACATCTCTACTACGTTTACCAATAATGTCATTAATCATCCTGTTTACAAACAATTGTGACATTCCTTCATCCTCTAAATCTAATACTTGTAATCTTTATATGTATGTGCATACATATTCAATACAACCCTCTTCATCATTAATGTGTAAATTAGCTGGATCTTGGTCAGATATCCCCAAAATGCTGGTTGCAACTTGAAAGACCTCCTCTGCTGAGAGGCGGAACAGTCCCTTCTTCACAATCCAGATAAGATTCTTTCTGCTGTCTGCCATTGTGATCAGTTATCAGATGCCCTTGGCCTTAAGAAAGTCCCTTGCTCTGGCAACAGACGTACTGGACTCTCTCAGCCTTGCTGCTCCTATGATGTAAGTCACGCTGGTCCACAGGTTCACGGATCAATGGATCAATAACGTCCTCCAAACACAGGCGGTGCTGATGCTTCTGGCTACTACAGCTCTGCTCGGCAGAATGAGGGAGACGCACCAGACTGCACCAGTGGGTCCAAAAGGGGGCACCACACTGCCTGGAATTAATGTCTGATACATTAAGAAAAACTTAAACCTTTAATTAAAAAAATATATAATCGACTACATAAAGTTATTCAGGTAAAATTCAAAACCTCAGAATAATAAAGTGACCATACATTTTGCAGCAGAGGGTATGGGAACAGAGCAGGTCAGGACTAAACAGAGAACAGGAGATCAGAATGTTCAGTAGTAGCATGAAATGCAAATAATACTTTACACTGAGGTGTAGGCTTAAGAAGGGGCTGTGACAGGTGTTACAGATACCACCGACACATTCACACATGTAGATCAAGTTTAGTTTACTTCTTTCCTTTAGCATAATCCAGTCTCCCTTCCTCAGTGAATTTGTTTAGCTATCCCCGCAGGGATAAGTTGTCTGTCTTCTCAAATAAACACTTTATACATCGGCTATTCAAGTCGCCGTGTTGAGAACGGCATTGGGGCCATCCTGTTCCAGTGCTCTTCTGGGAAAGTACACCCTTGTGTCATTTTCTCCCATTGTCTGAGCCCCACTAATAGGAATTATGAAAATGGGTAACTTGTTAGAATCTTATATACCTGGATCATGTCCCCCCATAATCACCTTTGTGCGAGGTTGGACAGATTCAGGTCAGCTAACCTCTCATCATAAGTTATTCCTCTCAGACCAGGAATGTACGTATACTGCAACACCACCTCCCTTCTTGCCTATCCGGTCTCAATGGAACAACGTGTAACCATCCATATTATATTCTTCTCCATCATTGTTACTCATCCATGTTTCTGTTATTCGTATAATGTCGTAAGAGCCTGATGAAATTAAAGACTCTAAATCATGAATTTTTTTTCTAATACTCCTAGCATTTAAGTACAGACCGCAAAGGGTCTTTTACTGTGCCCAATTTCAATATTAATTGGGACTTTCCGTCTCCCCCCACCTATATTCCTAACTAACCTCCCTGCCCCCCAGTCCCTAGTTTAAACATTCCTCAGCTACTCTACACATATGCCTGCCCAATTCACTGGCTCCCCTCTGGTTCAGATGCAAGCCATCTGGCTTGAACAAGTCCACCTTTTCCAGAAGGTCCTAAAGTGCCCCATAAACCTAAACCCCTCTTTCTTAAACGACCCTTTTAGCCACGCATTTAATCTCCTCATTTCAGCTAACTTAGCCTGGCTTGTACATGGCACGGGAAGTATTCCAGAGAATACCACCGTGGACGTTCTGCTTCTAAGCTTATCCGCGACTTCTATAAATTTATCCTGCAGAACAGCCCTCCTGCCCTTTCCTTTGTCGTTGGTGTCAACATGCACCACGACCACTGGATCCACCACGGCTGCAGCCAAAAGCCTGTCCACACGATTCAGAAGGTCCCCTACCTGGGCAACAGGCAGGCAAGACACTATAAAGGACCCTCTATCACGGGTGCCTCTGTAAACTGTGTACGCCCTTTTCTACATCTATGATCTACGTTCACCCAGCTCTTTTGACCTCTCCACCCTTCATTCTCCCCCCTCCCTGCTTGTGACATACACTCTGTCTCCCTAGACGGTGTATTAACTCTGTCCTCTAGCTCCTTTTTGTGTCAGATGAAAGTCAGTTGCTCCTCGAGGTCACTAACCTTGACCATGAGTGAGTCCACTAACTTACATCGCTTGCAGACGAAGTCCGACCGCACGCAAACATCCAGAAGTGAAAACATCTTTCAAACACAACACCAAGCTGGCCCCAAAATTTAACTAGCTCACTATGACCCTGTTTAGTCCTAGCCCAATATATTTATGTAGTGTATTTAACTTTTACTTGATTTAAATAACGTATAGTTAATATAATAAAATGCTGAGTAGAATACAACACTAAATTACAAGGAATCTGGAGCCTATCCTGGAAGCTATGGGCATGAGGCAGGGAACAGGATGGAGGGCCACCCATTTGCAGGGCACACTCACACATCAGTCACTCACACGTGCACTCCTACAAGCAATTTAGTAATTCCAATTAGCCTCAGCATGTCTTTGGACTGGGGGGGGGAAACTGGAGTACCCCGAGGAAACCCCACGACGACATGGGAAGAACATGCAAACTCCACACACATGTACCCCAGGTGGAGACTTGAACCCAGGTCCCAGAGGTGTGAGGCAACAGTGCTAACCACTGCACCACCATGCCACCCCTCCAGTGGTTCCTCTCCTGGGAAATCTTTCCATGATCTGCGTGTGCTACATTAAAAATAAACAACATAAAAAAAATAAAAAACAGCATTATAGCCTTTCATTTATGCAGAAAAGCAGTAGAAGGCAATCAGAGATAATCTGGAAGGAAAACACCAAATAAAAAGATTATGACTGCTCAGTGAATTCATTCATTCACTGTGCCATGGAATGTCCCAAGTCCTCTCTGATGTTAAAAAAGAAAAGAACATGGATACTTCTAATGTAACTGTACAAATATTTTGGAAGACAGCAGCAGTTAGCATGTTGAGTGTTCTGATATGGACAGTACCCATGAGGCAGAACCAGAACTGTCAAAAACACCAACTGAGAAATATACATTTGTTTCTTGGTTACGCATAAAAATGAATGAACCTAATTGGTTAACAGTAGCAGCCAGAGGTCAGTGTCTTTCTCCAAAGACCTGACTTGATGGGGAAACTTTTGAATGAGCCATCATAGGCTATACAGGTCAAGTAAGGTGTTCAACTCAATCACTCAATCCAGAGTTTTAAAATGGCAAAACTTGCAGCTAAACTCTCCTGAAAGTTGTGGTGTGCATTTACACAGCAGCTGGCAAAGATTTTCAGGTGCCTGACTGGACAGTTATAGTTGTTTAAATGTCCCACAACAAGCCAATAGTTATGACTGGTGTTTTTGCCATTGTGTATGCCTGTCTAGTTATAGGCAACACACCATTAGGGTCAGTCGACACTCGACAGCCAAAAGGCTAGGTTGTGGATTCACTCCCTAGCTGAAGAGTGCAAGCTAGTAAAAACCTGATGATCAGAAATCTCACAAAAAAGCTGCTATCTCACATGAGAAAAGTAGAGTCATATGATGCAGAGATGACTTCAAGGCCATACCTGTGAGAGAAACAGTACACCTCGACATGGCAGAGGGTACAGCTGAATTACGTGAACACTAAGAACTGAATCCTGCTGTGAGGGAAGCTCCAATCACTAACCGCAGCTACGCCCTCTTGCCTGATCTCAATCACCTGAAAACTGTGCTGTGGTATTGATAAAGTTATATAAGCAATCAAATAGTTTTTTTGTTGTTGTTTTTTTGTGAAAAAAGCAGTAGGAGAAAGAATGGTCAAACTGAATTGAGATTTTGTACAGTAAGGAACTGTGATTATGTCAGATTACTGAGTGTACTTTCCCCACGCTTTCCCCTGCCTGCTTGAGTTCCCTCCTGTGTGCCTTGGTGTGTGTCCTTCCAATCCAAATTCCGTGTAAGTCTGTGTGCCCTGATCCCTGTCTCAATGTGTGTGGTGTTACATTGCAGAATGTAGAGAAAGGGGAGGCGTGTTTAGTATTGTGTTGTCGGGTTTCCCCTCCAGTTGTGTGTTCCAGGTTGCAGGGAGGAAACCAGAACTTCGACCAGTCAATGAGGTTGTTATTAACGATGTGGGTGGAGCATCATTTATGTATGTGACCCATCACCACGAAAGTCGCACTGGTAGAAATACACCGTTAAGACTCATGTCGTGGTGATGGGTCACATATATGCTCACTTAGCCATACACTTGGAGGCAACTGAGTTTCCCATGCTGTCGGCCCTGCACCCTCTTCTATTTTGTTTTCTGGATTTTTAATTTACAAATAGGTAAACACTCACTGTCATTACCTGATATCTGTTTTGTTAGCATTCCTTAAGTCCCTAAGATTGTGGAGCATAGGTTCAATGTTTATGCACAGGTCTGTGTAATATTCTGTGTTAAACACACTAGGTTAGAAGACAAGTACCAATCCATATACACTATATTGCCAAAAGTATTGGGACACCTGCCTTTGCTGTCAACAAGGTTTAGGAGTCTCCACTCTAATTCACCCCAAAGTTATTTTGTTGACTTGAGGTCAGGGCTCTGTGCAGGCCAATCAAGTTCCTCCACACCAGACTCACTCATCCATGTCCTTATAGATTTATGCACTGGTGCGCAGTCGTGTTTTAATAGGACTTGAAACTGTCCATGAAACTGTTCCCACAAAGTTGGGAGCATGAAATTGTCCAAAATGGCTTCTAATGCTGCAGCATTAAGAGTTCCTTTCACTGGGACCAAGAGGTCAAGCCCAACCCCTGACAAACATCCCTACACCATAATCTTCCCTCCCCTCAAGTAAGTACCGTTCTCCTGGAAAACGCTAAACTCAAACTCATACATCGGATTGCCAGACAGAGAAGTGTGATTCGTAATTCCAAAAAACATTTCTCCACTTCTCTAGAGTCAGGTGGCAACATGCTTTACGCCACTGCATCCGACGCTTTGGATTGCATTTGAATGCAGCTGTTCACCATGAAAACCCATTTTGTATTGTTTTTAAGCTAGTCTGATGGCCACATGAAGTTTGGAGGTCTGTAGCTATTGATTCTCCAGACAGTTGGTGACTTCTGCATACTCTGCACCTCAGCATGCTCTGTGATTTTCCGTGGCTTACCACTTAGTGGATGAGTTGCTGTTGTTCCCAATTGCTTCTACTTTGTTATAATATGACTAACAGTTGACTGTGGAATATTTATTAGCGAGGAAATTTCACAAATGGACTTTTGCTCTAGAGTCCAGTGGCAGCCTGCTTTACACCACTGCATTTGATGCTTTGCATTATACCTGGTGATGCAGCTGCTCAACCATGGAAACCTATTCCAGAAAGTTCTCTATGCACTGTTGTTGAGCTAATCTGAAGGCCACACAAAGTTTGGAGGTTTGTAGCTATCAGCATGCATTGTTCCCACTCTGTGAATTTAAGTGGCTTACCACTTTGTGGCTGAGTTGTTCCCAGTTGTTTCCACTTTGTTATAATACCACTAACACTTGACCGGAGAATATTCTGTAGCAAGTACCACGCTTGAATTCACTGACCTCCTGAGAGAAACCCATTCTTTTGCAAATGTCTGTAGAAGCAGTCTGCATGCCAAGGTGCTTAATTTTATATACCTGTGGCTATGGAAAAGATTGGAACACCTGAATTCAATTATTTGGAGGGGTGTCTCAATATTTTGGCAATATACTGTAGAGTATGTTTTGGTGGGTTAGCTTAGCCTAGGGCTGTACATACAGTATAAAGAATTGAATATAGTTTTATTTTCTTCTTTCCGTTGGCACCATCCAGCCTCCCTTCCTTAGTGAATTAGTATTGGGATTTTCACTAGGAAAACTGGTCTGTCTAGTTTATGCAAATAAACTCTGTACGTGATCACAGATCTGAAAATATTGACCTTTTTTGTCCCCAAAACATGATTTCATTTCATAATGTTCATGAAATATGCAGATGGTTGCGCTGAGTACAACAAATATCAGATGAAGTGAGTCCTACTGTTTTCATCCACTTTGAAGTTAAATATTTAGTATGTCCACCTTTTGCAGCAATTACAGTAGCACACCTCTCTGGCATAGTGTCAATATATTTCCTGAGAACTTCAACACTAATGTTATCCCATGCCTTCTGCAACTCAAGCCAAAGGCTTTCTTTTGAATGTACAATAGATCTGTCCAGTTCATTTTACAACTTTTCTCAATGGGGTTGAGGTCCGGACTTTGAGGGGGCCAGTCCATCATTTTCAATGTTCCAGCAGACTCCTTCTGTCGCAGGTAATGTCACGCCCGGCTCGTACGATCCTCGTGTGTGCCACGCCCCCCTGATTATCCATGTGTGCTTCCCTGATCGTACCCAGCCGTGTCTTGTTATTTTGCTCTGTCTTGTCTATTTGAGTCCATGTCTTGCCTTAGTTTTTTGTCCGTCCATTGATGTTGGTTGATGTCCATACCCGTAGTCTGATCCCTGTTCGATCCTGCTCCCTATTAAATCCCCATTTTCCCCTTACCTTGCCTTCTTGCCTGCTTCCTGCCTGCTTGCCTGCCCGTGCGATTACCCGCTTACCCAGTGAACGTAATAGGTAGTTCCGGCAATAGTTAGAAGAATGTTTAGGGTCATTGTCCTCTTGGAAAATGAATCCAGGCCCAATAAGATGACTCCCAGATGGTACTCCATGCCTCACCAGAATGTTGTGATAAGTCACCTGTTCCTGAGGCTGAAATGGCACCCCACACCATAATACTACCCTCTCCGTATTTAACTGTTGACAAAACACTCCTTTTTATATCTCTCCCCCTTCCTCTGTCGAACATACATTCTTCGCTTGTCGCCAAACTGTTCAAATTTGGACTCATCAGTCCACAACACTTTATACCAATCTTCCTTTGTCCATTTCTTGTGTTCTTTTGCAAATTTCAGGTTGTTTCACTATATTGTTCTCTCTCAAAAATGGTTTCTTTGCTGCTACTCTGCCAGCAAGTCCTTCTTCTCCCAGTCTCTGACGCATAGTCCTTGAGGACACGGATACATCATTAATCATTGCGGTGTTGATCTCATAACGCAGTTCTCATGAGGTCTTTCTTGTGTCCTTAAGACTGAGAAATTTGAGATGCTTCACTTGTGTACATTCGTGGTATCAGGGTGGTATAAAGTGTACTTTACAGTTCTTGGACTACATCTCACATCCTTGGCTATGCGGCGGTAACTCCAGCCAGCATCAAAAAGGGCCTTTATTCGAACCCGTTGCTCACTCGTTAGCTCCTTCTTCACCTTGGCCATGTTCAAAGAGCAACATGTGCTTCAAGACTACTTCTAGAGTGGTGCGGCCTCAGCGAAAAACCCTGATGTTACCAATCACTTAATAGGCAGGATAGACCTTGTACATTCAAAAGAATCACTCAGCTGTGCCCTAAAACTCTTGATTCACCATTAGTCTAACCATGATCACATCTGACAGTGATTAAACTAGTAATTTGGCTTCTTCTATGAAAGAACATGATTGTGTGACATTGGCAGTGAAATAAGCCCAGCTTGTTTTTTGTAAGAAACATGACCTAAATTTCCTTATGGTGGCTCTATTCTATGGTTTATAGAGCATAATGATGACTTTCTAGATATTTCATTCGTTTTATGGATATTTTAATGGCCACTTCAACAAAAACAACTGAAACGTCTTAAAAATGCCAAATGTTCTAATAATTTTGGCCACCACTGTAGATATATATTAGATATTATAATTTTATTATCATTATTTTGTTACTCATATCCTTAGCCCGACATCCACATATATGTGTTGTTTTAATAAGTTTATATGTGTTTAAAGTATGTGGCAGGGGTATTTTAAGGTTTAAACTATATTTAAAAAAATGTTTATTTATATGGCCTTTCTATATCACGGATTTTCACCTATCGCTGATGGGTCTGGAACACATCTTCCACGATAGGCGGGGATCATTGTATTCTAATTGGATGAGAAATATGATCCAATTATGCTCTCTGTTGAATCTGTAAAATTGTGATTACAGCAAGAGTGGGACTCATTTCATATAATAATTATAAGATCTTAATGTCAGAAAAACAATAGAGCAAACTTACCTCCAGCTAATTCCTCAATTTGAGAAATTCAGAAATTAAACATAGATATTCAGCACAAGACTGAAAGTAAATAGTGAACTTCTTACCAGTTGTTTGAGGTTCTTTATGCTCCACTTGCATTTTGTGCAGAATGGAGTTTAAAATATATAATTATATCATTATAATCATATATTTTATATAATTATATAAAACACAAGGAACCAAGTGGGGCACGTAATTTTTTTAGCCAAATAAAAATGTGAAAGCATGACAATATACAAATAATACACAAAATAGCTGCCATTAAAGTTGCTGACCAGAGGAATGCTTATTATCGTCTGGATTTAATTATGATTTGAAATGGTTTGCAAACATTTTAATCCATGTCAGAAAGTGTTACGCTCTTCATATACCCAGTCTTATAAGAGCTTCTGTTATTGTCACTGCACTAGGGTTATCGTATGACATTTTCTCGCTGTTTTTGCAGAGTACTGCTGGTGACAATTGCATCATACTCGTTCTTATGCTTAGATTTTAGATGTTTACATAGACTACAGTATTACTGTTGTATGATCCTGTTTTTGTAACTATTCTTGGTAGTTTAGTAGAGATACATTTGCAATGTAGAGATACAATTTGTCTGTATCTTTTTCACGATAATGATATTGCTGATATTTTATTATATGGTATCTACTAGGCATTGGCCGCATTGTCACAAGGATGAATATGAGTACATGACACTAGTACTATTATGGCCTACTGGTATCGGTGCATCCCTATTTGTTTTCAGTCAGTGATGTACTTCACTCTTCTAAATGTGAGTTGCCCAGGAGAACCATGGCAGAGATTTGTTCATTTCATTACATAAATAAAAATTGCATTTGTCATCTGAACCTTGTTGTTCTCCAAATGTAGTGGACTTACTATTTAAATCTGTACTATTTAAATCTATTTAAATCCAGACCATTGTAGTAGAGATGAGTCATTATTCTAACATTAGTTTCTCACATGTAGGATAAACCACTTAAAATAAAAGCTTTAAAAATTAAATCATAAGATAAATTATTTTATGACATAGATAATTTTTTCTGTATATTCTGCTAAATGGTGTAAAAATTATATGATAAACATTCTGTGTAGTCTGTGAGCATTTTGATATTGTCAGTCCATTTCACACTTGTCCCATTAATACATGCCCACCCTGCATATAGGCAGTCCATTTACCAGCTCAAAACAAATACAAGTATGTAGTATCCCAATATAACATGCCTCACTATCTGAGGTCATAAAGAAAGCAGATACCAGATCACTTTCTGGGTTCATAAAGAAAACTGCGGTTGAATGATGTTAATCTGTAGGGATCCTCTTCATGTCCAAAAACGATAAAATGTTGAAGGTTGGAAAATTTTTTATTTATTCTTTCCTTCTGAAAAATTGGGTGTAGAAGCCTTGGACTAGCATTTGTACAACTGTAAGGTGAATCTGGTGCCACTTGGAGAAGAGGTGTTGGCAGTATAATCGTGCAGCTGCCACAGATTTTAGCCGATAAAAAAGTCACAGCTCACTTTGCTGGCAGTTCTGTAGAGGGTCACAAGAAATCCACATACACACAAATGGATTGTGGATATATACTAAAAAATGGTGGTCTCGTACTTAGTGCTGGCTCCCCTCTTGGCCTCATTCCCTGGCTCCACTATCCAAGCCACATTGGCTTGGCTCTTCTGGTTGATCACAGGTAGTTCTACCTGAGATAAACAAAAGAGAGTTGGGTAGAGGATTCACTAAGAGGACGTGAGCACAGAAACACAAAATAATTGAAACACTCATTGTTCAGAAATGGTTTATACTATCAAGGTTTTTGGTAATCAGTCAATTATATTGCCAGTAGTTAACTGACAGCCAACTGTCAGTTAAGATTTAGATAGTTGAAAAGTTTTTGAAAGATTTAGGTAGTGGACAAAATTTGAAAAGAAAATATAAATGACATGCATATGCTGATTTAAATCAATTTGACTTCAGTATAAATGCTTCTATACAGCGATACCAAATATTTGTTTTAGCCCTTAGGCTAATACTCATTATGTGGTGGAGGGATATGAAAGACTTCTAAAGATGAAACCAGCAAAAAGCGTTTATATTTCATTCACAGCTTTGTATTTTCATACTGAAATGTGTTTCCTGGGAATAAAAATCTAAAATGCTGTTTGCTTGAATTAGAAGTTTATTATTAAACTTGAAGGATTTTTCTCCATTCAAGGCATTTTGTAACTTTTTAGTAAAATAAGCATAATATGACCACACAAAGACACACTTGCAAAGTTTACAGGCCTGGCTGATTCCCTGTCCAACAGGAGAGTGCTGTCTAAGATGAGAGCTACCTGTACATTCAGATTTATTTCCTTAACATATATATTTCCATATCCATTTTCCACCGCTTATCCAGGTTGTGGGGGCAGCAGTCTGAGCAGAGATACGCAGCCACCTCCTCCAGCTCTGGGAATATCACATTTTGATCTCCATGAAAGGCACAGATACATATATACAGTTAAGGAAGTGCACAGGCTCAGCCAGCATCCAGCACCCCTTTGAACATCTGAAGGCCCAATGGTGATCATTCTTCTAGCCACAGGATTTCAAACCAAGACCTTCTAAGAACACAGGCACAGATTCATAACCCACTGAGCTACATAAAGTCCCAAAAAACAGATATCAAATTTATCAGTGTCACCATTATGATAGAAATTCTACATCCGTGGAAAAATATCATTGCCACCTTTACCATATAGTCTAGAGAATTACCTTAAATTCGGTGGGAAAGAATTAGTTACTGGAGGATGTACTGTGCATCTAATATAATACTGAGGGAGGGGCACTTATAATCACAATAAGTTACTCTGCATTTCAATATCTTTTTCTTTAAAATGCACACATTTCTGTCATAAGAAATAAGAACATAAGAAATTTGCAAACGAGAGAAGGCCATTCGGCCCTTCAAACTCGTTTGGGGAGAACTTAACTAATAGCTCAGAGTTGTTAAAATATTATCTAGCTTTGATTTAAAGGAACCCATACCCAAGTATGGTCACAACACAGAAAAGAGGTGAATGTTACAGGTAAAGGTTAGGTTTGGCTTGAGCAGTGAAATCACTCACAGACTTAACACTGAAGCGGGGCTTGGGGATGGGTTGGCCAGCCTTGCTATCAAAATTTTCGTGTAGTGTGGCCGAACCTTGCCCGCTAACCCGTGCCTGGAGAGCCAGTTGGTACGCCACCTCGAATGCCTGGCCCAGTGTCAGGATGATCTCATAAGCTTGGTTCTGCACCACACAAACAAATATATGAAAATATGTAAAAAATGAAAAAAGTTACATTCCATTTTCTTTTTTTTGGTTATTTAATATACTTCCAATTATATGAAATACAATACTAGTTTATCTGCCTCATTTTTCAGGGGAGGACAAGGGTGATATAGGACACTCACCACATCAAAAGCTGTAAAGACATGGCAATGATTCTGACTGGTCTTCAGGTCCCTGGTGATGTAGGCAAATGTGGAGAGCTCCTCTGGGTCTTGGGCAGCACATGAGATGTTGCGGATCTCATGCTCAGCAATTACATTCTGCCATTCAGAAAAAGATCTGTGAATCTCAGCACTCTTATTTGTTCTCAACCTTCAACACTGTTTTGACTGGACGGGAACAGCTTTTTTCAGTAAAATGAATGTTAATGTAGATTAACAATACTGTACTTTAGCAAAGTAAAGTTTCACACAAGTTTATTCAGTTGCGTTGCTGCCATTTCACCATTCTTTGCCCTTTTTTCAGATATTTGCCTTGAATGACTCAGGGTAAGCAACTTATAGCAGGATTCCACAGCACACCTTCACTGGGACTTTTACCTACAACCTTCAAAACAAATTTAGACCAGCACACTGGTCAAATGTTAATCAAAGTATGTACTGAATTGAGAGAAGAGAGAAATTTACCTTGTTTATGGCATCAATAAACTTAACTCCCTTGTAGGAAACTGAGAGGACAATAGTGGGGATTTTCTTCATTGGATCTGCACACTGATGAATGGAGGCATAAAAATATGATAATTTGAACATCTCTTCATTGTGTTCATCGGCGTCTGATTTTGTGGATGAAATATTACGTATGTACCATTAAACATAAATATGTATGGTTGCACATGTCTAAATGTAAATATATTCTTCATTTTGTTTACATAAATACTTGTGTACTATTTTGAGATTGTGCTTTTGTTCCTGAGTGCGTGACAGTCCCCAGGGCCATTACCCTCATTTTTGCACAGGCTTCTTGCGTAGATTCAGTTCCCCTCAGTTCCTTGATTTGTATTGACCCCAAGTACTAAAGGTAAATAGAGAGAACTTCTGAATAGGACATCAATTATAGCCATACAAAAAAAAACAAAAATGCAGCTACTACAAGACAGCACCAAAATGAATATAATTTACCATTTCCAGATGTCAACAGGTTGGTTAGTACTGGTTTTTACTGCAACAAAGAAATCTTTTTAAATCTATCAAACCATGACAAGACAGCAATTTAATCTATTCTAATTCTACGTCTGGTTTTGAATAGAATGAATAGAGAATGCTGTCCCCTTTAGGCAGAGGGTAGTAAATGTGGTCCAGTATATAGTGCAGGATTTGGACAAGCTTAACGAGATTAAAGTTCAGCCTAAAATTGATGAGAGGACATGAAATCTTATGAGTTCAGCCCTCTCGTCTCCAACCTAATACTATTGTCATTTCTGTTAACTCCTTCATGAAGAGTCTGCTCTGTTTCCCTCCAAACAGCTGGCCAGGACATGCAACTCACATAAGCTTCATAGTCACATGACTGGAAGATGAGCTTCTCTGGGTGGTGCTGCCAGTACTGTACTGGTGTGGAAGGCGTTGCTTCATTGGGTGGTCGCAACATTATAGGCTCAGGCCATTCACCATGCTGAAACCACATGTTAAGATAGAAACTGAGACTACCTACAGGACACCATTTACTCATGCCACACCCCAGCAGACACACTTGTGATATATATTATTATACTGTACATGTAGTAATCCAACTTTACCTGACCAGATGCATGACTATTAATAATCCCGACTACGTATCTGCGCTGGTTTATCACTGGCATGCCATGCGCCTTGTAGGCGGAGCCTGAATGTGTGTTATAGCCAAACAAAACTACAGCTAAAAGCGGCCCTGGGGACCAAATTGATTGTCCGTTATAAGTGAAATTCGGTTATATGCCAGTCTGCTATATCTGATGCCTTTTCTGCATGTTCTTAAAAGCGCATGGCCGGGACCAGCAGACCTCATCCGTTATAGACGATATTCCGTTATAAGCGAGTCCACTAAAACAGAATTTTACTGTAATGGTATAATCAGAGGGGGCGGCATGGTGGTGCAGTGGTTAGCACTGTCGCCTCACACCTCTGGGACCCGGGTTCGAGTCTCCGCCTGGGTCACATGTGTGTGGAGTTTGCATGTTCTCCCCGTGTCGTCGTGGGGTTTCCTCCGGGTACTCCAGTTTCCCCCCACAGTCCAAAGACATGCTGAGGCTAATTGGAGTTGCTGAATTGCCCATAGGTGTGCATGTGTGAGTGAATGGTGTGTGAGT